>NC_086318.1:309046877-309395211 GCF_036172605.1 Pelobates fuscus | reverse complement strand
TATTGCAGAAAATTCAGAATATCGACCGATAACATCGGCCAGACCGATAATCAATCGATCCCTAGTAAGCAGGATGTGGCTCTTTATCCAGTAGCACCCAATACTGGGCTTTTTGACAATATCCATTACTAGGGTTACTATTACACTATGACCCCGAAGTTGCAGAAAGGTACTGGCAGGTAAACAAGTTTGTTTGCTCAAGTCTGTCATCAACATAAAGAGCTCAAAGTAGTTAATTGGCTGTTACTGTGATGTGATGCCAGGTGTAGCAGTGAACAGGGGTATTTCTGGGGGCAGCTAATTTTCCTCTGGGCGTCGTGAGGGTCCACACATAGATGGTGGTGGGGCACCATCACTTGAGGGCTCACTCAGAAGCTCAATGCCGGCAGGTGTGATAGTGTCACTGCTATAGCATCACTATCAGTCTTAGTGTGTAGAAGCGTGCCATTCTATGAGGATTAATTTACTTTCTTGCGCAATAACTAAGTGAGTAATTTACTTTATTGCCTACCACACACTACCCACTTCCACTCCCCACACCCACCCACAAGAACTCAAACACCAAACTCAAAAATTTTAATACAATTACTGACTGCAGTTTAAACAGCTGCAAACCAGTACTAAAAAGGAGTTTTGTTTTTTTAACCACCACCCCCCGCCCCCCCAAATAATATCAGCCTGATCAGATAACCCTCTCATCACACTGATCACAGATACAGCACTGTACAGCAGAGATAAAGGACAGTGATAAAGCAGCAGGGAAGATTTTTTTTTAAACTGCTGCAATTGACAAAAAGGGTAAAAAACAAACAAACAAACAAAAAACAGAAATGGTAACAAGGTACTAAATACAGTGATCAGCACTGAGGAAAATAATAAATAAAAGGCTTTTTTTGCTTCAAAACTTTTTTTTTTCTTTCAAAGATCACTCTGCCTCCTATACCTCAGATCTAAGTGAGGATTAGAAAGGGAAATATACAATGTCTCAGCCTATGTTACAAATCATTTGCTGAGACATTGTAAAAGTGATCATGTGCTGCAAATCGCCAAGACTGGCCACAGGGTGACTGCCTGAGTTGCCAGGCAGGTCCCTTCAGCGCAATCTGCAGCAGGGGAATGGCGGCAGACACGTGGATGGCTAGGGGTTTAGGCACATCTCCTTGAGGATGACAGCACGCCCGTGGGCCTTAAGAGGGTTATATAAAAAAAAATAAAAAAGTGAACAAAAGTGTGACATTCTAAGAGGCAGATGTTTTGTTAACTAGTCATGACAGACATTTACAATGTAGCAAAGAGTAGTAAAATATTTACTTACATAAATTTCCATTTTCCTGTAAAGTCCATAATTTAGCAATAAATTGTGGGTCATCCGAATCCTGTGAGGTTTCATAGGATGCCCTTGTCCATAGTAGTAATTTCCGATATCACCTGCAAATGATGGCATCCATTAAGTTAATTTAAAAAAAAAACAATATTGTTGAAAAAAGGTGTACATTAAAATGGTGCAGTTAAATGTATTATTTGTCTAATATAAACACTATTAAAAGAAGCTATAAGCTAAAAGGAATATGATTGTTAATGAGGATATTAAACAATACACCTCTGGACAACTGTAGCAGGCAATTCCACCAGTTTGATGTGGTACATTTTTTATTTTATTAACCACCCTTCGGATGCAGGGCTCCATTGCTCATTTGGGGTGAGTATTTTAGGATCTTTGATATATGTACTCCACTGTTCAGATCATCCATATGAATAGTCATTATAGTACTAAAGGGGTACAAAAAACAACTAAACACTGTTTTGACACACATACACCATTTGTTTCATTTTAATTTGTCCACCCAGCCACCCTACATTTGGGAGAGCTGGAGTGGAACCTTTTCTGGAGTCCAGTGGAGCTGTTCTGCTCATCGCAGTTTAGTGATGCCAGATCAGGAGTGACGTCTTATTCAGGCTCAAGGCATCACAGCAGAGCAAAAAGACAACAGCTCCCTTGATGTCTCCTATCTCAATCGGCCGATCACGTCGGGACCTTAATGGACTGAGAAACACCCAGGAGCCCGGACAAAATGCCTAGTCGCCATGGCTTTGTCAAGCCCTGCCCTAACCCACTTAATTTAGCTGTCCAAGCCAAGTCCTTCAATGCACGGCTGGCTCATTGGCTGAGAGCATCAGCTGACACTAGACACTTCTTTTGCTCCCTCTGTGGCACTCAGGTTAATATGGAGGAGCGCTGTGGGGGAGTAGCCAGGCTGAAGCAGTAGTCAATAGTTTAGTCAGTAGTTTTAAAAGGGGCTGTGAGTGGCGGCAGAGCTAAGGAGGAGGAATCAGTAAGGGAGCAGACACTCACTCTCAAATCAGACAGCCCTCTGTGCTTACACATTCAGTAAGCAGGTTTCTACTGTCCTTGGCTGCCAGTTCCTTGCCTCCATTTTACAGCAGTAGCCTCTTTCATGGCCCCTGTGCTGCCTATAGATTCCCCTCTAGGAGTGTCAGCAAAGCCCTGCCTTTCTTCCCTTGCTGCTGTCTGACACCGTGCCGGATCACCAGCAAATACGGTCTCAAAGCTGGAAACATGGCAGGGAGGATGGAGCCATTGGCTGCAGGAGGTCAGTACTCCGATCTGATATATCTCTGGTATTTCCCCATCTCTGTCAGGGCTGCCAGGCTCCACCCATCATTTATAGCCCTGCAGGAACTGCCAAACTAATGTAATGTAAACCACATAGTAGAAATATGCATTTTTAAACTGTTGTATGTCAGTGTGTGCTTGTCATAGTGAATGCCTACGTCAATGTGTGTATCAGTGAGGTCTTGTGTTAATGTGTGTTAGTGAATGCTTGTGCACGTGTGTGTTCATTAGTGCCCGTGGCAGTGAGTGTGTTATTGAGTGCTCACTTAGTGTATATCAGTGAGTGCCTGAGTCAGCCTGTGTGTTTGTGGGTGTGAGTGCATCTGACTGATTCTATGTATGTGTCATTGTGTGTGTCAGTGAGAGTGAATATGTGTTGGTGTCCACCCTTTTCTATAGACCATTGGTATATATAGTTTTTTTTCTTACCTTTTAAAGGATAAAGTAAAAAGAAAAGTTTAAAAAAAAAAAAAAACACTATTGTGTCTTGCAGTGGCCCTGTGTATTTGAGAAACGGTACTGTTTAAATTGCAGGGTTAATTCCACCTCTAGTGGCTGTCAGTATGAGAGCCACTAGTGACTAGAGATACTTCGGCATCACTGACTGAGTAAAACTTGTCATGTAATCTGGGAGACCCATGGGAAAGCACTGATTCAAAGCTTTCCTATGGGAAGGTTTTAATGCGTGCACAATGCTCACTTCTCCTTTAGGAGAATAGGACTGGGCAGGGTAGGCAGTGTCTCCTCCATGACATTGTGGGAGGCGCTGGAAAAAGATGGCTAAATCTTTATTAGTATCCAATTTTAACTGCAAATGGGATGGACACCTATATTGAGCAAGGGAGAGGGACACTCTAGGATTAGGAATACAGTTTTCCCATTGCTATTGTGTTCATTTAATGTATGTTTCGGGGAGTGTATGCATAGTTACACATGTATTGTGTACATATAATATACATATATATATTATTGGCCACTCAGGGCTAACATTAAAAGATCAATATAGTAAATATATTCTCAAAACAAATGTGTTTAATTTTGTATATTTTTTTTTAGATAAAAATTATCCAGCTGAATATTTGCCATCTGTAGGCACTACAAGTCCCCTCTTTCCCTGCATAAACTTTCTTGTCTGTGACAGAGAATGACCAGAGTCTGCTCCCAGTTGTCAAGTCACAAACTTCTCACTAGCTGCAGCTCAGTTAGAAGTCTTTGCAGGGCATGTGTGCTTTGGCAAGTCTGCCACTTGTGCCTAGCTCCAGGAAGCTAAACTACTCAGAAGAAAAAACTCCTGGCTGTCTTACTGACAGATGGGAAAAGTCCCACTTTCTATTGAAATCTGCACTTTTATAAAAAAAAAAAAAAAACGAACATACTCTTCTCACACAGAGCACTTCAGCAAGCTGAAGTTTCTTGTGTGTTTAAATTTTTTTTTTTTTTTTTTTTTTTAAAGGAACAAAAGTTATATTTAGTCATTTTCTTCCAAATGTATATCTGCGCACTATGCTAATGCAATGCATTATAGGTCTTGTATAGCATTTTATTCCCTGTCTCGCCCTGCACACAACCACAGACCCTCCGATATAGCCTTTTCTATAGTACGTATTGTCACTGAAGTTAAACTTAGATCTCGGGCTTTAAAAACCTTTTTTTTTTAGAATAGGTGATGGACATGTTGGATGTAGAATTATTTAATTAATTGAAAGGTAATAATGAGGTTTTAAATGGTAAAAAGTATTAATGGGAGGGGGTGGCCCAGGAGGGGGTGTAGCCAGAGTAGAGCACTGTGAAGATTTTTCTCACAGGGCACCTAAAGCCGGCCCTGACTGCAGGCTGTCAGTATCAGAAGGGAAGAGACAGGAAATGGTACCCGACAGACCCCAGAAGTCAAGCTGACCTAAAATGACCTAAAAATGTCTTGACTTCTTACAATGAGAGAGCTTCAGGCACTGCTGGCACACTGTAATGGTTATGGAGGGTTCCTCCAAAGTTTGTTATAGTGAGATAATTCCAGCATTTAAAGTCTACAACAGCTCTATTCCAGACCACCGGGAAAAAATAATTATGAACCTAATGACAATGTGAGAAAAAGAGAAAACAATATAAAAAATAAAAAACACACACCTTATCATAGATCAGTCACCGTATCCAAGTATGTTACCTAACTGGTGACATACTTGGATACGGTGACTGATCTATGATAAGGTGTGTGTTTTTTATTTTTTATATTGTTTTCTCTTTTTCTCATCTCATTCTCCAATGTACACTTCAGAATATAGAAAAAGTGAATACCAGTGTCAAACACATTACTTTTACACCAAAGTTTAAAACAACAGTTATTTTAACTACAATGTTTATGTCACTAGTGTAGCTTACAAACATTTAAGCAGTGTTGAAACGTCCAAATATCTATGTGTCGATTACAAAGTCAGAATACTGAACTCGAACCACAAATCAACCCTTGTAGGGCCTCTCACCAATCTCTCAAAAGCTACAAAAAGACAAAGAAACAGAAACCGAAATTCTCACTTGGCACACAAATATAGAAGCTGTAGATATCCAGCATGTTTATTTTTTTAATGAATATATAGAAACTACACACACAAACTGATTAAGGTTTTATAGCTTCAGCAAAGAAGCAGCGCCATCTGAGTGTTGATAGGCACACATTTTGTAAAGATGACCCCCCACATTCTAAGTTACCGTAACAGTAACTGTTTGGCACAATGAATAAATAAAAGTTACGTATTTATTTTAAAATTCAAACAAAAGTATTCTAAATATATTGTAAAAGTAATCAATTGAGTCCTTACTATGAACACTAATTCATTTGATCAAAGTTTTATTATACACACAATAAATATATATATATATCCATCCAAAAAGGCAGGAGCACTCACTTGTTAAAAATCCAAATTTTATTGTAACATCTTTAAAAAACGATCAACGTTTCAGTCCTGCACAGAGGACTTTCATCAGGATCAAAGATGAGAATCATCCTTGATCCTGATGAAAGTCCTCTGTGCAGGACTGAAACGTTGATTGTTTTTTTTAAAGATGTTACAATAAAATTTGGATTTTTAACAAGTGAGTGCTCCTGCCTTTTTGGATGGATATACAGGGAGTGCAGAATTATTAGGCAAGTTGTATTTTTGAGGATTAATTTTATTATTGAACAACAACCATGTTCTCAATGAACCCAAAAAACTCATTAATATCAAAGCTGAATATTTTTGGAAGTAGTTTTTAGTTTGTTTTTAGTTATAGCTATTTTAGGGGGATATCTGTGTGTGCAGGTGACTATTACTGTGCATAATTATTAGGCAACTTAACAAAAAACAAATATATACCCATTTCAATTATTTATTTTTTACCAGTGAAACCAATATAACATCTCAACATTCACAAATATACATTTCTGACATTCAAAAACATAACAAAAACAAATCAGTGACCAATATAGCCACCTTTCTTTGCAAGGACACTCAAAAGCCTGCCATCCATGGATTCTGTCAGTGTTTTGATCTGTTCACCATCAACATTGCGTGCAGCAGCAACCACAGCCTCCCAGACACTGTTCAGAGAGGTGTACTGTTTTCCCTCCTTGTAAATCTCACATTTGATGATGGACCACAGGTTCTCAATGGGGTTCAGATCAGGTGAACAAGGAGGCCATGTCATTAGATTTTCTTCTTTTATACCCTTTCTTGCCAGCCACGCTGTGGAGTACTTGGACGCGTGTGATGGAGCATTGTCCTGCATGAAAATCATGTTTTTCTTGAAGGATGCAGACTTCTTCCTGTACCACTGCTTGAAGAAGGTGTCTTCCAGAAACTGGCAGTAGGACTGGGAGTTGAGCTTGACTCCATCCTCAACCCGAAAAGGCCCCACAAGCTCATCTTTGATGATACCAGCCCAAACCAGTACTCCACCTCCACCTTGCTGGCGTCTGAGTCGGACTGGAGCTCTCTGCACTTTACCAATCCATCCATCTGGCCCATCAAGACTCACTCTCATTTCATCAGTCCATAAAACCTTAGAAAAATCAGTCTTGAGATATTTCTTGGCCCAGTCTTGACGTTTCAGCTGGTGTGTCTTGTTCAGTGGTGGTCGTCTTTCAGCCTCTCTTACCTTGGCCAAGTCTCTGAGTATTGCACACCTTGTGCTTTTGGGCACTCCAGTGATGTTGCAGCTCTGAAATATGGCCAAACTGGTGGCAAGTGGCATCTTGGCAGCTGCACGCTTGACTTTTCTCAGTTCATGGGCAGTTATTTTGCGCCTTGGTTTCTCCACACGCTTCTTGCGACCCTGTTGACTATTTTGAATGAAACGCTTGATTGTTCGATGATCACGCTTCAGAAGCTTTGCAATTTTAAGAGTGCTGCATCCCTCTGCAAGATATCTCACTATTTTTGACTTTTCTGAGCCTGTCAAGTCCTTCTTTTGACCCATTTTGCCAAAGGAAAGGAGGTTGCCTAATAATTATGCACACCTGATATAGGGTGTTGATGTCATTAGACCACACCCCTTCTCATTACAGAGATGCACATCACCTAATATGCTTAATTGGTAGTAGGCTTTCAAGCCTATACAGCTTGGAGTAAGACAACATGCATAAAGAGGATGATGTGGTCAAAATACTCATTTGCCTAATAATTCTGCACGCAGTGTATAACACTAGCCATAGCGTGCTAGCACCCGGATTTTTTGGGATACTTTAAGCGTGAGTGCAGGATTACTTTGGATTTTTTTATAGACAGATAGATAGAGCGCGAGCTCGCTCAACTGCATACGCCTACCCAGAATCCCTTGCAGGAGTGAGAGCACTGTAAAAGTGAGATTTCTGTGGGAAAAGCGAGTCTTGTGGCTTGACTGGTGTGTGTATTTGTGTTTATCAATGTATTAACACACACACACATATATATATATATATATATTTTCTTATGATCAACTCAATAAGACTGGTATTAATACTATATACCCTGTGCTTGATATCTGATCTTTAGATACATACAAATTATACAATAACAGATTGAGCGGGCTAATCTCTCTGGCAATTGTTTGTGCATTCTGTTTGACCTGTGTACCTCATTGTGCATAATTTTTTTGTATATAAATATTTTACATTTGTCTTGTATTATGCTGTGCCATTGATCGACTAGTGATGACAGGAGTTACATTCGTACTCCCTGTACCTCTGTCCGGATCATATATTTGATATACATATTAATCACCAGATTGAACATGATATTTTCTATCTGGTATTTCTTATAAAGACTAAAATGATACAAATGTATTCCTTATGCGTATGGTTTTAACACACTGCGGTTATTGCCTAACCGTTACAGTTTACATAACAGTAGTTCTCCTATCAGTCTCCTATTGTTTTGCTCTATGTACAATTTTGGTCTCATGTCCATATAGTTTGCCCTATGTACTATATTTGTCATATGCATCAATCTTGATACGTAGCATAGTTCCATCTGGTGTGTATATAATACCTATATGCCATGCCTCTTTTTTCCTCTTAGTCAGGACTTCATCACAAGCCCCATACATATATCATATAGGATCCTGCAAGGTATGTTCGGTACTGATATCTAGAGAAAGCGGCACTTAATACCTCTACTGCATCACAGTCAGAGGTTATTACCCACAGTCCTTACCACATGTGTTCCTCCCTACCTCAATCTCGTTATTAATTTTCTATCATTCTACCCGGTCGTGGTCTATTAGTGGTAGCCCAACTACAATAATGAAGGTTGCACCTTCTCCCTAGAGACTCTCAGAACTATGGGACAGGGGAGGGGGGAAGAACACTATGGGACAGGGGAGGGGGGGGAAGAACACTATGGGACAGGGGAGGGGGGGGGGAGAACACTATGGGACAGGGGAGGGGGGGGAAGAACACTATAGGACAGGGGAGGGGGGGGGAAGAACACTATGGGACAGGGGAGGGGGGGGAGAACACTATGGGACAGGGGAGGGGGGGAGAACACTATGGGACAGGGGAGGGGGGGGAGAACACTATGGGACAGGGGAGGGGGGGGAAGAACACTATGGGACAGGGGAGAAGAACACTATGAGACAGGGGAGGGGGGGAAGAACACTATGGGACAGGGGAGGGGGGGGAAGAACACTATGGGACAGGGGAGGGGGGGGAAGAACACTATGGGACAGGGGAGGGGGGGGAAGAACACTATGGGACAGGGGAGGGGGGGGGAAGAACACTATGGGACAGGGGAGGGGGGGGAAGAACACTATGGGACAGGGGAGGGGGGGAAGAACACTATGGGACAGGGGAGGGGGGGAAGAACACTATGGGACAGGGGAGGGGGGGGGGAAGAACACTATGGGACAGGGGGGGGGAAGAACACTATGGGACAGGGGAGGGGGGGGGAAGAACACTATGGGACAGGGGAGGGGGGGAAGAACACTATGGGACAGGGGAGGGGGGGAAGAACACTATGGGACAGGGGAGGGGGGAAGAACACTATGGGACAGGGGAGGGGGGGAGAACACTATGGGACAGGGGAGGGGGGGGAGAACACTATGGGACAGGGGAGGGGGGGGAGAACACTATGGGACAGGGGAGGGGGGGAGAACACTATGGGACAGGGGAGGGGGGGAGAACACTATGGGACAGGGGAGGGGGGGAGAACACTATGGGACAGGGGAGGGGGGGAGAACACTATGGGACAGGGGAGGGGGGGAAGAACACTATGGGACAGGGGAGGGGGGGGAAGAACACTATGGGACAGGGGAGGGGGGGGAAGAACACTATGGGACAGGGGAGGGGGGGAAGAACACTATGGGACAGGGGAGGGGGGAGAACACTATGGGACAGGGGAGGGGGGAAAGAACACTATGGGACAGGGGAGGGGGGGAAGAACACTATGGGACAGGGGAGGGGGGGAAGAACACTATGGGACAGGGGAGGGGGGGAAGAACACTATGGGACAGGGGAGAAGGGGAAAGAAGACTATGGGACAGGGGAGAAGGGGAAAGAAGACTATGGGACAGGGGAGGGGGGGAAAGAAGACTATGGGACAGGGGAGGGGGGAGAAGAAGACTATGGGACAGGGGAGGGGGGAGAAGAAGACTATGGGACAGGGGAGGGGGTGAAGAAGACTATGGGACAGGGGAGGGGGAGAAGAAGACTATGGGACAGGGGAGGGGGAGAAGAAGACTATGGGACAGGGGAGGGGGGAGAAGAAGACTATGGGACAGGGGAGGGGGGAGAAGAAGACTATGGGACAGGGGAGGGGGGAGAAGAAGACTATGGGACAGGGGAGGGGGAGAAGAAGACTATGGGACAGGGGAGGGGGGAGAAGAAGACTATGGGACAGGGGAGGGGGGAGAAGAAGACTATGGGACAGGGAGAAGACTATGGGACAGGGGAGGGGGGAGAAGAAGACTATGGGACGGGGAGGGGGGAGAAGAAGACTATGGGACAGGGGAGGGGAAGAAGAAGACTATGGGACAGGGGAGGGGAAGAAGAAGACTATGGGACAGGGGAGGGGAAGAAGAAGACTATGGGACAGGGGAGGGGGGAGAAGAAGACTATGGGACAGGGGAGGGGGGAGAAGAAGACTATGGGACAGGGGAGGGGGGAGAAGAAGACTATGGGACAGGGGAGGGGGGAGAAGAAGACTATGGGACAGGGGAGGGGGGAGAAGAAGACTATGGGACAGGGGAGGGGGGAGAAGAAGACTATGGGACAGGGGAGGGGGGAGAAGAAGACTATGGGACAGGGGAGGGGGGAGAAGAAGACTATGGGACAGGGGAGGGGGGAGAAGAAGACTATGGGTCAGGGGAGGGGGGAGAAGAAGACTATGGGACAGGGGAGGGGGAGAAGAAGACTATGGGACAGGGGAGGGGGGGAAGAAGACTATGGGACAGGGGGAAGAAGACTATGGGACAGGGGGAAGAAGACTATGGGACAGGGGGAAGAAGACTATGGGACAGGGGGAAGAAGACTATGGGACAGGGGGAAGAAGACTATGGGACAGGGGGAAGAAGACTATGGGACAGGGGGAAGAAGACTATGGGACAGGGGGAAGAAGACTATGGGACAGGGGGAAGAAGACTATGGGACAGGGGGAAGAAGACTATGGGACAGGGGGAAGAAGACTATGGGACAGGGGGAAGAAGACTATGGGACAGGGGG
Organism: Pelobates fuscus; assembly: GCF_036172605.1. NCBI lineage: Eukaryota > Metazoa > Chordata > Amphibia > Anura > Pelobatidae > Pelobates > Pelobates fuscus. Next base: position 309,384,406 of record NC_086318.1, on the reverse strand, counting down.
AAGAAGACTATGGGACAGGGGGAAGAAGACTATGGGACAGGGGGAAGAAGACTATGGGACAGGGGGAAGAAGACTATGGGACAGGGGGAAGAAGACTATGGGACAGGGGAGGGGGAAGAAGACTATGGGACAGGGGAGGGGGGGAAGAAGACTATGGGACAGGGGAGGGGGGGAAGAAGACTATGGGACAGGGGAGGGGGGGAAGAAGACTATGGGACAGGGGAGGGGGGGAAGAAGACTATGGGACAGGGGAGGGGGGGAAGAAGACTATGGGACAGGGGAGGGGGGGGAAGAAGACTATGGGACAGGGGAGGGGGGGGAAGAAGACTATGGGACAGGGGAGGGGGGGGAAGAAGACTATGGGACAGGGGAGGGGGGGGAAGAAGACTATGGGACAGGGGAGGGGGAGAAGAAGACTATGGGACAGGGGAGGGGGGAAGAAGACTATGGGACAGGGGAGGGGGGAAGAAGAACACTATGGGAAGAGTGGGTGATAAGGAACACTTTTTTTCTTGTTTTCCTACTCTAAAAACTAGGTACGTCTTATTGTCAGGTGCGTCTTATAGAGCTAAAAATACTGTGTTCTATATAAATTTGTTGATAAGAACCGGACATATACTTTATAACAGGAGTGCAAGCATTGAAACATACACACACACGAAAAAAATACAAAAATAAAGCACAATTTAGCAATAAGGAAGCTATATCTTACATACATACAGACCACAAACCACTACTGTGAAAAAAAAAAAAAGTTTATGTAGAAAAGGGGGGGGATAGTCTTTACATCTACAAAAACAGCATCTCAACTGTAACAGAGGGTATAAGCAAATATGTATATGCATTTCCCAATAAGCTTTAGCTACTACATCCAAATGAACATTTGTCCCAAAAGATCATGCATGTAAAGGGCCTGTGTGGAATTCATGTTTAATCAAGTTGGCATGTGATGGTGGTAAACACTTTAGTTTTAGCACAGTAGTTTTCTCAAAATGTAAGCAAACATTTTTACAACACACCTGTGACAACAAATAAGACTTTTTTTTTTGTCAAATGGCTTAGGCATGAATCAGCTTTATGAGTTATGTAAATGTATAGGTGAAAAGAAATATCAAGCTAGGAAAAACTTTTATTAGCCATGAAAGATTTATAATGCTATACATAGAGATGACACACTCTACATTGTATGGACTATAAAGTCCAAGTGGTCTTCAGCTGAACAGTGAGACTTCCCTAATTTAATAGAAAGAAATTGAAAAAAGTGAAGGCATACTTGGTACTCCAGTGCTACCCTATGAGGAGCAAAGAATTGGCCATTGGCTATAAATCTGGATGGGGGAGGTAGAGCAGCTGGCTGCGCAGGAGTTTCTTTGCTGGAGTAAAGGCAAGTAAAAAAAACAAACACTTTTTCACTTGAAACAAGTAGAGACCTAAAAACAAATCTGTAGATCGTGCACTATAGTGATCAGAATAAAGGTTTGCGTTCCTTTATTAATTTTAAAGTTTGTACTCCGATTTATTAAATTATATTAATTAGATTACATTTTAAGAGTGTGCAACTACTGTTTGATTTGAGGAAATAATTAGAATGTGTGGAATTTTTTCATATTTAAAATTTGCTTTATTTTGTGTTTTTTTAATGTATAATGAAATTAAACTAAAAACAAAGTGTTACAAGAAAAAATAAATTGCTTACAAACCTTATAAACATTTGTAAAAGGGACTAAAACCAAAAAACTCAAAAAGGGACGACAGATGAGGAGACTCATCAGCAGTGCTTCTCCAATTAGGTGCCCAAGAGGCACTGACACTCCCAGTTGTGTGTGGGGAGCCCATTTTCCACAGCTAATATATCTGCCTACACACCACCTAGAGGGGCAAAAGCTCTCATTTGAAAAGAAAGATTTTGATACATACAAAAGGTCACTTTTCTGCCTAGGAGGGTTCTCATATACATCTACGGTGCTGGTGATCACTGTTACAAACTGTTATTTATATAGCACCAGTAAATTCCATAGCGCTGTACAATGGGTGGACTAACAGACACATCATTGCAATCAGACAAGTGGACGCACAGGATAGGGGTTGAGGGCCCTGCTCAATTAGCTTATATGCTAGAGGGAGTGGGGTATACTGACACAAAGGGTATAAGAAGGGGTAACGAAGTATGTTGCTACCACACTGTGCATAGGATAAGAATTTTATGAAAGGGATGTCCAGCATCCTTCTCTAATTATCTTAAAAGAGCCCAATATTTTATTTGAAAGGAGAAATCAATTTGAAGAGGTCAAACATCCCTGTAATCTACAGACAATCACGATGATAATGGTGATCACATGTCCCAAAGATTCAGTTTATGAGGGGCTGTACTCGTTAAAGCCCCTATGAAAATGCATTTAATGAAATACACAGTTTAATACGACTTAAAGGTCTGTATTCCATTGTATGCATTTTAGTGTCTTATTCTTTCTTGGAAATAGGAGTTACAGTTAACTGCTTCAAAGCATCTTTGACTTAAAATAGTTCAAGCAGAGTTGACAAGGAAGCAGATCTCCAGCAGACACAGAACTACAAAACCCAGGATATTATAACCGATTTACAGCTGTTGTGCCACAGCCGATGAACTGCCTGTTGGTAGCCACTGTAGGCATTCACCAGACACACACATCAGTGGAGCGCTTCTTGTACCTTGGTTTGCCTTGCATTTTCACTTTCAGTGCCATCATGCAGACTGCAAAGCTTTAAGGCACACATACCATTGAAAGCAAAGATGTCACTTCCTTAGATGCAGAGAACTTTGCAATTTTAGCATACAGCAATGCTTTGCATGGACTCAGAGTACCTGAGCATCCAAGAAGTTATACCCTTTCTTCGGTATGAGAGATCCAAATGCTGCAGAAAAGAAACAAGTCTACCTTACAGACAGTTATTTTGAGATTATGTTCTTGGATCTCTCTCATGCAGTAAAGGCTGCTCAATGCAGAACAGCACTTTTCATATGGTACTCAAGAAGTGGTGATAGGTGTTCAGTAAGACAGGATGGATCGGGCAATCCTACCTATAAACACACTGACCCACTTAGCACAGAGCAGGTCAGCTTTTCAAAAGCCCCACTGACTAGAGTGAGACTGGAAGCACAACATGAACATGCATGGAAAGCGCCAAGTTCCATCACACGGAGAGCTGACCCTGGGACATGTACATGACCTCCCCATTAGCACATATTGCTATGCTTGACTGAGCCCCCCCCCCCCCCCCAAAGCTCTATTCAGTAGTGCCCCAGGCTAGACTTGCCACTCCACACCCTAAAATCATAGAGCCCCAAGCCAGACTGATCCCTCCCAGGGCCCCTAGACCAACCCCCTTAGAGCCCCAAACTAGACTGGTCCCGCCCCCCCTTAGAGCCCCAAGCTAGACTGGTCCCGCCCCCCCTTAGAGCCCCAAGCTAGACTGGCCCCCTCGTACAGCCCCAAGCTAGACTGGCCCCCTCGTACAGCCCCAAGCTAGACTGGCCCCCTCGTACAGCCCCAAGCTAGACTGGCCCCCTCGTACAGCCCCAAGCTAGACTGGCCCCCTCGTACAGCCCCAAGCTAGACTGGCCCCCTCGTACAGCCCCAAGCTAGACTGGCCCCCTCGTACAGCCCCAAGCTAGACTGGCCCCCTCGTACAGCCCCAAGCTAGACTGGCCCCCTCGTACAGCCCCAAGCTAGACTGGCCCCCTCGTACAGCCCCAAGCTAGACTGGCCCCCTCGTACAGCCCCAAGCTAGACTGGCCCCCTCGTACAGCCCCAAGCTAGACTGGCCCCCTCGTACAGCCCCAAGCTAGACTGGCCCCCTCGTACAGCCCCAAGCTAGACTGGCCCCCTCGTACAGCCCCAAGCTAGACTGGCCCCCTCGTACAGCCCCAAGCTAGACTGGCCCCCTCGTACAGCCCCAAGCTAGACTGGCCCCCTCGTACAGCCCCAAGCTAGACTGGCCCCCTCGTACAGCCCCAAGCTAGACTGGCCCCCTCGTACAGCCCCAAGCTAGACTGGCCCCCTCGTACAGCCCCAAGCTAGACTGGCCCCCTCGTACAGCCCCAAGCTAGACTGGCCCCCTCGTACAGCCCCAAGCTAGACTGGCCCCCTCGTACAGCCCCAAGCTAGACTGGCCCCCTCGTACAGCCCCAAGCTAGACTGGCCCCCTCGTACAGCCCCAAGCTAGACTGGCCCCCTCGTACAGCCCCAAGCTAGACTGGCCCCCTCGTACAGCCCCAAGCTAGACTGGCCCCCTCGTACAGCCCCAAGCTAGACTGGCCCCCTCGTACAGCCCCAAGCTAGACTGGCCCCCTCGTACAGCCCCAAGCTAGACTGGCCCCCTCGTACAGCCCCAAGCTAGACTGGCCCCCTCGTACAGCCCCAAGCTAGACTGGCCCCTCGTACAGCCCCAAGCTAGACTGGCCCCCTCGTACAGCCCCAAGCTAGACTGGTCCCCTCGTACAGCCCCAAGCTAGACTGGTCCCCTCGTACAGCCCCAAGCTAGACTGGTCCCCTCGTACAGCCCCAAGCTAGACTGGTCACAGCCCCAAGCTAGACTGGACCCCTCGTACAGCCCCAAGCTAGACTGGTCCCCTCGTACAGCCCCAAGCTAGACTGGTCCCCTCGTACAGCCCCAAGCTAGACTGGTCCCCTCGTACAGCCCCAAGCTAGACTGGTCCCCTCGTACAGCCCCAAGCTAGACTGGTCCCCTCGTACAGCCCCAAGCTAGACTGGTCCCCTCGTACAGCCCCAAGCTAGACTGGTCCCCTCGTACAGCCCCAAGCTAGACTGGTCCCCTCGTACAGCCCCAAGCTAGACTGGTCCCCTCGTACAGCCCCAAGCTAGACTGGTCCCCTCGTACAGCCCCAAGCTAGACTGGTCCCCTCGTACAGCCCCAAGCTAGACTGGTCCCCTCGTACAGCCCCAAGCTAGACTGGTCCCCTCGTACAGCCCCAAGCTAGACTGGTCCCCTCGTACAGCCCCAAGCTAGACTGGTCCCCTCGTACAGCCCCAAGCTAGACTGGTCCCCTCGTACAGCCCCAAGCTAGACTGGTCCCCTCGTACAGCCCCAAGCTAGACTGGTCCCCTCGTACAGCCCCAAGCTAGACTGGTCCCCTCGTACAGCCCCAAGCTAGACTGGTCCCCTCGTACAGCCCCAAGCTAGACTGGTCCCCTCGTACAGCCCCAAGCTAGACTGGTCCCCTCGTACAGCCCCAAGCTAGACTGGTCCCCTCGTACAGCCCCAAGCTAGACTGGTCCCCTCGTACAGCCCCAAGCTAGACTGGTCCCCTCGTACAGCCCCAAGCTAGACTGGTCCCCTCGTACAGCCCCAAGCTAGACTGGTCCCCTCGTACAGCCCCAAGCTAGACTGGTCCCCTCGTACAGCCCCAAGCTAGACTGGTCCCCTCGTACAGCCCCAAGCTAGACTGGTCCCCTCGTACAGCCCCAAGCTAGACTGGTCCCCTCGTACAGCCCCAAGCTAGACTGGTCCCCTCGTACAGCCCCAAGCTAGACTGGTCCCCTCGTACAGCCCCAAGCTAGACTGGTCCCCTCGTACAGCCCCAAGCTAGACTGGTCCCCTCGTACAGCCCCAAGCTAGACTGGTCCCCTCGTACAGCCCCAATCTAGACTGGTCCCCTCGTACAGCCCCAAACTAGACTGAACCCCTCTTAGAGCCCCAAACTAGACTGAACCCCTCTTAGAGCCCCAAACTAGACTGAACCCCTCTTAGAGCCCCAAACTAGACTGAACCCCTCTTAGAGCCCCAGACTAGACTGAACCCCTCTTAGAGCCCCAGACTAGACTGAACCCCTCTTAGAGCCCCAGACTAGACTGAACCCCTCTTAGAGCCCCAGACTAGACTGAACCCCTCTTAGAGCCCCAGACTAGACCCCTCTTAGAGCCCCAGACTAGACCCCTCTTAGAGCCCCAGACTAGACTGAACCCCTCTTAGAGCCCCAGACTAGACTGAACCCCTCTTAGAGCCCCAGACTAGACTGAACCCCTCTTAGAGCCCCAGACTAGACTGAACCCCTCTTAGAGCCCCAGACTAGACTGAACCCCTCTTAGAGCCCCAGACTAGACTGAACCCCTCTTAGAGCCCCAGACTAGACTGAACCCCTCTTAGAGCCCCAGACTAGACTGAACCCCTCTTAGAGCCCCAGACTAGACTGAACCCCTCTTAGAGCCCCAAACTAGACTGAACCCCTCTTAGAGCCCCAAACTAGACTGAACCCCTCTTAGAGCCCCAAACTAGACTGAACCCCTCTTAGAGCCCCAAACTAGACTGAACCCCTCTTAGAGCCCCAAACTAGACTGAACCCCTCTTAGAGCCCCAGACTAGACTGAACCCCTCTTAGAGCCCCAGACTAGACTGAACCCCTCTTAGAGCCCCAGACTAGACTGAACCCCTCTTACAGCCCCAAGCTAGACTGGTCCCCTCGTACAGCCCCAATCTAGACTGGTCCCCTCGTACAGCCCCAATCTAGACTGGTCCCCTCGTACAGCCCCAATCTAGACTGAACCCCTCGTACAGCCCCAATCTAGACTGGTCCCCTCGTACAGCCCCAAACTAGACTGAACCCCTCTTAGAGCCCCAAACTAGACTGAACCCCTCTTAGAGCCCCAAACTAGACTGAACCCCTCTTAGAGCCCCAAACTAGACTGAACCCCTCTTAGAGCCCCAAACTAGACTGAACCCCTCTTAGAGCCCCAAACTAGACTGAACCCCTCTTAGAGCCCCAAACTAGACTGAACCCCTCTTAGAGCCCCAAACTAGACTGAACCCCTCTTAGAGCCCCAAACTAGACTGAACCCCTCTTAGAGCCCCAAACTAGACTGAACCCCTCTTAGAGCCCCAAACTAGACTGAACCCCTCTTAGAGCCCCAGACTAGACTGAACCCCTCTTAGAGCCCCAGACTAGACTGAACCCCTCTTAGAGCCCCAGACTAGACTGAACCCCTCTTAGAGCCCCAGACTAGACTGAACCCCTCTTAGAGCCCCAGACTAGACTGAACCCCTCTTAGAGCCCCAGACTAGACTGAACCCCTCTTAGAGCCCCAGACTAGACTGAACCCCTCTTAGAGCCCAGACTAGACTGAACCCCTCTTAGAGCCCCAGACTAGACTGAACCCCTCTTAGAGCCCCAGACTAGACTGAACCCCTCTTAGAGCCCCAGACTAGACTGAACCCCTCTTAGAGCCCCAGACTAGACTGAACCCCTCTTAGAGCCCCAGACTAGACTGAACCCCTCTTACAGCCCAAAACTAGACTGAACCCCAGACTACTCCCTCCCCCCGAGCTAGACAAACCCCCCAGCATTGAGCCCCAAGCTAGACTAACCCCCCCGTATCTCAGTTGGATGTCCCTCCACTAGCACAGTGTCCCCTGCCGGACTGTAACCCATGAAGTGCAGGGAGTGCGGCCCTGGCTGGAAGCGGCCGGTACACGCCCCCGGTACGCCGTGCCTCCTTCTTACCATCATAGTAGTAGCAGACCTTCTTCTTGCCGCCCCCCTGACTGTACGCCATGGACTCTGCACACACCGACTCACTGGCAAACTGGCCGGCCTGAGCGGGCAATAGCCAAACACTGGCCCAGTGTGCACGGGCAGCCGGGGCTCACACAGCCGGTACAGGCCGCGATTTGGAAGAGTATGTCTCTCGGTAATCAACGGGAATTTCCCGCTCGCTCCGGTGGAACGCGCATACAGACCGACACACAGAGACACGGTGAGGCCGGGTGTGGGAGGGGCCTTGGAGCACAGGGGGTGGTCCCAGTGCCAAACAGAAAGGTAAAGCGGAAAGCGCCGAGGGGCGGGGCTCTAGCAGACAGTGGGCAGGGAAAAGAGGCAGGGAGGCGTAACAGGGCGGGGAGTGGGCGTGACTGTCTCCGCCAATGGGCGGGGCTAGTGCAGTCTCAAAACATCAGCCACACGAGCGCACGGAAACGGCGCGCTATCGTTTGGGAGAAACCAATTCGTTGGCATGGGGGGGGTCTGAAACTGGAATAGAGTTTAATGGGCACCTGTCGGCTTGTGAGGCCGCTGTGATCATAAAGGACCATGTGATTGTTAATGGTTTGGTGACACATTTTAATAGAATACAGTATACACGCATGTAATTGAGTAGCTGGTGCAGGATCTCCCCCCGTCTACACTTTTAGTTCTGCCCTCATATTGGTCACGTGATAAAGAGGACTTATTTACCAAACAGTGATTTGCAGGGAATTCAAAACTCAATTTACAATGTTTCATTCCATAAGGCCCTGTATGGTATATAATTAGTAAATCCGAGATAGACCTTTATTTACAGCAATATCTTATTATTATTCCCCGCCCACTCATTCACTCTAGTCCCCACTTGGTGAATAACCCCAATAACTTGAAGGGGGAGGGGGGACACTCCATTTTATGTACAGTCACAGCTTGGTTATTTTAGCCTAAGTTGTGCATATTCCTTTTGCATACCACTCAACATTAGGAGGTATGGAATCGGGATTAGCTGCAGGTTGGCCTATAGGGAGCAGTGTAGCTCCTCCAACAACTATTTTGAGACCTAAACAGGGACTTACTGAAGGGCCAGCCATTGGGTTTCTCTAAGATTTTGTCCATTCTCAGAGTTCTCATAGTCTTTGTTTTTGTTGCAAAGCATTAAGTTGGCTCTCCCCAAGTTAAAAGGGTAATCCAGACGTGGGCTGTGTGCGCTCACTGTGCCTGGAGAGGTGTTGGCTACACCTCGCTGACGAGGCCCAAAGAACACGGATACGATCGTCCGGGGTTTCTGTGTCTCTTGTGCAGAGAGAACTTGACGGTACTTTGCTTCTGGACTGCCCTTGTGTGTGGGAAGTGTCTGACATGCTTTGGAACTGGTACTCTCTGTAATGGCACAATTGAGCAATAACTATTTTGAGACCTGAGAGCGGATTTTCCGAAGGGCAAGCTATTGAGTTTCTCTAAGCTCTTGTCCATTCTCATATACTCTGTTTTTGTTGCAGCCCCTCCAACAGTTCTGATTTTGTGATCCTCACTTAGTCACTTGGACAGGACTTAGTCATTTTTTCAGCCTGAAATAGACCGACCACACAGCCCAAATCTATGGAACTGTTTTGGGCAGGAAAATGTGCTTGTGGTCGGTAATAAAGGACATCCATCTAACTTTTTAAACCCTGAACCGATTGCCCTGATTTTTGAGTATGTGTTTATTTCTCGCATGCTGATTATGAAAATGTATGTTTTATGTTTGTGACATGTATATTTTAGAAGTTATAAATATTGTGTAAAAACTGTATTCCTCTGCCTGTGATAATGAGATTACCCATTGTGTTCAGTAATCATATCACAGGCAGAGGGGAGGATTTTGTGTGGGAGTGTCTGTGTGTATTGTACGGATTGATTGGTTGTTCTGTAATACCCTGTGGGCTGTACTGTGGTTATGGATTGGGAATAAAAGAGACTGTCTGTGTCAGGACAGTCAGGTTCTGCTTGACCTCAAAACAAAGTGTCGTCTCGTTATTGGGGGAATTGGATTGTATGCTGATTGCCAGGAGTGTAAGCTGATTGTATGCTTTTCCTGTTCAGCTGTTTACAGCATTCATATGCTTGAGAGCATTCGTATGCTGCTCCGGTTCGGTGATTGTGGTGTCTGCTGCAGTGCTTGGAGTCCTCAGGAAGTGCTAGGAGCATCCTTCAACGGAGGTACCCAGTCGGGGTGCCTGTCGATCCGTTACAATCACCAGGTTTTTGTTGGGATCGAATGGGGATTCATCAAGTAGATGTGTAGTGAGTAATCTAAAGATAGGCCCATCAATTGGTAGTCTGTTGGTGGTAATGGAACAGAAACCTTTAAGATACCCTTTAAGACTTTCTTGATGGGGTATGATGACAAAAAGGGGGTGTTGTTAGGGAAATTAGTGAGACTGTGGTGCTGAACCCTCGTGAGGTATAGTTTAATGGTATTGTAAGAAAGTTTTAAATGTAAGTGGCAGAAGGAGGCAAAAGCCACCATAGTTTGAGTAGAAAAATCACCTTGTAATCCAAAATCTGCTGTGAATTTATTAAAAATGGTAAGTGCCCTACTGTAGGTGACAGCTGTGCTAGGTGATAGTGCTTGGTGTGTGAGAGACCTAGTGTGGTGCATTAGTGTGTTCAATCCAGGATTAGTTCGTGAAACCGCGGTGTCTTGGATGGCTGACGGTGGGCCGTAGGGAGTGCCTGGAAGAATAACTGGAATTGAGAGCGAGACAGAGCGTCAGCAGCCATGTTGTGGATACCCGGGATGTGAAAACAGACTAAGTGGAACTGGACGGTTGCTGCCAGCCAGGTCAGCTTGCGAATCGAATCAGCCGCATGATTGTAAGGGAGGATGAGCGCCCCTTGCTTATGATATCGCAAGCTGCCGAGTTGTCAGAATAGCATTTTACTGCCTTGCCGGACCAGAGATGACCCCAAGTGTGTGCGGCTGCCACTATGGGGTAAATGTCAAATAGGGCTGAGGTCTCTCTGAATCCTGGCAAGGCATTCATCTCAGCAAGCCAGTGACCCCTGAACCAGTGATTACCGAAGACAGGTGCGAAACCCGTGTTGGCTGCAGCATCTGTGTGAATGATGGGTGAGGAGTTGGAGAGAGGGGGGATAAACATGGAAATACAGTTCCACTCAGCCAAAAACTTCCCACACATGAGTAGGTCAGACTTGGCGTTCTGGTCCAAAGAAATTGGGCAGGAGTATGGTACCCCGTGAAGCAGACAGAGAAGCCTGGATACGAATGACCCCAATAGGGACTGAAGTTCCATTCTGGTGCATGCATCATTCCGCAGGAACATGTCTATCTCCCCTCTCAAGCGGACCAATTTGTCGGGGGGGAAGGCTGGCTCGGAAGGTACCAGAGTCCAGCTCGATTCCCAAGACAGACAGTGAAGCAGACAGAGAAGCCTGGATACGAATGACCCCAATAGGGACTGAAGTTCCATTCTGGTGCATGCATCATTCCGCAGGAACATGTCTATCTCCCCTCTCAAGCGGACCAATTTGTCGGGGGGGGAGACAGAGAAGCCTGGATACGAATGACCCCAATAGGGACTGAAGTTCCATTCTGGTGCATGCATCATTCCGCAGGAACATGTCTATCTCCCCTCTCAAGCGGACCAATTTGTCGGGGGGGAAGGCTGGCTCGGAAGGTACCAGAGTCCAGCTCGATTCCCAAGAAGGTTAGTTTATAAGTGGGGCCGATGGTTTTGGAGGGTGATAAGGGTACCCCGAGTGTGGAAAAAAGGTGCTGAGGATATTAGTGGGTGTACGTGCTGTATCAGTAGGAAGTCCAAATAGTACGAACACACAGGAGAGAACTGGAAGCCTGAAAGGAGCACTCGAAGGAAAGGGGGTAACCCTAGGGGAACTACCAAAGTAGTATGAGAAGGAGAGAGGAGGTTGAGTGCCCTAAATTAGTTAATACATAACCTTTAATATTATACTTAAAATGGATGTGTAAATCGCCACCATAAAGGTAAATAAACTTTGTCAAATGCTATCTATTAGATGTATCGATGTTTCAAGGTAAAGCCCATATCTATAGACAGCACAAAAGTATCCAAGAAAATATATGTATATGTAACATTTCCCTGGTAGGGTGAATAAAAGAGGACCTGTTCAAAAGTTTTCAGTGTCCTCAATACAGAAATCTATTGCGCAAAAACAATTATTTGCCCAATAAAGAGATGCAAGTAAGATTGTATGCTAGAACCTCCTAGATGACGGCAGCAATACAGTCACTTATTCGCACTGACATATAGGCTAGTATAGTGCACTAGTGCAGCTTCAATTTAATGACTAGGTAATAGTGAAAGGCTGAGACCTCCGAAATGGAGATCGCTAATCTGCCCAGAGCTTAGTGTAACACCTAATCAACAATGTATCAATGCTGTGAATATAAGAGGACCTGTTCAAAAGTTTTCAGTGTCCTCAATACAGAAATCTATTGCGCAAAAACAATTTTTTGCCCAGTGAGAAATATAAGTAAGATTGTATGCTAGAGCCTCCTAGATAACGGCAGCAATACAGATACTTATTCATACTAACATATAGGCTAATATAGTGCATGAGTGCAGCTTCAATCTAACGACTAGGTGATGATGAAAGGCTGAGACCTCCTAAATGGAGATCGCTAATCTGCCCAGAGCTAAGGGTAACACCTAATCAACACTGTATTAATGCTAACATAGTTAGTAATAGGCAGCCTTGCATGGTGCCTAGTAAAAGCCTTATATGTAAATGTATGAGGGGGTATCGTCACGATCAACAGTAAACCCCAACACAGAACATTATTGGTACATGAAAAAATAAAAGACTAACAGCTAAATAGGAAGGACGTGTGTACCGGACCGGCAGGATAGCCAATACACGGTAAAGTAATGCGGCTAGTTCATAACAGGGAGAACTCAGCCGTTGGTCCTTGCCCCTCCAGAGGAAACTGGAAGTCAGCTCGAGATCCGAAGTGCCACATGAACCGTGGTACGGGAGAGTTAGTGTAGCAGCAAATAGCGATAGCAGAGGATCATCGAGAAGCCCCTGACGCGCGCGTTTCGCCCGCAGCTCATCAGAGGGGAGCCGATGTGCGGGAACTGGACCGATATTTAAAGGTAGGTGACGTGAAATCATTGGTGGAGTTCGTGAAAACGTCATACGTTATTAGCCTATCATGGTCAGGCTGAAGAGTGATGTAACTGAAAGGGATTAGAATGGAACCAATTAACCCCTTGTAGGTGTAATAATTCGGAGACTCAGATCACGGAACGAGAATACTTATAAGCCTGACGGTGAAGTAAACCCGGTAATGTCATTACTGCAGATAGTGTGCAAGCGAGATAAAAATATAAATATAAATATATATTATTATGGCCCGTCCTGGGGATAGGTGTGATGTAGAATGGGCAATATTAAACAACTGCTATTATGCAGTAAAGGACGAGTATATTAATAGGGACTTTTGGTGGACACAACAAGTAAGAACACAGAGATGCTCATATGTTGAAAGGGTCCAATCATAGCAAAAAAATATATATGCCAATTTAGAGCTGGATGGATGTCTGAATAAGTCGGGCATGTAGTAGATATGTAAAAAATCTCAGTGTGAAAATGCCGGACAGACTTTTGATGATGTAGTCACTGGTATTATCCTGTCCTGTGAGTGTCACCTCCATAGGTCGAACAGACCATGAATGACCTCAACACGGAACAAGATGTGTAAAGGGTGGAGAAACAAGCGAGCTAGTGGATGAATGGGGTGAAGTTGAATTCTTCGTTCATGCCCCCTGGGGTTAGAGTTCTGAACTCATAGACCCATTTGGACTCTTTTTGGAGGAGGGTTAAGTTGAAGTTCCCTTTCCTAGAGTTCAAAGTGACTTTCTCTAAGGCTTGGAAGGATAAGTGATTGGAATTGCCATCGTGAAAGTGGCGAACATGATTCGCTACAGGAGTACTTAAATTCAGATTGGTAACAGAATTGACATGCTGGAGAATACGTCTCCTAAATTCCTGATACGTTTTCCCAATGTATTGGGTACCACATGAGCATGTTATCACATAGATGGCTCGGGTAGTGCTACAGTTAATAAAGTGGTTCACTTTAAATTCTTTTGAAGTTTGACTGCATCTCACCATTTTCGAGGTTTTGATGAATTGGCAAGCCTTACAGTGGCCGCATTTGTGAGTCCCCATTGGTGCAGTCAGCCAATTTTTTGTGGGTGTCTTTCTTTCCAAATGGCTGTGTACCAATAGGTCTCTAAGGTTTCTTGATCTACGTGCCGTGATGTTTGGATAAGGAACTAAGTTGGTATCAAGATCCTTGTCGTATTGCAAAATTGGCCAGTGTCGAGTAAAGATGTCTTTAATGGGTTGCCAATTGGCATCGAAAGTGCCAATGCATCTGATCATTTGGTTTGTGGAAGTAGGTCTTGTAGACCTGAGGCTGGTGCTTCTTTCTTGTGTTAGAGCTCTTTGGAAAGCTCTTTTAAGGATCCGGTTAGGATATCCTTTGTTTTTAAACCGGATTCGTAGTTTGTTGGCCTCAGATCTGAAGGACTCGTCACTAGAGCAATTTCTTCTTGCTCTCAGGTACTGGCCATATGGAATCCCGGCCTTAAGCCGGTGCGGATGGAAACTTTGCCAATGTAAAAGACTGTTTGATGCAGTACTTTTTCTGAAAAGTTCAGTGTCAACTGTTCCATCGAGGATGAGTAGGAGCCTAAGGTCTAGGAATTCCAACTGTGTCTCGTGGATCACATATGTCAGTTTGAGTCCAATTCGATTGTCATTGAGCTCATTTACCATGTTAGTGAAAGTGGGGATAGAGCCAGTCCAGAACAACAAGATATCGTCGATGTATCTAATCGATTTGTGGATATACTGATGGTACTGACTGATATCTTTAAGTGTTGTTTCTTCCCACCACCCAAGATATAGGTTCGCATAGCTGGGGGCACAAGCTGTGCCCATTGCAGTGCCAACTAGTTGCAAGTAGTAGGTGCCGTCAAAAACAAAATAATTATGGGTTAGGACGAACTCCAAAATTTCTAGTATGAATTCAATTTGATCTGAATTATATTTACTGGATTTGAGTAAAAAGTAGGATGTAGCACACAGGCCTATTTCGTGTGGGATGTTGTTATACAATGATACAACGTCTAGACTTGCGAGTAGAGTGTATGGTGGGACCACTAGGTTTTCCAATATTAGCAGTGCTTGTTTGGTGTCCTGTACGTGTGATTCCAAATTAATGACAAAAGGATGGAGTAGTTTCTCAATAAATTTGCTGACTTTTTCTGTCAGGGAATTGTTACCGGAAATGATCGGTCTGCCAGGAGGATTAGTGAGACATTTGTGAACCTTCGGAAGGCAGTAGAAAGTTGAGATAGTTGGATAGTTGTTAGGAATCATGAATTGAAATTCTTCCTTCGTAATTATATTCATTTCCAGTGCTCTGGTTAACATGGTTCTTAGTTCAGTGAGGAACAAGCTAGTCGGATCCTGAGAAAGTACTCTGTATTGATTGGTATCTTTCAAGTGTTCCATACACATGTCAAGGTACATTGTTTGATCCATAAGCACTATATTCCCTCCTTTATCAGAAGGTTTTATAATTAGTTCTTTGTTACTAGTAAGTTCCCACAGTGCTTCCCGTTCTGCTCTGGTTAAGTTATCCCTAATTTTATCAGGTGGTGGAAGTGATTCTAAACATTTCGTTGTCATCTGGACGAATAAGTCCACGCTTGATATTTCTTTAAAATTAGGGGTATATACCAGTTCAGAGGTTTGCAGTTAGTGAGAGGCTGTTTGTCATCTTGTTCCTCAAGGAGGGACACCATTATTTTGAGGTCTTGATATTCCTCATAGGTGAGGCCCAAATATTTGGCTAACTTGTTGTCTTTTCTTTTATGGGTGACACTCAAAGCCAGTTTGCGTCCAAAGAGATTTGTATCTTTCACCCAGTCAAATTTGTTGGTAGTGGGGGATGGAACAAAGGACAACCCTTTATTAAGCAGAGATTTGTGCTTGTCTTTCAGATTAAAGGTAGATAGATTTATAATCAAATTGTCATCCATTATGTTATAGTTCATTGGTTTTTGTATCCCTCCTTGTTTATTTTGTACCCCCATCTTTTCCTGTCTCTGAGTTTGCCCCGCTGGGGTTGGGGCCAGTCCTGATCTAAAAAAGACGCTCCTGATTGAGAAGGTGTAAATGCGGTCGGTGTGTTGCTGATCGAATCTGGGGGATTGGTGGTTTGAGTATCCGGAAAGGATACCGTTTTTTCGGCTGGTTTTAAGATGCTTTTCCTTCGTTGGAAATTGTAAATGGTTCTGGTGGTACTTCTGACCCTTTCAACATATGAGCATCTCTGTGTTTTTACCAGGAATTATATCTTTGTTTCTTTTTGCTTATCTCTGTGTTTTTACTTGTTGTGTCCACCAAAAGTCCCTATTAATATACTCGTCCTTTACTGCATAATAGCAGTTGTTTAATATTGCCCATTCTACATCACACCTATCCCCAGGACGGGCCATAATAATATATATTTATATTTATATTTTTATCTCGCTTGCACACTATCTGCAGTAATGACCTTACCGGGTTTACTTCACCGTCAGGCTTATAAGTATTCTCGTTCCGTGATCTGAGTCTCCGAATTATTAAACCTACAAGGGGTTAATTGGTTCCATTCTAATCCCTTTCAGTTACATCACTCTTCAGCCTGACCATGATAGGCTAATAACGTATGACGTTTTCACGAACTCCACCAATGATTTCACGTCACCTACCTTTAAATATCGGTCCAGTTCCCGCACATCGGCTCCCCTCTGATGAGCTGCGGGCGAAACGCGCGCGTCAGTGGCTTCTCGATGATCCTCTGCTATCGCTATTTGCTGCTACACTAACTCTCCCGTACCACGGTTCATGTGGCACTTCGGATCTCGAGCTGACTTCCAGTTTCCTCTGGAGGGGCAAGGACCAACGGCTGAGTTCTCTCTGTTATGAACTAGCCGCATTACTTTACCGTGTATTGGCTATCCTGCCGGTCCGGTACACACGTCCTTCCTATTTAGCTGTTAGTCTTTTATTTTTTCATGTACCAATAATGTTCTGTGTTGGGGTTTACTGTTGATCGTGACGATACCCCCTCATACATTTACATATAAGGCTTTTACTAGGCACCATGCAAGGCTGCCTATTACTAACTATGTTAGCATTAATACAGTGTTGATTAGGTGTTACCCTTAGCTCTGGGCAGATTAGCGATCTCCATTTAGGAGGTCTCAGCCTTTCATCATCACCTAGTCGTTAGATTGAAGCTGCACTCATGCACTATATTAGCCTATATGTTAGTATGAATAAGTATCTGTATTGCTGCCGTTATCTAGGAGGCTCTAGCATACAATCTTACTTATATTTCTCACTGGGCAAAAAATTTTTTTGCGCAATAGATTTCTGTATTGAGGACACTGAAAACTTTTGAACAGGTCCTCTTATATTCACAGCATTGATACATTGTTGATTAGGTGTTACACTAAGCTCTGGGCAGATTAGCGATCTCCATTTCGGAGGTCTCAGCCTTTCACTATTACCTAGTCATTAAATTGAAGCTGCACTAGTGCACTATACTAGCCTATATGTCAGTGCGAATAAGTGACTGTATTGCTGCCGTCATCTAGGAGGTTCTAGCATACAATCTTACTTGCATCTCTTTATTGGGCAAATAATTGTTTTTGCGCAATAGATTTCTGTATTGAGGACACTGAAAACTTTTGAACAGGTCCTCTTTTATTCACCCTACCAGGGAAATGTTACATATACATATATTTTCTTGGATACTTTTGTGCTGTCTATAGATATGGGCTTTACCTTGAAACACCGATACATCTAATAGATAGCATTTGACAAAGTTTATTTACCTTTATGGTGGCGATTTCCACATCCATTTTAAGTATAATATTAAAGGTTATGTATTAACGAAGTCCAAATAGTGAATGACTGAGTGACACCTGAGAACGTTTAGAAGCAGCCAGCATAGTGTTTCTGCGAATATATCAAACAGTTTGGGGCTGCTTCTAGACCCGAAAGTGAGACATGTGGAAAAATAGTATCTGTCTTGCCATTTAACACCGTGCAGATGCCAGAGCATGAGTGCATGGGTAGTAATTTGAATCCATTTGTTATGTCCGTTTTG
Organism: Pelobates fuscus; assembly: GCF_036172605.1. Classification (NCBI taxonomy): domain Eukaryota; kingdom Metazoa; phylum Chordata; class Amphibia; order Anura; family Pelobatidae; genus Pelobates; species Pelobates fuscus. The sequence goes on along the minus strand of NC_086318.1, from coordinate 309,366,674 downwards.
CTTAACCAAGCGTTTCTACCAGTTGAAATTATGGATTGTATTGCATCGTCAATTTTAACGTACTGTAATGAAAATTCTTCTGCGGGTATGAGTGAGTTAATGCTTGGAACAAAAGAGGCGTGCGGTGCCGATAAATCGATAATTAGTGCGCCAGGAGGAAAAAGGTGAGGAGGTGAAGGGGCCGATCATGAAACCGTGTGAGATTTCAGAGGAAAGGAGAGTGTCTCTGGATACTGGGTCTTGGCAGGCTGACAAGAGGTTGGGACATTCAAGCGTGCCTGAGGGGATGGCTACGAGACCCGAGAGAAAACCCTGTGTGAACCCCGTGGTCAAATACTCCACCAAATGCCTACTTGGATGAGGTTTCAAATAAAAAAACAGGTTGTCGACCTTCAGATGGGTCGCCGCCTTCGCTGATACTGATTTATGGTAATCATAAAAAGATGAGCCCCCATACTTGATGCCCCAATCCACCACTTTGTGAAGATAAAGGTCTAGTTCCTCTCTCCTGTGGGGATATACTGAGCAAATGACATTGCGGTATATCCCGAAGGCTATTACGAACTGCGGTATTGATAATTTTTTATTAAGCCTAGGATCTCTGGTTTTAAGCACCACTGAGATATCCCCGTAGTTATATGCCCGGTTCTCCAGCACATCTTAAGAGACTATAAGTAGTGACACAAGACACACATCCTTCCCGTCTAGGATTTCTTTCCTAATGGAGTCTGGGACGGAGTGTGCTAGTGACACAAAAGGTGACGTAACTGTGGCTGGTGCTGGAGGGGGATGTATAGGGGAGTGTGGTGTTGTAGCAGAGACTGCCTGGGTGGGGGCTGAGAGGCCAGGGAGGTTACCTGGGGAGGCGATGGCACTCTCCACCTTAGATAACCTGTTGTTCAGGGTCTGCAGGTTGGCCAGGATTGCTGCAAGGGTGTCCTGAGTGGCTGTGCAAGCGACTGATGGCTGTCCTTGAGAGCTAGTGCCTGGCCTAGGCTCGGGGGCCTGATTGGTCAAAAGTCTATCTAGTTCTGCCTTTCAAGCCGTAGCTGGAAAGGGAATGCCCCTGAGTCTAAGTTCGGCCGTAATTTTAGGAATAGTCCATGCTCTCAAGGATGTAGGAGTAGAGGGGGTGAGAGATTCGCCTGGAGACTCGGGTCTGATGGGAGTGAACTGGATCTCTTCGGCAGACAACTCGTCGGTGGGGGCTGGTTCTTGAGACATTCTAGAAATGAATTGGTGAATTAGATTTAGTAGGGGCAAAGGAGGGAACAGTGGGGGGTGGGGGGGGGGTCCTTAAGTGAACTGGACTGTAAGGCTAGTGCCGAAGCGAAAATCTTAACTGTGAACTAGTGACAAGTGAGACCCTGCTAGTGCCGAGTGGCGGTGAGAGGCTCTATCTATGATTTGACCATGGGAAGTTTGTTGCCACAGACGTGGTGGCGGGATGTTGGCCTCTCGATGACTGTTTAAGAGATTCAAACGTGTGGCCGTGAAAAGTGAGGCCCTGACTGCAACCCTGTAGAAGGGGCGAACGAGGCATCTAACTATGATTTGGGCATGGTACCGTACCTCCGTGTTGAGGTGGGAGATGGCCTTTATTGGCAATTATGGGTGTAATGAGTGGATACTAACCCTGATAGTAGTTATAACTGGTAACTTGAACCTTCGAGTGTTTTTTAAGTAGAGTGGCTTGGCCGCTGCTGGTATCGTAGAAGAAGCCAAAGGGTTAAGACAGATGTTGATGTGTTTGAGTATAACGTAGGGGCGTATGCTTAGTAATAAGGGGTGGATATAGGAGCGCAGCGTGAGATCCTGAGGTGAGGGATCTGGATGATTAGTCTGAGACTGGGACGAGTTTATGCTATAGAGGGAGGCTGATTGAGGCCTTAGGGGTAGCAAGTGCTAGTAAGAACGCAAATACCTGGTAATGTAGCGGGGTACTAGGTTAGGTAGGTTGAGTAGGTTCTTGCCTGATGGCAGTATGAACGTAGGCCTAAATAGAAAATGTAGAGAATTTAACACGACAAGGACGTAGGACCGTGTGATAATCGTGATAAATAGAGACTGTGTCAGGTCTAGTTTGAAAAGCCCTGTAATGAGTAGAGTACTATACCTTGATTTGTTGTACAGGTACTTGGATGAGCGTAAGTGTTTTTTTACGGAGAAAACCGGAGGAGGCCTAGAATAATGTTGTAGCTATGGAATAAAGCCATCGTACAATTATTAAAATAGAAGTGGTTATAACAGTATATATTAATTAACAAATTCTGTTTGTGACAAGTTTAGAGTGGAGGCTGCCTGAGGCCTTGACATGATTGAAACTGAAGTGAGTAAATACTATACCTGGATTGTAAATACAAGAACTTGAACTTGACAACTTTATGCAGTTATACAAGACAAACGGGCAATCTGTGGAGACCAAAGAAATGTAACAGAGGCTAAGATTAATGTCTGCGTAAGCTAAAGAGAAAGCTTACGTGAGCGTGCCGGTCTCGTGACCGGAAGCCAGATACCGCGACCGGGGAGAAGCCGGGTGACAGGGCTGCAGAACGGACAGAGGATTCAGCTGGACACCTCTCCTGCTGGAGACTGGAGCTGTTTGGCGGGAAGCTCGGACCGGAAGTGCTGGTTGCTATGGAGATAGACAGCTAGCAAGCAATCAATTTGAACGGCAGAGGTGAGTAGGGGCTGGGAGTTTAAGTAGGGGACTTACTCCTCCCACAAATTCAGGCCTAATGGCCTTTCTACATATGATCTAAGTATATATTATTTAATTTTACACTGTTTTAAACTTTTATTTTTACAGGCAGCAGGGGGAATACCTGTCATTACAGACACTCCCCCTGCTGGCAATGCCTTGGACTGCTATGCCGTCCATGTGATTGTGAGGTCCTTGCGATCACATGGCCCAGGGGGGCTGAAGAGGACGCAGGGGGACTCCCTGGGCTCCCAGGTAAGTCCCCATACCATGATCGCCAGCGTCGCATCGCCGGCGACTAGGTAAATACATAGGACGGCGGGGACGTGCTATGCCGCCCCCCGGCGTTTAGAGCCGGTTCACAACGGACGGCATAGCATGCCCACTGTCCTTAAGGGGTTAATGGATACTTCCACAGGTTCATCTACACTCCAATATTCAAAATTGAAACAAATTAAAAAAGATCTTCATAAAATACAACTTGTTGACATATGGAGAGTACAGAACCCAAATATTAAGGATTAGACTTTTTTTTTTCTTCCTCTCCACATAAACGTCACTCAAGAAGAGATTATATTTGTATGACGCATAGAGTTTTACACCTAGTTAATAAAGCAGAAATGGGTATTAAAACCTGGAGTGATTCTCCTATTATTTTGAGCTTAAATAATCCTACTTTGAAAAAGATAACTGATAGTTGGAGACTGATTTAAACCTTATTAAGATCAACTAAGTTAATAAAAGTTTTTTTCATTTTTATTTGGTTTTTGTAAATAGAAAAGTTTAAGTCAATAATTGAACAATATTTTGATTAGAATTATTATTTTTATTATTTATATAGCGCCATCAGATTCCATAGTGCTGTACAATGGGTGGACTAACAGACATGTAATTGTAACCAGACAACTGGACGTACAGGAACAGAGGGGTGGAGGGGCCTGCTCCATGAGCTTACATTATTCACGAGAAGTCTCGGTTCCATCCACCTGGGAAGCCCATAAGGCGGTTCTCAGAGGACAATTTATAAAATGGGATTCATATTTGAAGAATAAGAATATAAGAACACAAGAATAATAGATAAAATTGTTAGATTAGAAGCTACTCACAAACACATCACCTCACATTGCTTGACAGCAGACTCTTTCAAGTAGGAGTTAGAAAACCAGGAGTTAATTGAAGAGTGGTTTGTATACTGTGGAGAGTGGTTTGTATTTTATTTTTGTTTAATCTGCTTTATTAGCCAAGGTTAACCCCTTAAGACCGGAGGGCGTACTATTACGTCCTTTTAAAAGCGGCTCTAATATACCCGGTCGTCGGCGATCCCACGCCGGCGATCGCGGTTGGGGGGACTCCCAGGGAGCCCCCTGTGGCACCTCCGTCCTCTTCAGCCCCCCCGGGCCATGTGAGAGTGAGGTCCTTGCGATAGCTGGCTGCAGCAATGCCAGCAGGGGGACTAACTGTAATGACAGTTAGTCCCCCTGCTGGCTGAAATCAAATAAAATAACTTAAAATAAGTGTAAAAAAAAATATATATATACTTAGATCATTATATATATATATATGATCTAAGTATATATATATACACATATATACACACACACACACACACATACACTGTCTAGGTGTATTTTAATATTAATATATATATAATTATATATATATATATTAATATCAAATTACACGTAGACTGATACTGATTAAATATATATATAATTATTGTTATATATATATTTATATATAATATAAAAAAATATGTAAATACGTAAAAAATTAAATAAAATAAATAATTAAAAATAAAATATTAAAAAATATATAGATGTGTTTTATTTCGTTCTAACTGTATTGTGATATTAATATATATATATTTATATCAAAATACACGTAGAACGAAATAATATATATATCTATATACATAAATATATACGTATATATCACTATATATATACCTATATATAAATAAAAATATTTAAAAAAAATTATATATATATATATATATATACACACACATATGTATATATATATATACATATATTAATTCTACACATATATTTATGTAATGATTTTACATAATTAGGTATCCTAATGAATTACAATTAGCGGGACCTGCCTGACAACCCATGCCGAAAGTATAGGGAATTTAATTTGCTAGAACTATATTTAACCCTATAACTTTCCAAGACACCATAAAACCTGTACATGGGGGGTACTGTTTTACTCGGGAGACTTCGCTGAACACAAATATTAGTGTTTCAAAACAGTAAAATGTATTACAACGACGATATCGCCAGTAAAAGTGACGTTTTTTGCATTTTTCACGCACAAACAGCACTTACACGGACGATATTATTGCTGCAATACTTTTTACTGTTTTAAAACACAAATATTTGTGTTCAGCGAAGTCTCCCGAGTACAACAGTACCCCTCATGTACCGGTTTTATGGTGTTTTCAAAAATTACAGCGTCAAATATAAGGCTTGTGTTTCATTTTTTTTACATTAAAATTCGCCAGATTGCTTACGTTGCCTTTATGACCCTATGGTAGCCCAAGAATGAAAATTACCCCTATGATGGCATACTATTTGCAATAGTAGACAACCCAAGGTATTGCAAATGGGGTATGTCCAGTCTTTTTTAGTAGCCACTTAGTCACAAACACTGGCCAAAATTGGCGTTTTTTGCATTTTTCACACACAAACAAATACTAAATCTAACTTTGGCCAGTGTTTGTGACCAAATGGCTACTAAAAATGACTGGACATACCCCATTTGCAATACCTTGGGTCGTCTACTATTGCAAATAGTGTGCCATTATGGGTGTACATTTATTTCCTGGGCTACTATACAGTCTCAAAGGCAACGTAACCAATCTGGCGAATTTCAATTTCAAATGTAACATGCTATATTTGACCCTGTAACTTCCCAAAACACCAAAAAACCTGTACATAGGGGGTACTATTTTACACGTGAGACTTTGCTGAATACAAATATGTGTATTTTATTGCAGTAAAAGCAAACAGTATTATGTTATTGACAGTTAAAATGTCATGTAGAACTAACAAAAAATAAAAAAAATCTTATTTTCTCCCATTTTTTTCATATTAAATTATGTTTCATAACTAAATATTTGATATTAAATGAAAGCCCTGTTTCCCCTGAATAAAATGATATATAATAAAGGGGGGGTGCATTTAATATGAAAGAGGTGAATTACGGTTGGACAGACATATAGCGCCAATGCCAGGTTTTGTTTACATTTTGTTTCGTTCACAACTTGTACATTTGGCTCAGTCCTTAAGGGGTTAAAAAAAAATGTTTACATTTTTTTTTCTGTGTTCTGTTTTTCCCCCTCCTTTTTGCTGCTGCTTGATTAACCCCTTAAGGACCGGACTTTTTTTGCGATGTTGTACATTTGCGACGAGGCATCTTTTTGACACTTTTGTGGTGTTTGTGTTTAGCTGTAATTTTCCGCTCTCTCATTTACTGTTCCCATACAAATTATATATTGTTTTTTTCAGGACAAAAGGGGCTTTCTTTACATACTATTATTTATATAATCACATGTAATTTAATTTTAAAAAAATGAGAAAATATGATGAAAAATTTAAAAAAATACACGTTTTTTGAATTTTATGTGAAAAATCTTTTACTCATCTACAAAAGCGAATGAAAAAAACTGCTAAATAGATTCAAAATGTTGTCCTGAGTTCAAAAATACCCAGTGTTTACATGCTTTTTGCTATTTTTTTGCATGTTATAGGGCTATAAGTACAAGTAGGATATTGCGGTTTCAAAACATAAATTTTTAAAATGTAGCAATAGTGACATTGTAACACTATTATCTGTCATAAATTGCTAAATAACACCCCACATGTACATATTTTTTTAAAAGTAGACAACCCAGGGTATTCAATATGGGGTATGTCCAGACTTTTTTAGTAGCCACTTAGTCGCAAACACTGGCCAAAGTTAGCGTTCATATTTGTTTGTGTGTGAAAAAAGTAAAAAACGAAATTGAACGCTAATTTTGGCCAGTGTTTGTGACTAAGTGGTTACTAAAAAAGACTGGACATACCCCATTTGCAATACCTTGGGTTGTCTGCTTTTGCAAATGGTATGCCATCATGGGGGTAATTCTCATTCCTGGGCTACCATACGCTCTCAAAGGCAACGTAACCAACCTGGCCATTTTCAATGTAAAAATATTTGACCCATATATTTGACCCTGTAACTTTCAAAAACGCTATAAAACCTGTACATGGGGGGTCCTGTTCTACTCAGGAGACTTTGCTGAACACAAATATTAGTGTTTCAAAACTGGAAAATGTATCACAACAATTCTATCATCAGTAAAAGTGCTGTTTGTGTGTGAAAAATGCAAAAAAAGTCACTTTCACTGACAATATCATCGCTGTGATATGTTTTACTGTTTTGAATCACTAATATTTGTGTTTAGCGAAGTCTCCCGAGTAAAACAGTACAGCAAATTAAATTCTCTGGACTTTCGGCCTGGGTTGGCAGGCAGGTCCCTTAAATTGCAATCAATAAAATAACTTAATTATGTAAAAATATTACATAAATACGCACATAGAATTTAAATATATATGCATATTTATATATTTGAAGTCTACGTGTATATTTATATAATTATTTATGTAATTTTGTATATGGACATATGAATAGTTCGCATTCTTTTTATTTATTTATATATACATAGATATATATACAATTTCATTCTAAGTGTATTTTGATATAAATATATATATTAATATCAAAATACAGTTAGAATAAAATTTCGTATAGATATAATTTTTTTTAATTTTTATTATTATTTTAAATTTTTTTAATTTCATTTAAATTATTTATTATTCGTATTTTATAATAATATATATATATACAATATATATATTTATTATATATATTATATATATATACGTGTGTAAATTAATTATAAGTGTATTTTTATATTAATATATGTACATATTAATATAAAAATACACTTAGCATGACATTATATATATGATAAATAGACATATATTATATAGGTAGGTTGCTTGCTGTCCTGATGAAAGTTCCCTAGAGGAACTGAAACGTTGACATTTGGAATAAATAAGAAGTTTTTTTTGCAAATACCTGGGAGTGCTGATTATCTTTTACAAATATTGAATAGTGCAATCGAGCACCGGGTCACTAAATATGTAAGTAGGAGTGCAAGGTTTCTCTTTTTGTATATATATACACATATATAATAATATATATTTTTTTTATTAACTTTCACTTTGTTTTTTTTTTATTTTACAGTTGCAGGGAGACTGCCTGTCAGCACAGACAGTCCCCCTGCAGGCAGAGACTAGGACACCTATTGTGACCATGTGGTCGCCCTGTTGGGCGATCACATGGCCACAGGGGTCCTAAACCGCCATGGGGAGACTGTCTGGGCTGCAGGCAGTCTCCCCACACCGGGAGCACCGCCGATCGCCGCCGGGGGAATGACGGCGATCGGGTAAGTACATTGGACGGTTAGGACGGTTCAGGACGTCACCGGTCGGCAACGCAAAAATGCCGATGACGGTCCTGAACCGTCCTCCGTCCTTAAGGGGTTAATTGAGAGAGTGTTCATTAATTGCCACCTGTGTGGGATTTGTATTCCCATATAAGCACACCACTAACTCACTGAGCTTGCTCACATTGCTTGAAAGCAAAGTGCTTTCAAGTAGGAGTTAGAAAACCGGAGTTAAAACAAACAAGGGGTTTAAACTAACAAGGTAATTGTTTTACTGTTCTGTATCTGGGGAACTGAGTGTTAGAAAGATTGCTGGTTTGACTCAATGCACATCTTGTTGCATGTATGCATGCCTGGATGTACCCGTCCAGGGTCCATACCTCTGTGACGGTTGTGTGCGAGTGGCTTCTCTGGAACCTTAGATTGGAGATCTCGAGAAGCAAATAGCAACATTGAGGGAGATCGACAATCTTGAGAGGAGTCTTCTGCTCACTGAGCCAGGTTTAGTGGGGACAGGTAGTGGAGAGGGAGGAGATAAGACAGATGGGGAACAAGCATGTAGATGGGTGACAGTGGGTGAGAAAGCAGGGGTGAAGGGAAGAGGAAAGGGCTAGCTAGTCCTGATTTTGTGCAACCTAGCAGATTTGCCCATTTGAGTGAAGATGTTTTGAGCATCAGCTCCGGAGTAGCTGTATTAGAGTAAGCTGTTACTTCTAACAGCCAAGGGAACAGCCCCTATAGCACTGGTGGGGATGAAAATGTAAGGAAAACTAAAAAAGGTTGTGGCGGTAGGGGACTCTATCATTAGGAGAGTAGATAGGGCAATCCGCCGTTATGATTGGCTCAACCGGACAGTTTGCTGTCTCCCGGGTGCTTGGGTCCGGCATGTTGCTGACAGAGTGGATGGATTATTTGGAGGGGCTGGGGATGACCCAGCGGTCATGGTCCATGTTGGTACCAATGACAAGAGGAAGAAGGAAGGTCCTAAAGAATGATTTCAGGGAATTAGGTAGCAAACTTAAGAAAAGGACCTCCAAGGTGGTATTCTCTGAGATATTACCTGTGCTACGTGCTACAGTGGAAAGGCAGCACTGGGCCGACTTTGCATTTGGGTACAACCTTTATAACAGTGATGGGTTGCATTAAAATGGGAGAGGGTCTGCAGTGCTGGGGGATAGGATGGCTAGAAGGTTGGAGGGGAATTTTAAACTAGTAGTGGGGGGATGGTCATAGAAATCTACAAAATGGAGATAGGACAGAAAGGAGATGGGTTTTAGCTCAGTATAAGGGGGGTGGATATGGGGAGGGGCAAGCTCAGGACAGAGAAGGTATGTAATGTTGATAATTCACAGAAAGTACAAGTGACTCATGATATTAAATGTATGCTTACTAATGCAAGGAACCTACATAACAAAATGGGGGAACTAGAGGCACTAGCATACACTAAACAATATGACATAATAGGCATAACTGAAACATGGTGGGATGAGACACATGACTGAACATTTAACTTAAATGGATACACATTATTTAGGAAGGATAGAAAAAACAGGAAAAGGTGGTGGGGTATGTTGGTATGTCAACCATGAGTATAAAGCAAAATCTTAAGCAAGTGGAATGTGATGAGGAAAATGTGGAAGCTTTATGGGTAAATATCTGCTTGGGGCAAAAGAAGGGAAATCAACAATTGGTTAGGATATGTTATAAACCACCTAATGTTAATATTGACGAGGAACAACAGCTGTTTAAGCAAATTGAGAAAGCTGCAAATCTGGGTAACACTTTAATTATTGGAAATTGTAATTACCTGGACATAAATTGGGACAGAGGGACTAGTAGCTCAGCAAAGGGAATTAGGTTTTTGAACTTGTTAAATGACACCTTTATACCACAACTTGTACAAGCACCAACTAGAAATGACGCTTGTCTGGACTTGGTTCTAACAAACAACGTTGATCTTTTGACCAACATTCAAGTAGGTGAGCACTATTTAACAGGTTTATAAATGATCTTGGAAAAAAAGCATTGAAAGTCATGTTTCAGTGTTTGCAGATGACACAAAACTCTGTAAAGTAATACAATGTGAGCAAGCTATTACTTTGCTGCAGAGGTATTTAGATAGACTGGGGGACTGGGCACTCAAATGGCAGATGAAATTTAATGTTGAAAAATGAAAAGTTATGCACTTCGGCATAAAGAATGCACAAGCAACGTATACCCTTAATGGAAGTGAATTAGGGATAACAACACACCAAAACAGACTCGGGAATTGTTATAGACAACCAGCTATGGAACAATGTGAACAACAAGTGTACTTTAACAACCTGAGAAGGATCAGGTAGAAAATACAAAGGTGGGTTACAGGGGTACAAGCAGGGCTTAACCCTAATTACTATAAAGGATACAGATTAGAGGAAATGAGGGATAAACTCTTCTGAACAGAAAGTAAATCCCTACAGAACCAGTACCCCAGTGGAGCAATCTATATACATCACATTAAAATAAAAATGTACCTCGGACATGGTGCAAACCACATAGAAAAATAATAAACAAGTTTAATAGTAAATTGATTTAACCCCTTAAGACCGCAGGACGTACTATGCCGTCCTTATTTTGGTGGCTCTAAAAGCCGCAGGACGGCATAGTACGTCCTGCGATCTTATGTACTTACCCGGTCGCCGGCGATCCCACGCCGGCGATCGCGGTATGGGGGACTTACCTGGGAGCCCAGGGAGTCCCCCTGCGTCCTCTTCAGCCGCCCAGGGCCATGTGATCGCGAGGTCCTTGCGAGGACCCCGCGATCACATGGACGGCATAGCCGTCCAAGGCATTGCCAGCAGGGGGAGTGCCTGCAATGACAGGTACTCCCCCTGCTGTCTGAAAAAAAAATAAAAAATGTTAAAACAGTGTAAAAATAAATTATATATACTTAGATCATATATATATTTATTATATATATGATCTAAGTATATATATACACACATATACACACATACACATAAATATGCATACACTGTCTACGTGTATTTTAATATTAATATATACATAATTATATATATATATTAATATCAAAATACACGTACAATGATATTGATTAAATATATATAATTTTCATTATATATATATTTATATATAATAAAAAATAAATAAATATATAAATACGTTAAAAAAATAAATAAAAAAATAATAAAAAAATAATAAAAAAATAGATAAAAAATATATAAACATGCGTAATTTCGTTCTAACTGTATTTTAAAATTAATATATATATATTGATATCAAAATACATGTAGAACGAAATAATATATATATCTATATACATAAGTATGTACGTATATATCACTATGTATATACCTATATATAAATAAAAATAATTAAAAAAAATTATATACATATATATACACACATATATATATACACACATATATATATAATAATTCTACGCATATATTTATGTAATAATTTTACATAATTAGGTCATTTTATTAATTACAATTTGCAGGACCTGCCTGCCAACCCAGGCCAAAAGTTCAGGGAATTACATTGTCTAGCACTATATTTAACTCTGTAACTTTCCAAGACACCATGAAACCTGTACATGGGGGGGTACTGTTTTACTCGGAAGACTTCGCTGAACACAAATATTAGTGTTTCAAAACAGTAAAATATATTACAACGACGATATCGTCAGTGACAGTGAAATTTTTTGCATTTTTCACACACAAATGGCACTTACACTGACGATATAATTGTTGTGATACGTTTTACTGTTTTGAAACACTAATATTTGTGTTCAGCGAAGTCTCCTGAGTATAACAGTACCCCTCATGTACAGGTTTTATGGTGTTTTCAAAAGTTACAGAGTCAAATATAAGGTTTGCGTTTCAGTTTTTTCACATTAAAATTCGCCAGGTTGCCTTTGAGACCGTATGGTAGCCCAGGAATGAAAATTATCCCCATGATGGCATACCATTTGCAATAGTAGACAACCCAGGGTATTGCAAATAGGGTATGTTCAGTTTTTTTAGTAGCCACTTAGTCACAAACACTGGCCAAAATTTGCGTTCAAATTAGTTTTTTGCATTTTCAAATATTAACACTAACTTTGGCCAGTGTTTGTGACCAAGTGGCTACTAAAAAAGACTGGACATACTCAATTTGCAATACCTTAGGTTGTCTACTTTTGCAAATGGTATGCCATCATGGGGGTAATTCTTATTTCTGGGCTACCATATGGTCTCAAAGGCAACGTAACCAATCTGGCGAATTTCAATGTAAAAAAACTGAAATATGTAACACGCTATATTTGACCCTGTAACTTCCCAAAACACCATAAAACCTGCACATAGGGGGTACTGTTTTACACGCGAGACATCGCTGAATACAAATATGTGTATTGTATTGCAGTAAAAGCAAACAGTATTATGACATTCACAGTTAGAATGTCACGTAGAACTAAAAAAATGTAAAAAATTCTTATTTTCTCCAATTTTTTAAATATTTTTTTCATATTAAATTATGTTCCATACCTAAATATTTGATGTTAAACGAAAGCCCCGTTTCCCCTGAATAAAATGATATATAATAATGGGGGGTGCATTTAATATGAAAGAGGTGAATTATGGTTGGACAGACATATAGCGCAAATGCCAGGTTTTGTTTACGTTTTTTTGGATCACAACTTGTACATTTGGCTGCGGTCTTAAGGGGTTAAGGTGGCACCACTTGCCTGTGTACATTAGACTGTCAAACAGTCATTGTGGACAAAATACAGAAAGAGATATAACCACCAGCCTCTTATGGCGTTAACTAGATTAGTTGATACAGTGGGACTCTAAAAATAATAGCTGCTCATAGACTGAAGGTGTAGCAGCAAAGAGTAACCAAATGTATCAACAAGTATCAAATAGAGGACAAGCCAGTGTATATATCAAACATATCAAATGAATGAAGTAACAAAAAACGTATAAGAACCTTAAGTTCCCCTGGTAAAGCGTGATCCCCAGGTAAAGATCAGGATCAAGCACCTTGTTATAGGTATACAAATTTATATAAATTAAACTAGTCCTATAGGTATCTCAGATTGTAAGAAATCAAAAGGACAGAAAGAGGTAAGTATACTGGAAACAAAAAAGGATTGAAAAAATAGAAAACAGTTTAAATATGTTGTCACTAATACAAGCAAACTGTAAAGTAAGTTAAGTATCAGGGATTCAGCCGGCAAAACAAAAATAGGATTCCCTGCTGTAAATACAGCATATGTATGGTAACTAGGTTACCTAAAGACAGGTTGCAAGTTAGTGAAAGAATAATAGACCCATAGCCCAACGCGCGTTTCGGCGGTACATTCGCCTTTCTCAAGGGCACAAATAGATAAGGGTAGTCCAGCCATTGGAACAACTATGGAACAATGTGCAATGTCAATCAGCAGTGGCTGATTGGTATTGTCATGCATGAAAAGGGGCATTCATTCTTGGGATGAGAATATAATTTTGCCTCTTTATAAATCACTGGTAAGACCACATATTGAATGTGCTGTGCAATTTTGGACACCTGTTCTAAAGAAAGATATTATGGCACTAGAAAAAGTGCAGAGGCGGGCTACAAAATTAATAAAAGGGATGGAACATATCAGCTATGAAGAAAGGTTAACACATTTAAACGTCTTTAGTTTAGAAACACGTCGCTTGAGAGGGGATATGATAACATTATACAAATATATTCAGGGTCCGATACTGGTAGGAACCCTGACAACTTGCCCTGAGAGGGAGAGAACCAGCTCTTCCGGTCTGCGGCTCTGCCGGCTTACCACAGCAACGCTCTGACAGGAGTTAGCAAGACACTTACCACGTGGTCTGCAGCTCTACACCCAGCAGAGTTGCAGACCAGATGGTTATTCCACCGGACCACCATTCCATCAATTGAAAGATAAAGGTATTTAAAGGTATTCAGTGTGGGGAGGCTTGTCACTGAAACACATTCTCCACACACACTGTATTGTCACTCTCCTCACACACACTGTCACTCCCACACACTGTCACTGTTAGCCCGTCCCACACACTCACCCCCTCCCACACACTAACCTGCCTTCACCCTCCTAATCCTATCAATCTCCACTCTTCAACCATACCAAACTCATCTGCTCTTGCTCTGCCACACTCACCCTATCACATTTAACCCCCCACCCTTATCAGAGATCTTCCTCACCGACCCACAGAGATGGAGGGAGGCAGCAACGCTCAGATCTCGCAAGAGTGAACTCTTGCCCCTTGCGGGGCTAGAGTTCACTCACCACTGAACCACCAGGGATGGCAGTCCCTCTACATAAGGTAAGAAGGTAGGGGTGATATTAACTAAACGGCCCCCGCACCCACACACTAACAGCACCCTTACACATACACTACCAGCACCCTTACACACACAGCACCCTTACACATACACCAACAGCACCCACACACATACAGCACCATTACACACACAGCACCCTTACACATACACACAAAGCACACACTAACAGCACCCTCACAAACACACACACAAACACACTAACAGCACCCTCACACACACAGAGTGCCCTTACACACACACACACATACACACACTAACAGCAGCCTCACACACACAGCACTCTCACAAACACAGCACTTTCACACACACACACAGCGCCCACACACATGCAGCAGTGAATGTGTATATATATATATATATATATATATATATACATATATATATATATATATACGCGGCGTGTGTGTTTGTGCTTTAGGGTGCACACCCTTATGCAATAGGCTGCGCACGCCTATGCACATATATGCTGATTGTCGACAAAGATACAAGAGAATTCCTATAAGATCTTGACGAGATGGTATAGGGTTCCATATACTCTACACAAATTCCAACAAAACATATCAGAAAATTGTGGGCAATGTTGAATTGTATAAGTACTTATATTTATATTTGGTAGACTTGTCCACTTTTGAGCCTGTTTTGGGAAAACAAAATGTTAATATAGTAAGATCTTTAGGTGATTTGGAAATTAATACTACACAAATTTGAATTCACAATACAACGTATATAGTAAGACCCTGGGAAATATATTACAGTTAGTATGATTATTGCAGCTAAGATTAGGAACCTTAGAAATATGTACAATACATGTGGGATTCAGCTGATATTCCTAATAAATAATAAATAAACAAAACATAGTGTAATACAGTTTGATATAAATTAATATTCCCTGCTATAAATTTCACTCACAAGAAATTTAAGTTATATTTGCTCTAATGGTGCCTCCCCCAAAGTAGGTGGGGGGAGGGCTAATGTCTCCTTCTCAAGATCAAGGATTTAGCGATTGGCAAATAGGTATAAAATAGATTGATGTATTGGAAATATAAAAGATAACAATAAAAATTGGTTTGGTCTTACGCGTTTCGTCACACCTCTGGGACTTCCTCAGAGACCAATATTAATTAAAAACAGTAATAGCAATACTGCACCAAAAAAGCAGCCTATTCCTACGCACCCACCAGTCCCACCTAAACAGGACTAATCCCTCCAGTCCATTGGTGCTCCACTGGGCGTCTTCTGTTCTTCTCTTGGAGGAGTCCATCGTCGCTTCACCTGTTCCTTGGTGAAGTATAAGGAGCAGCTTATCGCGATTCCATGACAGGCAAAAAACGGAAGTGATGTAAACAACGCACTTCCGTGTCTTCCAGCTTGCGTTCTAAAGATCCAAAATGGCTGTGCATTCCGCCGTGGATTCAGAAATAACATAATTCAATCTCCCCCTGGTGAACCTCTGAACGTGTCATGTGGTATCTGGTACCAAGACATTAGCAGCAGATCATTTAAGTCCTGCAAGTTGCGAGTTAGGGCCTCCATAGATCTGATTTGTTCTTCCAGCACATACCAAAGATTCTCAATCGGATTGAGATCTGGGGAATCGGCAGGCCAAGACAACACCTGGAAATCTTTGTTATATTCCTCAAACCATTCCTGAACGTTTTTTTCAATACAGCAGGGTGCATTATCCTGCTGAAAGGCCACTGCCATCAGGGAACATCATTGCCATTATGGAGTGTACGTGGTCGTCAACAGTCTCTAGGTAGGGGATACGTTTTAAACTAACAATCACATGAATCCCAGCAGAACATTGCCCAGAGCATAACACTGCCTCCACCGACCTGCATTGTTCCTATAGTGTATCCTGCTGCCATCTCTCTCCCATGTAAACGACACATGCACCTAGCCATCCACCGGGTGAATGATGAAGGCTGGGGGGATTGACACTTCTAGATGGCAGCACCTCTGCCCAATGTCTAGAAGTGTTAGGCATCGGAGAAATTTGCAGGGAAAATCCAACACAGTCTATCTTTATGACATTTTTTAGGGGGATGGGAGGCAGTGACAAGTTTTAAATGATCTAATAACCATGAAGTTTGTTAGTTTGAAGTGTAATATAAAATGTGCCTCACTTTTGAAAAACACGGCTCCTTATTTAAAGGAGGTTGCTATTTTCATTAGGTGTAAGCTTACCTAATGAATAGGGAAAAGACTTCTCCCTACTGTGTTCACTCTACCAAACTAGAATATGTGTTTGGTATCGCATTATTTCATATCTCTCCAAATTAGAAAGCATGGGGTAAAATTTTCTTAGTACAGAGTAATCTAAAATCCAAATACAAGCATTTCAATTTGGCTTTACATTTCCAGAAAAGCAAGTTGGTCAGTGGCAAGGATCAAGCTAAAAACCACGAGGGATTCTTGGTGAAGATTTTCCATAGGGAAGAACTAGCATGCACCAATTTCTCTGAAGTGAAAGTCTGTCATAACTGAGACATAAAAGAACTCGCCTCTGGGGAAAAAAGTTAACTTTTTTGGTTTGTTTAAGGGAGGGTGGGATACCTAGCAAAGGTTAGAACGGAATGTTGATTTTTAATGTTGGTATGTTATCTTTCTTGAAATAACACCATTATTCAAAATATTAGTGATTTGTATTAAAATAGTATTCATTATTAAAGGAAAACTCTTAACACAATCAGGCCCGTCGCTACCCGACAGGCAAACCAAGCAACTGCTTGGGGCCCCGAGCTGGCCCGGGGCCCCAAGCAGAGCCGGCATCAGGGCATGTGGTCCTGGGGGGCCCGGACTGCTCAGGTCGTCCGGGCCCCACATTCAGTGGGTACATACCGGGTCGCAGGGGGCCAGCCTCTTCTCCTGGGGGGCCCAGTAGCCGGTCACCTCAGGGCCCCCCAGAGGCTGGCCCTGCTGACACCCGGCGGGCGCGCGAGGGAGCACTCTCCTCTGAGTGCTTCCTCTTCAGCTCCCTCGCGCACCGTACTGATGCCGTCATCTTCCGGCTCCGGCATCAGTACGCGGCGCGCGAGGGAGCTGAAGAGGAAGCACTCAGCCAGGGAGAGTGCTCCCTCGCGCGCCCGCCGGATGTCAGGGACAGGGAGGACATTTATGTGAGTGGGGGTGGGGGAGAGGGAGGGAGGAAATTTGAGGGGGAGAGGAAGGACATTTGAGAGAGGGGGAGAGGAAGGAAATTTGAGGGAGGGGGAGAGGAAGGAAATTTGAGGGGGGGAGGGAGGAAGGAAACTTGAGGGGGGAGGGAGGAAGGAAATTGGAGGGGGGAGAGGAAGGAAATTGGAGGGGAGAGAGGAAGGAAATTGGAGGGGGAGAGGAAGGAAATTGGAGGGGGGAGGAAGGAAATTGGAGGGGGGAGAAGGAAGGAAATGAGAGGGAGGGGGAGAAGAAGGAAATTGGAGGGGGGAGAAGGCAATGAGAGGGAGGGGGAGAAGAAGGAAATTGGAGAGGGGGGGAGAAGAAGGAAATTGACGGGGGTAGGGGGAGAGATTGACATCCATCACACACACACACAATGCACCCCTTGCACACAGAAAAACACACAATGCATTACACACAGACACACATACACAAGCAATGCATCCCTTACACACAGCAACACACAATGCACCCCTTCCACACACTCAGTGCATCCCTTACAGCAGTGTTTCCCAACCCAGTCCTCAAGGCACACCTACCAGTCCAGGATTTAGGGGTGAACCAGTTGTGTCTAAGGTGTTTTTTCTTTTTTTTTTTTCTAAAAACACCTTAGACAAAACTGGGTAATCCTTAAATCCTGGACTGGTAGGTGTGCCTTGAGGACTGGGTTGGGAAACACTGCCTTACAGACACACACACTGCATCCCATACATACACAAACTCACCTTGCAGCCCTTACACATACAAACACAGATTCACACAATGCATTCCTTACACACATCAGGACATCCCCCCCCCCCCCCAGAAAACACACCCCTGTGAACAAACTCATTGGTGGACCCTGGGACCCAGACCTTGAGCTGTGTAAATGGCCCTCAAAAAATGGAGCCGCTTCCCGTTCTCCCAGAACATTGATTTTTGTGGCCACAGTTACAAACCGCCTCCAGAGAGCCTGTTCTACACCAGACCAGTGGAGCCAGACGGCAGCTGAAGCCCATCATCATCCTCATCTGGTTGTAAGTAGGCAATCTAGTATATTATTCGTGGCACTAATCTCTAATTTACCTCACATTAAAGGGACACTATAGTCCCCAGAACCACTGCAGCTTAATGTAGTGGTTCTGGTGTATATAGCCTGTCCCTGCAGGCCTTTTATTGTAAACACGGCGGCACTGCAGCACTGTGTTAGTTAACATGGCAGATCATATGGGTGGGGCACTGTGATGTCACATGGGGGGCGGCAAACTTTACTTTTGCCTAGGGCGGCAAAAATCCTTGCACCGGCCCTGCAGACACTGCATCCCTGTGGGCGGACTCGGGGGGGGGGGAAGACCCGGGTGCAGGCGCCGGGGGGCCCAGACCTTGAGCGTGGGGGTGGGGGGGGTTGGAGTTTGGGGGGGCCTCCATGTCCGTTTTGCTTGGGGCCCCCAAATTCCTTCAAACGGCCCTGAACACAATAACTACAACCCGCTGCTAAGAACTGTCTGGAAAATTACCTAGTTTCTCTGGAGCACCCATCACCACTTTCCCAGGAGTTAGAAGCTCCTGCTAGAAACATCCATTAGCTCCACTGAACTAAGCCTTGTAAATTCACTTTTCTTCTTCTTTTTTTGGACACCTGTACTGCTCATCTGCTAACATCTTTCTTTGCCCTGTCCATGTAATTTTAAGTTGTCCAAACTCTTAGAAACGTAGCAGCAATTTAAATGATCATAAGCAAGTAAATCCAAGAGACCTTTAACCCCTTAAGGACCCAACTTCTGGAATAAAAGGGAATCATGACGTGTCACACACGTCATGTGTCCTTAAGGGGTTAACTCTACAATTTATCCAAGACAGAAAATCCTAATCCACTGTCTTTATCTCAGTTAATACATGCAAAAAGTAAGATGCAATACTAACATCAACCACATGATGACAGTGCAAGACTATAATGAACAAAACTGAAATGCACTGAAATGGTGCATAGATATACAGAAAGACATGTCTGCGTGATTTAGGCACATCATAAGAAAAGATGGAACTGTTAGTAAAAGATATATGTAATGACGTGAAATTACTTATCAAAGCCCAATGGCAGCATAGTATTATTCCAAATGTATGGTATGACCCAATACAACATGAGTGCAATAGGTAGCATATGGTATGTGTATGAGATAAGATGCCATTATCCACTACTTAAGAATTTAGATCTAGGTCACATTATATTACAAAAGGGTATTTTAGTTTATAATTATCTTCTACCAGTTTGCCGCAATGTAAGCTAACACTGATCATTGAGAAATATATATTATATATATACAGTATCTCACAAAAGTGAGTACACCCCTCACATTTTTGTAAATATTTTATTATATCTTTTCATGTGACAACACTGAAGTAATGACACTCTGCTACAATGTAAAGTAGTAAATGCACAGCCTGTATAACAGTGTAAATTTGCTGTCCCCTCAAAATAACTCAACACACAGCCATTAATGTCTAAACCATTGGCAACAAAAGTAAGTACACCCCTAAGTGGAAATGTCCAAATGGGGCCCAATTAGCCATTTTCCCTCCCCAGTGTCATGTGACTCAGTGTTACAAGGTCTAAGGTGTGAATATGGAGCAGGTGTGTTAAATTTGGTGTTCTTGCTTTCACACTCTCTTATACTGGTCACTGGATGTTCAGCATGGCACCTCGTGGCAAAGAACTCTCTGAGGATCTGAAAAATATAATTGTTGCTCTACATAAAGATGGCCTAGGCTATAAGAAGATTGACAAGACCCTGAAACTGAGCAGCAGCACGGTGGGCAAGACCATACAGCGGTTTTACAGGACAGGTTCCACGCAGAACAGGCCTCGCCATGGTCGACCAAAGAAGTTGAGTACACATGCTCAGCGTTATATCCAGAGGTTGTCTTTGGTAAATAGACGTATGAGTGCTGCTAGCATTGCTGCAGAGGTTGAAGGGGTGGGGGATCAGCCTGTCAGACTGCGCACACTGCATCAAATTGGTCTGCATGGCTGTCGTCCCAGAAGGAAGCCTCTTCTAAAGATGATGCACAAGAAATCCCACAAACAGTTTTCTGAAGACAAGCACTAAGGACATGGATTACTGGAACTATGTCCTGTGGTCCTGTTATGGTACTTTTTAAAAGTAAACCAAAATGTTTAAATGTCTATCTGTTCCTGTCCAAATTAATAAAATTGAATTGCGTATATACGCTGAAGTAATTAAGTCTGACACACGAGGTTCAGGTTAAAATAACTTCGAGAAAGTTTATTGGCAAGTGAAGTAAAAAAGCGGGCGCGCAGGCCCTTTTAAGAGGCATTTTGCGTCATCATTGATTATTAGAATATCAGCAAATAAACATCATCAATTGGATTAATTGTTAAGTGTCGGGGTTAGTGTCTTACTTATTGGTTCAAAAAATTAAGAGGTTAGTCCCGTGCCCACCCACCAGAGGTGGGATTGTTCTGGACACGGGTGGGGATAAGGGGGTCTTGAGCGTCATTTTACACGGTCAGTGATATCAGGCCTCATGTCCAGGTGCAAGGTCTCTTATGAATAGAACATTTCATTACTACTGTGTTCTCGTGGCCTTCAAACTATACTATCTCACAAGTTTAGGGAGTAGTCAGCAACTCCTGTGTCTTTGCAGGAAATACAGTCTTTGTCTACTATACTAATTGGGTTGGGAAATTCAGTCACGTAAGGTAGTTTTAAAATGAACAAGTTAAGTCATGAGGACAAAATGGAGGATTGAAGAAGTCAGGTTAGGAGGACAAAATGGAGGATTGAAGAAGTCAGGTTAGGAGGACAAAATGGAGGATTGTCACAATATAAGGTTAAAATGGAGTTAGTACAATAATTCAATACAAGTACAATAAAGATTTTTAATAATCCCACATCAGTCCGATGTGACCAAGATAAACTTATTTGGTTCAGATGGTGTCAAGCGTGTGTGACGGCAACCAGGTGAGGAGTACAAAGACAAATGTGTCTTGCCTACAGTCAAGCATGGTGGTGGGAATGTCATGGTCTGGGCTTGCATGAGTGCTGCCGGCACTGGGGAGCTACAGTTCATTGGGGAACCATGAATGCCAACATGTACTGTGACATACTGAAGCAGAGCATGATCCCCTCTCTCTTTGGAGACTGGACCACAGGGAAGTATTCCAACATGATAACGACCCCAAACACACCTCCAAGATGACCACTGCCTTGCTAAAGAAGCTGAAGATAAATATGATGGACTGGCCAAGCATGTCTCCAGACCTAAACCATATTGAGCATCTGTGGGGCATCCACAAATGGAAGGTGGGGGAGCGCAAGGTCTCTAACATCCACCACCTCTGTAATGTCATCATGGAGGAGTGGAAGAGGACTCCAGTGGCAACTTGTGAAGCTCTGGTGAACTCCATGCCCATGAGGGTTAAGGCAGTTCTGAAAAATAATGGTGGCCACACAAAATATTGACACTTTGTGCCCAATTTTGAGGGGACAGCAAATTTACACTGTTATACAGGCTTTACACTTACTACTTTACATTATAACAGAGTGTAATTTCTTCAGTGTTGTTACATGAAAAGATATAATATATTTCCCCACAACATTACTCTTTTGGTATGTATATTTATATATATATATATATACAGAAAAAATAGATTTGCACTCCAACTTACTGGTGTTAATGCCGGTGCTTGTCAGCAGAATATGTACAGATAGCATAAAGATAGCACTCTCAGGACTCCAAATATGTAAAGTAAAACTTAGCTTTTAATGTCCATAGTTCAAAAATCGATGTTTCAGTTTGCAACCCAAACTTTCATCAGGATCCTTTTAACCCCTATGTGAAACTGTGTTTGTGATCCCATGTGCTGCAGGGACTCGTGACGGCCTCCCTCCACCTCCATATGCAGTGTGAAGTGGAGAGAGACGGACCAGTGCTGATCTGCTTCTCCCTGCAACAAAAAAAGTGTTCAGTAAACTCCATTTACCCTATTTTAATAAAAAATTTACTCTTTCCCTGCTCTTTGATCACACAGGGTTTTTTTTTGTTAACCCCTGGCAACTTTTTTTTTTATAAATGTATTTAAAATATTTTTGTAATATTTTACAATTATTTATTTAGTTAGCAAAGGTGGGTGGAAGTTAGTGGGAAATTTAGGGAATTTAGTGTTGGACTAGTTAGGGGTTAACAGTAGAAAAATGCATTTAAAAAGTTCTAATAATATTCTCGTAGAAACTAAAGCAGCAATAGCTAGATACTGGAAACTTTCAGACACTCCCTCTTGGGAAATGATTAGGCATCAGGTCTTGAATAACTGTAAAATGGAGATAGGTATCCTAAGACAGGATAATTCTTTTAACCCTAGAATAGAACAATGGAGGAAATGGGCAATACAACGAGGGAACAATTGAGGATGGTGTATTATCTTCATTTATGGGCCCTGAGTAAATTTTCCATAATAGTTTATTTTCCTCCCTTTTCTTTTTATGAATTTTTTTTTCCCCTCTCTTGTTACTTCCCTCGCTATATTGTGGAAATGTGCATTTGTCCATGTTAGTCTTTATTTACAAGATTAATCTATTAACCCCTTCAGGACAGAGTCAATAGTGCACGTTCTGATCAAAACAAAATGTAAACAAAACCTGGAATTTGCGCTATATGTCTGTTCACCCGTAGTTCACCTCTTTCATATTAAAGGACCACTCTAGTGCCAGGAAAACATACTTGTTTTCCTGGCACTAGAGTGCCCTGAGGGTGCCCCCACCCTCAGGGACCCACTCCCGCCGGGCTCTGGGGGGAGGGGAGGAAGGGGTTAAACTTACCTCTTTTTCCAGCGCCGGGCGGGGAGCTTTCCTCCTCCTCCTCTTCTTCCTCGCGACGTCATTGGCTGAATGCGCATGCGCGGCAGGAGCCGCGGTCGCATTCAGCCGGTCGCATAGGAAAGCATTCATAATGCTTTCCTATGGACGCTTGCGTGCTCTCACTGTGATTTTCACAGTGAGAAGCACGCAAGCGCCTCTAGCGGCTGTCAATGAGACAGCCACTAGAGGCTCTGGAGGCTGGATTAACCCTCAGTATAAACGTAGCAGTTTCTCTGAAACTGCTATGTTTATAAAAAAAAGGGTAAAAGCTAGCTGGACCTGGCACCCAGACCAGTTCATTAAGCTGAAGTGGTCTGGGTGCCTAGAGTGGTCCTTTAACCCCTTAAGGACCAAACTTCTGGAATAAAATGGAATCATGACATGTCAGACATGTCATGTGTCCTTAAGGGGTTAAGTGCACCCACACTTATTATAAATCATTTTGTTCAGGAGAAACAGGGCTTTAATTTATCATTAACTATTCATATATGGAACATAATTTATTATGAATAAAATTGTAAAAAATTGTGAGAAAACGAGATTTAAAAAAAAATAAATTGTATTTCCGTCTGACATATTAGCTGTGAATGTCAAAATACTGTTTTACTGCAAAAAAATGCACATATTTGTAATCAGCGATGTCTCACGAGTACAACAGTACCCCACATTAACAGGTTTTATGGTGTTTTGGAACGTTACAGGGTCAAATATAGAACGTTCCATTTTCAAATTGAAATTTGCCAGATTAGTAATGTTACCTTTGAGACGTTGTGGTAGCCCAGGAATGAGAATTACCCCCATAATGGCATACCATTTGAAAAAGTAGACAACCCAAGGTATTGAAAGTGGGGTATGTTTAGTCTTTTTTAGTAGCCACTTTTGCAAATGGTATACCATCATGAGGGTAATTCTCATACCTGGGCTACCATACGCTCTCAAAGGTAAAATAACCAATCTGGCAAAAAAATGAAATGCAAGCCTTATATGTGACTCTCTAACTTTCCAAAACACCATAAAACCTGTACATGAGAGGTACTGTAATTCTCGGGAGACTTCACTAAACACAAATATTAGTGTTTTAAAACAGTAAAAAAATATTACAACAATAATATAGTCCATAAAAGTGCAGTTTGTTTGTAAAATATTGCAAAAAATTTAAATTTTACTTAAAATATCATCATGTAATACAATTTACCAGTTTGAAACACTAATATTTGAGTTCAGCGAAGGCTCCCGAGTAAAACAGTACCCCCCATATACAGGTTTTATGGTGTCTTGGAGCAGGGGAGGGCTGGCAGCCTTAGGCCTGGGGGTCAAATCCAGTCAAGTGGCCCATTGCACCAAGAGGAGAGTAAAAACACCTTTCCCATGTGATTGAAAGTGTGTGTGTGTGGGGGGGGGGGGGGGGGGGGGAAGCAGTCACCTACACAGACAATCAATGACAGGCACACACACCTGTTACAGGCATACTGACTCAGACAGACAGACATACTGACACACACAGGCATACTGGCTGACACAGACAAATTGGCACACACACAGAGACATACTTGCACACAGACATACTGACACACACACAGAGATACATACTGGTACTCACACAGACACACACAGAAAGACACACTGTTACAGGCATACTGACTCAGACAGACAGACATACTGACACACACACACACACACACACAGGCATACTGGCTGACACACACACAGACAAACTGGCACACACACAGAGACATACTTGCACACACATAGACAGACATACTTGCACACACACATAGACAGACATACTGACACACACACAGGCAGACATACTGGCACACACATAGACAGACATACTGATGCACACACACAGACATACTGATGCGCACACACACAGACATACTGACATACTGACGCACACACACACAGACAGACTGACATACTGACTGACACAGACATACTGACACACACAGACATACTGACACACACAGACATACTCATACACACAGACATACTCATACACACACACCCAAACTTTACACTTTAAAACCAGTGGACAGGGGCTGAGTAAGGGGACAGGGCTGTAGTGGGGGACACGGGGTGGTAGTGGAGGTTATAAGCTGTAATTGGGGGTTTAGGAAATGTACGGGGGATAGGGGCTGAAGCAAGTTGATGGCTACAATTTGGGAAAGGGGCTGTGGTGTGGGTAATATGGGTTGCAATTGGGGGAGAGGAGCTGTAGTGGGGATGTTATGGGGCTGTGGTGGGGGGCATGGGGCTGAGGAAGAGGGCAGGAGCTGAGAGGGGTGAAAGGAGCAGGGAAAGGGTGGGACAGTGGCTGACCAAGGGGACAGGGGCTGACCAAGGGGACAGGGGCTGACTAAGGGGACAGGGGCTGACTAGGGGGACAGGGGCTGACAAGGGGGACAGGGGCTGAGGAGGGGGGACAGGGGCTGAGGTAGGGGACAGGGGCTGAGGAGGGGGGAAAGGGGCTGAGGAAGGGGACCGGGGCTGAGGTAGGAGCTGACTAAGGGGACAGGGGCTGACGAAGGGGAGGTGGGGACAGGGGCTGAGGTGTGGACAGGGGCTGAGGTGGGGACAGGGGCTGAGGTGGGGACAGGGGCTGACTAAGGCTGAGGTGGGGACAGGGGCTGAGGTGGGGACAGGGGCTGACTAAGGCTGAGGTGGGGACAGGGGCTGAGGTGGGGACAGGGGCTGAGGAGGGGACAGGGGCTGACTAAGGGGACAGGGGCTGAGGAGGGGGTACAGGGGTTGAGGAGGGGGGACAGGGGCTGACTAAGGGGACAGGGCTGAGGAAGGGGACAGGGGCTGACTAAGGGGACAGGGGCTGAGGAGGGGGGACAGGGGCTGACTAAGGGGACAGGGCTGAGGAAGGGTGACAGGGGCTGAGGTAGGGGACAGGGGCTGAGGGGGGGCAGGGGCTGACTAAGGGGACAGGGGCTGAGGAGGGGGTACAGGGGCTGAGGAGGGGGGAAAGGGGCTGACTAAGGGGACAGGGCTGAGGAAGGGTGACAGGGGCTGAGGTAGGGAACAGGGGCTGAGGAGGGGGCAGGGGCTGACTAAGGGGACAGGGACTGAGGAGGGGACAGGGCTGAGGAGGGGAATAAAAAACCCCCACTAAAGTGTATTTCCCCCCTCCCTGAGTCTTACCTTAGGCCAGGGAGAGGTGGACAGCAGCCAACAGGAGCAGCAACCAGCAGCAGCCAGTGAAGTCGTCCTCTCCTGATGATGTCAGGAGGAGGGGCCGTGACTTCCTCTGCTCTTCTCCCAGACTCCCCAGCGGTCCTGTTAGAAGAGCAGTTGAAGTAAGGCCTCTCCTCCTGACATCATCAGGAGAGGCCGACTGACTCCACTGCCTGCAGACTGCAGGAAGAGTGGGGTAAGTTGAAAAATTTGACTCCTCAGCCAGAAGCAGGGGATTCAGATTTTTCCTTTTTTTGCTGGGTGTGGGCGGCCCTGGGTTTAGGGCGGCCTGGGGGGCAATTGCCTCCCTGCCTCCCTTCCCAGCCCGCCCCTGTCTTGGAGAGTTACAGGGTCAAATATAGTGCTTGCAAATTAAATTCTCTGCACTTTCTCCCTCTGTTGTCAGGCATGTCAATCAAATTTTAATTAATCAAATCACATATTTATGTTAAAAGATTACTTAAATATACATGTAGAATTGTAATATATATGCATTTATAGGTATTTAAATTCTATGTGCTTAGCGCGGAAACCAGACTGAAGCGGGTCTAGCAGTGAGTTGGACTCAAGGAAGTCTGTCAATCTCGCATACACAATTCTTTCAAGGATCTTGGATGCAAAAGGCAGTAGCGAGATAGGACGGTAGTTGGATGGGAAGTTAGGGTCAAAGTTGGGCTTCTTTAGAATTAGGGTTACAGTTGCACATTTGAAGGGCGATGGAAATATACCAGAGGAGAGAGAGAGATTGAGAATTTTAGTGAGAGTACAGATGAGATGTGAGGGAATTGGATCTAGGCAGCAGGGGGTGGGGCGGGAGGAGTGGAACTGTAACGTGTATATACCCCTACACGCAGGATCCAGCAAAACAGAAGACAGCACAGAGGAGAGATACGTCTACCGGACCTTAGAGTGGCCGGACTCGACGTAAAGGAGAAGTACAGAGTCAGGAGCGATCCGAGGTCAAGGGCACAAAGAGACAGCGTAAACGAGAACTAGCCGGGGTCTGGTACACAGGAATCAGCAAGCCGGCAAACAGTACAGACAAGGATAAAGCGAAAACGAAGTCAGAATACAAAGCCAAGGTCAAGTACGGAGAAACACAACTGAATACAACAAGCACTAAAGGGAACTGTAGCAGAAACCACGATAGGGCAAGGAACTAAGGGAAAAGGGTAAGTATAAGTAGCCTTCAAACTAACGTGATTGGCTCCTGTCACTTCCACTCCCCCAACAGGTAAGTGTATGGGGTGATTGGCGTGACAGGAGCCAATGGGAGCCTTTTTGCAATTTAGGCTCCCACTGTCTCTTTAAGAGCGCGCCCGAGATTCGCGGCGCGCTCTTAGCTGCAGGCGGGACACGTGACCGCTTCTCGCGGTCACTGCCCGCCTTCCTGTTTGAGCAGTCGGATGAGCCGCGCGCGGCTCGTGCAGCCGCAGGACCGCGCGCGGCTTGAAGAGAGGACCGCGGCCGGCCCCCGGATAAGGTAAGTACCGCTACAGTACCCCCCCCTGAGGACACGCCCTCCGGGCGGGCAGGACCAGGTCTGGCAGGAAAACGCGAATGGAAAGAACGTACAAGGCGGGGAGCATGAACAGCATCCGCAGAAATCCAACTGCGCTCCTCAGGCCCATAACCCTTCCAATGTACCAAGTACTGAAGCCGACCCCTGAGGAAACGAGAGTCAATAACAGCAGACACTTCGAACTCCTCATGACCCTCCACAGAGACAGGAGGGGGAGGGGGTGTACTCCGGGTATAGCGGTTGCGTACGTAAGGCTTCAACAACGAGGTGTGAAATACATTGGGTATACGCAGATTTTTAGGCAGACCCAAGGCATAAGAAACGGGATTAACCTTATGTATAATGCGATAAGGACCAATGAAGCGGGGAGCCAATTTCATAGAAGGCACCCGGAGGCGAATATTCCGTGTGGAAAGCAAAACCCTGTCCCCCACAACATAGGAAGGAGCCGCTCTGCGATGCTTGTCAGCCTGAGCCTTCTGGCGGGCAGCAGAGTCCACCAAAGAACGCTGAACCTGCTCCCAAGTATTACGCAAACCAGCCAAATGCTCATCCAGAACTGGCATGCCCTGTGAGGAGAATGCAGCCGGAAGAACAACGGGATGCTGGCCATAGACAACGTAAAAAGGGCTTTTGCCGGAAGAATCATGAGTGGCGTTATTCCGAGCAAATTCAGCCCAAGGAAGCAGGTCAGACCAATTGTCCTGATGGTGAGACACAAAACAACGGAGGTACTGCTCCAGAGACTGGTTGGCACGTTCAGCAGCTCCATTAGACTGGGGATGGTAAGCGGAAGAAAATGAGAGGGAAATACCCATCTCCGAACAAAAGGCTTTCCAGAACCTGGAAATAAATTGGCTACCCCTATCGGATACAATAGATAAGGGAATACCATGTAATCGAAACACTTCTTTAGCGAAGATAAGAGCCAGTTCCTTGGAAGTGGGCAACTTGCGAAGAGACACAAAGTGAGCCATTTTGGAAAACCGATCTACTATCATTAGGATGACTGTGTTACCATTCGAAGGGGGTAATTCAACAATAAAATCCATTGATAGATTAGACCAAGGTCTCTCGGGAACGGGTAACGGATGCAACAGCCCACAAGGAACTCTACGAGAGGTTTTCATACATGCACAAGTAGAACAAGCACTTATATAGTCAGTAACATCCTTACGTAAGGTATCCCACCAGAAATACCGAGAAACGGCTGACACTGTTTTGGAAATACCAGGATGTCCAGCAGTCTTAGTATCGTGATACAGTGACAGAATATCCCGTCTCTCGGGAACGTCAACGAACAATTTATCATTAGGCCTCTCGCCAGGTGCCATGCTCTGTTTCGCTTGTATGGCCTGCAAGAGGGACGAGGAAATAGACAATATAGTAGTTGCTATTATCCTGTCTGGGGGAATGACAGGAGTGACATCAATCTCCTGTTTGTCAATAGTCTCGAATTGTCTGGACAGAGCGTCCGCTTTAGTGTTCCGGTCGCCTGGCCTATAGGTTATTATATAATTAAAATGAGACAAGAACAGTGACCACCTAGCCTGCCTGGAAGACAATCTTTTAGCTTCGCTAAGGTAGGACAGGTTCTTATGATCCGTAAATATGAGGATGGGATCCTTAGTGCCTTCTAACAAATGTCTCCATTCTTTGAGTGCTAAAATGATAGCAAGGAGTTCGCGATTACCCACATCATAATTCCTTTCTGCTTTGGACATTTGTTTAGAAAAGAAGCCACAAGGATGCAATGGCTTGTCAGGAGACTCTCTTTGGGATAAGACAGCACCTACCCCTATATCGGAAGCATCAACCTCAAGTATATATGGCAATGAGGGGACAGGATGCTGTAAAATAGGGGCAGAGGCGAACGTAGTCTTAAGAAAGTCAAAAGCCTGAAGTGCCTCAGTAGACCAGACACGTGTATTGCCATCCTTTTTAGTCATACGAGTAATAGGCGCTACTATAGACGAAAAACCTTTGATAAAACGTCTATAATAATTAGAGAAACCCAGAAAACGCTGGATGGCTTTCAGACCTTGTGGCAGAGGCCATTCTATGACCGCAGCGAGCTTCTGGGGATCCATCCGAAAACCCTCAGCGGAAATCAAATACCCTAAAAACTGGACCTCGGATTGGTCGAATAGACATTTTTCTAATTTGCAATAAAGACCATTAGCAAGAAGGGTCTTCAGAACTGTCGTAACATGTCTGTGATGAGTGTGAATGTCTGTAGAATATATTAAAATGTCATCCAAGTACACAATAACAAATGAGTGAATAAAGTCCCTTAAGACATCATTAATAAATTCTTGGAACACTGCTGGGGCATTGCAAAGCCCAAATGGCATGACGGTATACTCATAATGACCTGACCGAGTGTTAAAGGCTGTCTTCCATTCGTGGTCCTTTTTTATACGTATCAAATTGTATGCTCCTCTAAGATCTAATTTGGTGAATACCGTAGCATGTTTGAGCCTGTCAAACAATTCTGTTATTAACGGTATAGGGTAAGCATTTTTGATGGTGATTTTATTAAGACCTCTATAATCAATGCAAGGTCTTAAATCACCTTCTTTCTTCGATACAAAGAAGAACCCTGCTCCAGCCGGAGAAGAGGATCTCCTAATAAATCCCTTTTCTAATGATTCTTTAATGTACTCCTCCATGACACGGTTTTCTTGAACCGATAGGGGGTACACCCTGCCCTTGGGAGGTATAGTACCAGGCAACAAATCAATAGCACAATCGTAGGGTCTGTGAGGCGGTAATTTGTCAGCCTCTCTTTTATCAAAGACAGTCTTTAAAGTTAAATACTGAGAGGGTATAGCCGTAGATAAAGGAGGAACAGTAGGAACGTTAATAGAATTCACAGGCGTGACTTCAATAGTACATGACTCATGGCAGGCTTCACTCCATGATTTTATCTGCCCTGTCTCCCAGTCAAAAATGGGATTGTGGGCACGTAACCATGGATACCCTAATACCAACTGTGAAGAGGGAGAGGTGATGACCTGGAACCGAATGGTTTCATAGTGTAGAACCCCTGTGTACATGTGTAGCGGTGCAGTCTCGTGAGTAACAACTGGAGATATCAATGGTCTACCATCTATGGCCTCAACGGCCAAGGGTATCTCCTTCTCCCTGATGGGAATATTGTTTTTCTTTACAAAACCAGAGTCTATAAAATTCTCAGCTGCCCCAGAGTCAACCAGGGCGTATATGTTTTCAACTATACAACTCTCTCCCATATGTAAAGAAACAGGGAGAAGCAGTCGGTTAGGAGGCAATGTAGGAGACTTAGAAATCACACCCAAGGCCAGTCCCCTATAAGGTCTTAGGTGCGAGAGTTTTCCGGGAGCAGAGGACACTCCTTTACCATATGTTCTCTCCTACCACAATATAGGCAGAGTCCCTCTCTTCTCCTATGTAATTTTTCATTATCAGAGAGTTTGGCAACCCCTAATTGCATTGGCTCCTCTTCAGATACTTTTACACTCTCCGGTGGATTAACTCTGGGGTGAATAGGCGTAACAAAACGTCTATTCCTGTTCTTGGTATAGAGCCTGTCCCGAATCCTATTATCTATATCGATGAGGTAGTCAATAAGGTCCTCTAAGGCAACAGGAAGTTCCTTAGCCGCTACCTCATCCAATATAGAATCTGATAAGCCTTCCATGAAGGCAGTAGTTAACCCATTATTGGTCCAATCGACCTGTGAGGCAAGGGTACGAAACTGTATAGCGTAATCAGCCACAGACCTAGAACCCTGTTTAACCCTCATTAATGCTCTAGCGGCATTCTTAGACCTTTTCATAGTGTCAAAAGTTCTGCGAAAAGCTGTTAGGAAACTGTGAAAGTTATGCACCATAGGTCCATTAGCCTCCCAAATAGGGTTTGCCCATTCAAGTGCTTTGTCGGTAAGTTGGTGCATAAAGAACCCAACTTTGGACCTCTCTGTGGGAAATGAACGTGGATACATTTCAAAATGAAACTCTATTTGGTTAATGAACCCTCTGCATGTCTTAGAATCCCCTCCATACCTAGGAGGAGGCGTTAAATGTGCTGTAGCATTAGGCATAGTCGATACTTCAGGAAGCAGGGGTGCAGGAGGGTTAGGTGCGGTTGCTGGAATGGTTCTAGCTAAGAGCGTCTGGAGAGCCTGAGCTATTTGATCCATACGGTGATCCTGCTCTACAAATCTAGCCTCATGGGTCGCCATCTGTTGAGCTAAATCTGCGGGGTCCATGTCCCTATCGTAATGTAACGTGTATATACCCCTACACGCAGGATCCAGCAAAACAGAAGACAGCACAGAGGAGAGATACGTCTACCGGACCTTAGAGTGGCCGGACTCGACGTAAAGGAGAAGTACAGAGTCAGGAGCGATCCGAGGTCAAGGGCACAAAGAGACAGCGTAAACGAGAACTAGCCGGGGTCTGGTACACAGGAATCAGCAAGCCGGCAAACAGTACAGACAAGGATAAAGCGAAAACGAAGTCAGAATACAAAGCCAAGGTCAAGTACGGAGAAACACAACTGAATACAACAAGCACTAAAGGGAACTGTAGCAGAAACCACGATAGGGCAAGGAACTAAGGGAAAAGGGTAAGTATAAGTAGCCTTCAAACTAACGTGATTGGCTCCTGTCACTTCCACTCCCCCAACAGGTAAGTGTATGGGGTGATTGGCGTGACAGGAGCCAATGGGAGCCTTTTTGCAATTTAGGCTCCCACTGTCTCTTTAAGAGCGCGCCCGAGATTCGCGGCGCGCTCTTAGCTGCAGGCGGGACACGTGACCGCTTCTCGCGGTCACTGCCCGCCTTCCTGTTTGAGCAGTCGGATGAGCCGCGCGCGGCTCGTGCAGCCGCAGGACCGCGCGCGGCTTGAAGAGAGGACCGCGGCCGGCCCCCGGATAAGGTAAGTACCGCTACAGGAACAGAGCAGAAACCTCTTCCAATGTAGCGGGTACAAATGAACATAGAACAGCAAAGGGAGTGAAGTTATGGGAAGTATTGTAAGGGGAAGAAGAAAGATGAGAGATCTCTTCCCTGATTGTAGAGATTTTGTCAGTGAAGTTAGTTGCAAAGTCTGCGGCGGTCAAGTTAGTAGGTGGACGAGGAACAATAGGGCGAAGAAGAGAGTTAAATGTGTGAAAAGTCATCTGGGTTTGCGGGAGAGTGTGGTTATGAGGGTATTGAAGTAATTTACTTTTGCAGAGGAAAGAGCCAAGCTGTATGAGCTCAGCATAAATATATAGTGGAGAAAGTCAGATGCACAGTGAGATTTTCTCCAACAGCGTTCAGCAGTTCTGGAGCATTTTTGGAGGTATCGAGTCAGCTTGGTGTGCCAAGGTTGTTGTTTAGGGCGCCTGCGGGGTCTAAATGTAGAAGGTGCCATGATGTCTAGTTGAGAGGAGAGGGTGGAATTGTAGAAGGAGGTTGTAGATCTAGGACAGGTGAGGTTTGAGATAGGTAAAAGAAGAGTTTGGAGATTAGTGGAGAAATGCTATCGGTCAAGACATTGGAGGTTTCTGTGAGACTGATGTTCAAATGTTGGTGTTAATTGGGTCTTGGTATGCCAATGTCAAAAGTCAGCAGATGGTGGTCAGATAGAGGGAAAGGATTATTGGAGAGATTAGAGGTTGGTGAAAGCGAGATCAAGAGTGTTTCCCGCTGTATGGATTGCTAAATTGGACCATTGTGTAAGGCCAAAGGAGCAGGTTACAGAGAGCAGATGAGAGGCAACAGTGCAATTGGAGTTGTTGACTGGGATATTGAAATCCCCAAGTATAAGGGAAGGAGGGCTCGATTATTATATATAATCCATAATAAGTGTATTTTAAGAATAAACTTGGATAATGACACAGAGACAGGTATTAACAGCAACATATAGGGCTTTTGAAAGTAAGATGGATCTGCTTTATAATGTACCATTATCAGTTAAATCAGAAAGTCCCAGGGCTTGATCTCTAATCATGACCTCTAATATTGATCTCTAATCTTAATCCCAATTGAAATATGTATATATATATATATATATATATATATATATATATATATATATACCGTATATACTCGAGTATAAGTTGACCCAAATATTTAAAAAACTGGGAAAACTTATTGACTCGAGTATAAGACTAGGGTGGGAAATGAAGCAGCTACTGGTAAATTTCTAAATACAATTATATCCCTCAAAAATTATATTAATTGAATATTTATTTACAGTGTGTGTATATAATGAATGCAGTGTGTGTGTATGTGTGTGTGTGTATATATAATGCAGTGTGTTTGTATGAATGCAGTGTGTGTGTATGAATGCGGTGTGTGTATGAATGTGGTGT
The DNA here is from genome assembly GCF_036172605.1 of Pelobates fuscus. Taxonomy (NCBI): domain Eukaryota; kingdom Metazoa; phylum Chordata; class Amphibia; order Anura; family Pelobatidae; genus Pelobates; species Pelobates fuscus. Next base: position 309,332,058 of record NC_086318.1, on the reverse strand, counting down.
GTGTGTGTATGAGTGCAGTGTGTGTGTGTATGAATGTGGTGTGTTTGTATGAATACGGTGTGTGTATGAGTGACGTGTGTGTGTATGAATGCAGTGTGTGTGTATATAATGCAGTGTGTGTGTATGAATGCAGTGTGTGTAGTGTGTGTGTATGAATGCAGTGTGTGTATGAATGTAGTGTGTGTGTGTATGAATGCAGTTTGTGTACAAATGTAGTGTGTGTATGAAGGTTGTGTGTGTATAAATGTAGTGTGTGTGTGTATAAATGTAGTGTGTGTGTGTGTATGAATGTAGTGTGTGTGTATGTGTGATGCAGAGTCTTGGTGGGGGGGTGGGCATTTTTTTTTTAAAATTATTATTATTATTATTATTATTTTAATATTATTTTTTAATATATATTATATTTTATTTTTATATTATTATTATTATTTTTAATATTAATATATTATTTTTATTTTATTATTTAAATTTGTATTTATATTTGTTTGTCCCCCCCTCCCTGCTTCTTAGCTCGCCAGGTAGGGGGGGCTCTCATTCCCTGGTGGTCCAGTGGCATTGGCAGTTCAGTGGAGGGGGCTGGCAGGAAGCGTTTACTTACCTTTCCTGCAGCTCCTGTCAGCTCCCTTCTCTCACCTCCGGTCCGGTCAGCTCCCTCTGCAATTCTCGCGGTCTGAGTGCCGCGTGGAGCGTGACCCCGCGGCTCTCGCGAGACTTGCAGTGGGGAGCTGACCGGACCGGAGGTGAGAGAAAGGAGCTGACAGGAGCTGCAGGAAAGGTAAGTAACAACTCTCTGCCAGCCTCCAACAGCCCATTGTCTGTATTATGGAAATGTAAGTTGCCATAATACAGACACTCACTCGAGTATAAGACAAGTGGGGGTTTTTCAGCACAAAAAATGTGCCGAAAAACTCGTCTTATACTCGAGTATATAAGGTATATATATTTTTTTTATCTGTTATTTTACTGTATTATTTTGATGTATTGTTATATACTCTAATAAAATATCTGAAAACACATAATAAGTGTGTTTTTATATTGATAGTTATATATATCAATATCAAAAGACACTTATTATAGAGATATATATCGGTGGAACGCACGGCCATATTGATTCCAACTACAAACCACAGGTGGAACGCACGGAAGTTTTGAGGACATTACACTTCCGGTTTTAAATAATCACGGACGCCCGCACACTTACTGAGAGAGCTGAAGACTGATCAATCCATCTAATTCCAAAGGAGAACACACGCCCACGGATCCACCAATGAACTTAGGGACTAGCCCTATTTAAGAGGACTTGAGGGTGGGAGGGTTAGGCTGTTTTATTGCTGTATGTCATTGTTGCATGTTGCTGTTACACAAATTGATCTTTGGTTCCTGAGGAAATCCAATTGCACTTGGACGAAACGTGTAGAACCATTTCTGTTTTTATTTCATTGGTGTATTTTCACCTTTTATTTATAAATAAAGTCGAATATATATATATTTTTTTCAATTCTTTATTTTTGACGTGCAAATACATAATACAAGAAGGCGAGAGGTGCCCCAATAGCAGTCCTCAAGCTTGTCCCACGTGGAACATGTGGGGTACATGGATATCAAGCACATTTTTTAATTTTTATCAGGCGTAAACAATTGGATTTAAACATAGATTGAAGATACATTAACGTTAGTTAATGCTATTTAGTATTAACAACATATTGGGCTAATCACAATGCTGTATCATACATATTCAGTGGCAGTAGATATTACTGCCTAGTTTAGATATGTATGCAAAAGGTAACATTGATATGCATCAACACAAACATAAGTTTATATTCAGGTTATCAGACGGTGTGCAATTCGTTGCATATGTACTGAAAGTATAACCGTTTGATAAAAGATTAAAGCACTATAATCGCGTGGGTGTATGTCAGGAGGATAAGGCTCAAAAAGGTAGGTCGAGTTGATAGACATACTTTATGTAAATGTTGAGAAAAAGCAAGCCTATACATATGTTAAACGATGTAATAAACTGATAAGTTTAAGCCCTGTGTTAACAGAGTATTTTCTACTTAGTTAAACAGTAGCACCCTTTACAATCATAAGATATGACAGGCTAACAGTAGTTGTTTTAGCTAAAGAAGGAGGTACACATGTTGGGGCAAAGTGTCGACAATAGCAGTAGCGTGACTGGTATGTACTTATGTAGTGACATGTTTTGCTTTGCAGTAGTAACTAGATAAAATGTGGTGCATAAACGGGTCATACTGCGTGTGTAAAGGTTAAAGTACATTGAGTATTAGAAAACATCGCTAAGGGTTGCGTAGTTCGTGGGGTATTAAGTACACATCATATTCCAAGCAGCAACATTTTGAGAGGAACTATAAAATAAACCATAGAAGGAAAGGTATCACGCAAATTACTTATATTCAGCCAGTTTAGAGTAATGTCCTGTCTGTTCAAGGGTGTTCAGGAGGGTGGCTGGCCTTCGGTGCCTTCCGTTTCAGTCAGCCGATGCCGGCTCTGTATGTTGGACTTGTGGGCCGGGGTTCTGTCCCGCAGAGAGCCAGCAGCTTAGATATGGCGATGTGCCAAGTGTAAGTAAGGTGGCCGCCGGGGTGTAGTGCTGTGTGCTTGCGCCACGCTTTAAACAGTCCAAGAGTGCAGGTGAGATAAGTCCCTGTGCGAGGACTTGACTGACTGCGTGGGTATTGGTTAGACCAGGTAGCAGGTCTCCTTGCTTGGTGTGGTCGCAGGCTGCAGGTTTTCCTGTGTGGTCGGTCTGCTATGTCCGCCATGCTGTGTCTGACTCGAAAGGTTGTGTCTCTCTGGGGCCTGTGCAGGGGTTTGGTAAGAAGGCTGTGTAGCCTTTGGTGTTTGCTCGCTGGTCGCCCCCTGTTGGTCTTTTTCGGGTCTTGTCTGCTCTCTGTGGGGTTCCATGTTCCTGCCTTTGGAGCGGCCCGGTTTGGATGCCTGCTCGTCTTGGGAGTGGGGTCCGGGAGGACAATTATGTCCGGTTCTTCGGCTTCTCCTTTTGGGCCCTGTGATGTGCCGTCAGGTGGCGTTACCTGTACTGATGGCCACAGGAGTGCCTCCAGCTTCTCCCAGAAAGCGCTGAATATGCCATTGAGACGGAGCTCCGTTTCCTCTTTGGCGCTGTGCATGGCTGCGATGTGTGGGCCAGACGCCATTTTGTAAGCTTCCTTGGTGTTTTCTCGCTTCAAGGATTTCGTCGCTTGGGTATCCCCTGTTTGGGAGATTGTAAAAGGGTGGTCCGTGATAACCCCCGCCGGACCATAGGGGGGGGAACGAGGGCTCTGGGTCGAGGATCTCACCGTCGTTGGTGGCAGGAGAGTGGCCGTCTCTCTTGTGCCTGCCATGCTGGTAGGCCTCGCTGGGGTGTCGGGTGCGTATTTATGAAAACGTCGCTTGATAGGCATCTACTTGTGCACCCCGCTGTCCCCTTGCATTTGGTGGTCTTTGTGTAGCTGTAAGTTGCCGTTTTGGTGGCACAAATCGCCGTTTAGTCGCTTTGAAGCAGGAGCTCATGTAACCTGCGACCATTCAGCATGGCCTCCAAGCCCCGCCCCCCCAAAGTCGAATATATTTTTACCACCATCTTCTGGATTCCGGTTCTTAAAGGAGTATACACGGACCAAGGCGTGGGTTTACAGCCCCCATCGGGGGAGGCACGCTTTGAATGCGTTTACATCTTCAATCTTGTGAGTGCAAAAGATTATTAGCGCACATATACAATTTATAACAATATCACACTATGTTTTGTTTTTGTCTTCTCTTTTAGATTATACAGCCAATTCCCATGTTTTGTTGTTTCTCCTCCAGGAAGGAGAGAGGAAGAGAAGAGGAAGCGATTAGGGAAAGGTAAGTTCGGCATGACAGTGCCGCTTTAAGTGTATATCCAGCTTCTGAAGCTGCGTCCTTAAGGGGTTAATAAATTGGCAAAGTTTCAAAAATCTGTTTTTTGTTTTGTCATTATAGAATATTGACAATATACTGAAATGAAAATAACATTATTATAATGATTGAAACAATTTTAGCATAAAGCCACACCATAACATTGTTTTTTAAAAAAATGAAGGGGGTCTAACTACATTCGGAATGCACTGCATGGTTATATCTTAAAAGTAAACCGGTGGAACTTGATATGAAAAAGATCAAGAATTGGTGTTCTATAAAAGCATGTCAGCCTTTCCACTTGCAAGTAATAAAGCAAGTATTGTTATTTTTTGGTGCAATTACATTGTGCTGTTACAGAGACAAATAAAGCAATATATTGTTTGAAACATATTAACTGAATTTTAAGAATAATGTTTGGGAAATCTTAGGAGAAAGGAAAAAAATGATTACTATAATAACACATTCATTGTAACGAACCATTAATTTCCCTCTAACTATACCCTGGAGGTTTCAGCACAGTTTCACAAAAGCATCAACACTGATATACAATTTGAGGCTAAAAGCTCAATTTACCCTTCAACAGCCCAGTGATTATACCCATGTTTTATAGACCAGTGTTCATCAACTAGCATGTGTTTTTTTTTCTAGCATGGATTTTATTAGAAATTCTATCAGTGGTAAAATTAGTTCTGTTTTTCAGCAAATAGGACATGATCCCAGTGGACACTTTAAAACGTGTGCCACTAATGTTAATCTCAGCAGTTTACACTTTCATCTGTAGTGTGAGGTTTCTACATTCCTAAAAAAATAAAATAAATAAAAATGAACAGAAAGTAATTATTGGAGGCCCACGGCAAACTCTTGATAAGCAGTAAGATGATGACCTCGTTATTACTTACTGGTTTTGTTCTACAGAATTTTTTTTTTCCAATTTGAAATTTTATTTTCATAAAGACAAGGAAATGGGGTACAGAAGAGAAGAGGGAGCTTCATTCGAACATATTGGGGTTGTACAATCTTTGATATACATTTCTTGACACATAACTTTAAGCAAGGGGTGTACAGAAGGGAAGGAGGGGGGGTTAACACATCTTTTACACAACCTATCATCTCCACACCTAGTATTCTACATTGGTGTTGTGGTGTTTCAATGGGTGGTGCGTGTGGAAGGAGCTCCCAGTGGCTCGTGTTTCTACGTATGGTGGCATCGTCATGAACCCTGTAGTGTCGATATGGTTCAAAATGGTTCAAGGTCTCCTATCTCGGGGGGAGGGGGGGGGAGGTGTCGTCGCTGAGCAGGGTGTCAATGTTATGTTATGAGTTTAGGGAGGTGGGGAGGGTGGGTGAGAGGTAGAGGGGGGTAGTAGCGTGGTACCGAATTGCGGCTGTAGGTGGGTCCTAAAGTCATGACTCCTATGTTTCGGGATAGTCTGGTAAGTTTGTTGGGAGATTGGTGCTGGTTTATAGGGTGTTTCCCTTTTGACGGGCATTGATTAAGCTTCCCCGTGGGCCTAGGAAGATCTGTGTTGGTTTTGCGTGGGTTGTTGTGTATAGTTCCGCCACATCATGGCGGTGTAGGGACTTAATTTTCCGATTTTCGCTTGGTTCCACATGATGAGTTCGTACTCCATTACCGATGTCACTTCTGTTTCAATTTCTCAGGTGGAGGGCAAGTCCGCTGTTTTCCATTTTCTAGCTATTAATATGGACACTGTGCCGTGGATGAGGTATATCATTTTCTTAATCGGTTTTGGAACGTCGTCTGGTAACAATCGGAGTAGTATCGTTTTAGGGTCAAGAGCTAGTTGGCGATTTGTGACATTTCTGATAAGTTGGGCTGTAGCTTTCCATAGGTCTTGCACACTGTCGCATGTTCACCCCATATGTAGCATAGTTCCTTTAGTAGCATGGTAGCGCCAGCATAGGTCTGACGCGGCAGGGAATATGGTGTGTAGTCGGGTCGGTACCATGTACCATCTGTATAGAATTTTCCTAGATGCTTCCAGGTGTGGGAGGAGGGATTTTACTGTTTGTGTGGGAGTGTTTCACTTTGTACAGTAATTGTGATTGGTTACTGTAACTGTGTTCCAGTCCTCAACAAGGTCCCTATGGGAGTGTTCCTTGCTGGAGGACCTGCATAAAAGCCAGCCTGTGGCACTCATTAAACCAGTCCATGTTTTGACCCTCAACACAGAGCCTCGTCTCGTGCTTGGGGGGATATTTCTTCAAGGTTCCTGTTCAGTGCTTGGGATTATTCAATAGCAGACATCACACTTGGGGGAAAGAACATCTTTGACGGCGTTAACCCCTTCTTATACCTGGTGTGCCGTCACAATTGGGTATTTCTAAACTCAGGACAAAATTTAGAAACTATTTACCATTGGTGTTGTTTGGCAGTTGTAGATGCGTAACAGATTTTGAGGGTAAAATTTTCATCACATTTTAGAATTTTTTTTTATAGCAAATTATATGATATGATGAAAATAATAGTATCTTTAGAAAGACAATTTCATGGCGAATAAAATGGTATATAATATGTGTGGGTACAGTAAATGAGTACAAGGAAAATTACAGCTAAACACAAACACCGCAGAAATTTAAAAACAGCACCGGTCCTCAACGGTAAGAAAATTGAAAATCAGTCTGCTCACAAAAGGGTTAAAGAAAACTTTAATTCATCCCACTTTTTTCCACTCCTATGTTACCAAATCTGAGCCACTGTGCTCTAGTGAAGGCTGAAAAGTCAAATACTTAGCCATCATATCCATGTTCTAGTTACGCTTCAATCAATATATATTGCCTTATTAAAATCCCAATGTGCGCTTCCCTTAAATTGTATCTTCTGATTTAATATACCAATGCACTTGGGATGAAGTGCATTATACTAGTCTCTGCAGCAATGTAGACATTTCAAATTAATTTTAAAAAAGGTATATGAAACTTAATAAAACATATTTATCACTGTTGATGGAATGAGGCAAGCAGGAACAATAAAGAGAAAATACAATGCTATCTGAGCTTACTGCCATATGCCGTTATATTCTTTAAATGCTCTTCTCTATATTTTTATTTCTTATATAGATGTTTATTTCTTTTAGTGTATTAACTGACTCTTAGTTAAATATTGTTCCATCATTTATTAATGGTTAACAATTGGAAAAAGCACAAAAAATTATCACATAGTGGGAGGAAAAAAATAATATGATATTAATATTATAGCGAGAATATTAGAAAAGTCACACTTCAGCCTATTCTTGACTGATTTCTAATTTAATCATCTTTTTGGGGATAAATGATTTTCATACTAATATTTATCAACTGAATAATACTATACTAATTTATTATTATATGTATCGTATGTTATTTGTACAATCATCTATATGTTGTTTTATGTGTTTTATAATTCTGTAGAAAACCTAACTAAAGACTAAAATATAAAAAAATTAAATAAAAGTCACACTACTTCCATGAACTGTCATTAAATTATACATGCCTGCTTTATAAAAAACACACCCTTTCATATATACCAGAAAACAAATATTTACCAAGAAAACATGTAGCAGTAGCTTTAAAGAAAACGCGGTTACAGTACCCTGTGTAGAATTAAATGTTCCCACAGTGACTATGAACCAGGATTAAATATGTGGGTGTTGATTACTTTATATTTTAGACACCAGAGGGTTTTGTCCCCTGATGACAGTTCAGTTGCTCCATCTGGAAATCATCAGAGCTTGACAATGAGCAAGATGAGAGCATTGGCCAGATATACATTAATAATTATATCAAAGGATAGATGCATGGAACTTAATGCATCTGTACAAATCTATCTATCTATCATCTATCTGTCTGTCTGTCTGTCTGTCTGTCTGTCTGTCTGCCTGCCTGCCTGCCTGTCTGCCTGAATAACTATCTGTGTGTGTATGTGGGTGGCTGGGTGTGTGTGTCTGTCTGTCTAGATGTGTGTGTGAGTGTGTATATGTGTGTGTCTGTCTAGCACATGCATGTTTGTCATATATCTTTCTATTTGAATTATTGCTTGGTATCTTGCACTTGCTCTTACTGGACATGTACTGAATCAGATGTATATGTGTATATTTTATTTATACAGCACCAAAGGTTGCTCTAAGCACTTTACAATTTATATTGCAGTAGAAGTAAGGGGCTGTTCTGCACAACATATACATATGTATATACTACATTTATGGCTCTACTACAATTTAACATACCTAATCTCCCAACATTTTAAATGGACAAATAGGTACCCTTCAATTTTAAAGGAACACTATAGTCATCTAAATTACTTTAGCTAAATAAAGCAGTTTTAGTATATAGATCATTCCCTTGCAATTTCGCTGCTCAATTCACTGTCATATAGGAGTTAAATCACTTTGTTTCTGTTTATGCAGCCCTAGCCACACCTCCCCTGGCTATGATTGACAGAGCCTGCAAAGAGCCTGAAAAAAAAACTGGTTTCACTTTCAAACAGATGTAATTTACCTTAAATAATTGTATCTCAATCTCTAAATTGAACTTTAATCACATACAGGAGGCTCTTGCAGGGTCTAGCACGCTATTAACATAGCAGAGGATAAGAAAATCGTAATTTTATTAAAGACACGGAGGCTCCTATTATGCATAACTCTTTCTTTATTTCCTCAGCAGCAAAGATAGAGGAATATGAATATTGTAAAAAATGAAGAAAAAACAGTATAGATACACAGGCAACCAATCACATAACAGAGGAAGTGAGTATATAAGGCCTGTGTTTCCCACAATCCCCCTCTTTCTTTGCTGCTTCCTCAGATCAGCTAAGTATTTTATCTTGCTCTACATGTTCTCAGCAATTATTGATTTTATTGAATTTTATTGCTGTTTACACTTTGCTCGTTTGATTGTGTATTTAACGTTTTCTCTCCTGGTGTGCCTAGTGGGTTTCCCATCCCTCTATTACTGTTTTTTCTCCGCGGAGGAGATTTTCCCCTTGCTTCCCCTGCGGTTGTTTTTTCCCCGCTGGGTGCTCGCTCGCTATCTTTCCGCGGGCGGCTGTTTGCCGCGGTCTGTTTGTTCCGACCGCGGCTGCATGTCTCTCGCCCTCTCGGCATACGTGCCGCGGGGATAGGGTGCACGCGCCCCTTCCCCCAGTAGGTCCGGACTGCGAGAGCTATCCGCCGGCCTCCTCGTGCGGCGGCCATTTTGGAGGCGGAGCTTACTCGCGGCCGGTACCACTGCTTTTCTGCGGCTCGCGGTCTGCCTGCTGTCCGCCTCTGCCGTTCCCTGGGTCCCCTGGCACACCTAGCAGCATCTTTCCCTGTTCTCGTGGGTTAATCAACCCTGTTGCTCTACATACCCTTTCCGACGTCATCTGTGAGTAATTGTTACCATTATGGAAGACAAGGATGAAGGGCATGTAGGCCCTACTGGCACCTTTTCTCAGGATGCTCCAGAGGGTAATATAGCTTCTCAGGAATTCCATGCCCTCTTGGACGCCACTATGGCTTCATCCTTGCAGAAGGCCTTTGCCTCTGCCATGGGAGCGGTGTCCACATCGTTTTCCCAATCTCTGCAGAGTATGCTTTTGCCCTCGTTGGCTGCTCCCTCCCCCCTGGGTGTTGGGACCCCCCCGCCAGCCCCCGCCATGCCTGGGGCCCGTAAGGCAAGGGCTAAGGCAAAACACATCAGCTCCCACTCCCCGATGCAGGCTATGCCTGCCATGATGGACTCGCTTGACGCGGTCACAGACAGCGCGCATACCACGCGCAAAAGAGCCCCTGGCCGGGCTAAAAAGGCTAGATTATGGAAACGGGCTAGAGCCCTCAATGATGTGTCGGATTCCGACAGGAGTGTGGAGAATGAGTCTGACGCTATGGAGTATGACTCCTATGATGAGGATGGTTCGGACGAGGATTTGCCCCCTACGGGCGTAACCCCCTCGGGTTCCTCTACCGTTACTAAGGGCCTTGTTCAGGACCCCGCTGGGGATAGTAAAGCGTTATTTGACCCTCAGGGTAACCCCCTGTTTGACCCCGACGACCTCCGCCATCCCCGGTCAGCTGAATGGGTTCCCCCAGAACACATAGCCCAATATGTGGCCAGACGCATGCGTACCCCCCTGTCTAAGGAAGGTCGCAATAAGCTGCGGGCGGAGTGCCCCAGGCCTTCCCTCCCGGGCTCGGCCTGCAAGACTCCCGATATTGACCCCCAAATTGCCCAGTTCCTGAATAAATCAGGCTGGAAATCCAAAAAGGGCCTAGACTACTCCCTTAAGGGCTGTCAGGACAAGATCTTGGATACCCTGGGCCCACTTTCAAAGCATACGAGCTGCTGGACGCCACTAGAACTGGCGATTCGATTTTAGACATTGATGTGGCCATCGGTTGGGTACAAAGGGCTATATGCCTAGTGGGGAACGCTAGTACCACCATGTCCTCTGAGAGGCGCAAGGCAATTCTCCTCAAAATTGACCCGAAATTGGCTGCCATGACGGTAGCGGAGCCGGGCCCTTCCGAAGAAGGGGTCCTGTTCGGTAATTCTTTCGTTAAGGACCTGGGGTCATACGTTAAAACCTTTACGGCCATTGACAAGGCTCAGGCGAACATGAAGCGCATGTTCACGCCCAAGGTTTTTGGAGGGGCCGGGCGTAGCAGGAACCGTCCACCCGGCCGTGGTTACCGAGGCTCATTCCGTGCCTCCAGAGGTTCCTTTTTCCCGTCCCGGGGATTTCAGGACTCAAAGACGCCTCCTTTCTTCCCGGCCAGAGGGAGATCTTGGGGCTCCAGATACCCCCGCGGTGCCGCTTCGGGCAGACGCCCTTATGGTGAGTACCCTTTCTTCCCCTGTCGCTCACGGGCGGGTAGCGGGGAGGCTGGCTCTGTTCCACCAAGGGTGGGCATGTATTACTTCGGACGCTTGGGTCCTACAATGTGTGAAAGGTTATCACCTGGACTTTGTCTCTCTACCTGCCCAATCTTATGTCCCCAGGGAACTGTCTCTTCCCCCAGATCAGGACAGGATGATCTCCGCGGAGGTCGAGGAGATGTTGTCCAAAGGCGCCATAGAAGAATTGCCGTTCGCCGCTCCGGGCTTTACGAGCAATCTCTTCCTGGTACCGAAAAAAGGGGGCGGAGTACGTCCAGTGATAAACCTCCGCCCTCTCAACGCGTTCCTCCGCTACCAACATTTTCAGATGGAAGGTATCCACTGCCTCAGGGACCTCCTTCGGCAGTCAGACTGGCTTGCCAAGCTGGACCTGAAAGACGCATATTTCACGGTCCCGATAGCGGAAGACTACAGAGACTACTTGCACTTCACCTGGCACGGAAGGCGTTGGCGCTTTACCTGCCTACCATTCGGCCTTTCCTCGGCTCCTTGGTGTTTCACCAAGATCATGAAGCCTGTAATGGAGTTCCTCCGCACCCGTGGTGTGCGATTGATCATTTACCTGGACGACATTCTAATCATGTCCCAGTCCAGAGACCACCTCCTAGTACATTTGAGGTGGACGATCGATCTGCTTCAGAACCTGGGTTTCATGGTCAACTGGGACAAGTCGGTCCTGGAACCCGCTCAGTCGATGGAATTCTTGGGTTTCAGGGTGGACTCCGTCCGCCAGTTTCTATACCTACCGGACTCAAAAGTGAAGGCCATCAGGAAGGAGTTGCGAAGGGCTCTTCGCGTACCAGACCTGTCCATCAGACAATTGGCACGGGTTATTGGCCTCCTTGCGGCCTCCATACAAGCGATATTCCCGGGCCCGCTGCACTATTGTGCCCTCCAGAGGCTCAAAGGTTCGCACCTCCGGTCGGGTCATTCATACGAGTCTCGAGTACGACTGGACGAGGAGTCCAGGGACGAGCTGGCGTGGTGGCTGGCACACATGGAAGCCTGGAACGGAAGAGCCATCTTTGGTTCTGTCCCAGACGTGGTGATCGAATCAGATGCCAGCTTACACGGCTGGGGTGCTCGCTGTGGCAACGTTTCCACCGGAGGCAGATGGTCCGAGATAGAGAGATCCCTGCACATCAATTGCCTGGAACTCTTAGCTGGGGCATTCGCGATTCGCAGCCTTACCCCAAGACGAGCGAACTGCTGCGTGCTCCTCAAGATGGACAACGTTTCGGCAGTACGCTATATAAACCATCTCGGGGGCATCAAGTCCAGGATGTTAGCCCTGTTGGCAAAGGATTTTTGGCAATTCTGCCTTTCCAACAATGTCTCAGTGACGGCGGAACACATTCCGGGCCTAGACAATTCGGACGCGGATTGGAACTCCAGACATTTGAGAGACTCGGGAGACTGGCACTTGCACGTTTCGGTATTCAAAAGCCTAGACAAGCTATGGGGACGGTTCAGGATGGACTTGTTCGCGTCCCGTCTGAACACTCAACTACCGGAGTTTTACAGTTGGAGGCCGGACCCGGCAGCTGTGGCGACAGACGCATTCCTCCAGGAATGGCCTTCGGGTTGCCTGTATGCGTTTCCCCCATTCAACATGATCGCCCGAACGATCTCGAAGTTGGTTCGCCACAATTGTTGCCTGACGTTGGTCACTCCCCTGTGGAGATCCCGGCCTTGGTTCCCACGCCTGTTGGAGTTGTCAATAGACTACCCCCGATTGATTCCGAGCTTCCCGGATCTACTTCTGGATCCGGACGGGAACTCGCACGGTCTGGTGCTCCTGCAGCAACTGCCTCTGGTAGCGTGGCTCCTTTCAGGGGAACCTGGTCTGTCCCGGATGTTCCGAGGTCAACTCTCCTGCTCCTCGATAACGCCTGGGCTACCGGTACAAGATCAGCCTACCGGGCCTCATGGAAATCATGGTCTAATTGGTGCATGGAACGGGCAGTGGATCCCATATCTGCCCCTCTCCATCTGATCCTGGAGTTCCTCACGTTGTTATTTGATGCGGGCAAGGCATACCGCACAATCAACCTTTTCCGCTCGGCGATTTCGGCCGGGCATAGTGGTCTGGATGGTTCACCAGTCGGCAGACATCCTTTTGTATGTCGCCTTCTCAAGGGTATCCGTCTCGCTCGCCCTCCTAGATCCCGTTTCTCGGTCTTCTGGGACGTCAACATCATGTTACAATTCCTCTCTTCATGGTACCCTAATCATGAACTGAGCCTCAAGCAATTGTCCTCCAAACTGGTGATGCTTCTTTGTTTGATTTCGTGTAAAAGAGTGTCTGATGTTAGGGCCCTTGATTGGGACGCTATTGCTTTTACCCCAGAAGGTGTCGCTTTCAACATATCCAGAAGGACAAAATCGGCATCCAAATCGTTTGTGTACCCTAGGTTCCCAGAATGTCCGGCTCTGTGTCCGGTTGACTGCTTGAAGGCTTATCTGGACGCTACTCAATCTATCCGCTTCTTGGACCTACATCCTTTATTCGTGTCTTTTAAAGCGCCTCACCGACCTGTGTCAACTCCGACTCTGGCGCGTTGGGTACGCTGGCTTTTGTCTTCAGCGGGTATTGACACTTCGGTTTTTACACCTCACTCTGTTCGGGGCGCCATGGCTTCGAAAGCGTCCGCAGTCGGCTGTCGACTGGAGGACATCATGCGTGCAGCGGACTGGTCTAGGGAATCGACCTTCCGCGACTTCTATTTCAGACCTATTGAACATATCGCATCTCAGGTGATAGCACAGCTTTAAACTTGCATAATAGGAGCCTCCGTGTCTTTAATAAAATTCCCAGATTTTACTATTAACATGACGTAAAGTCATGATTTTATTAAAGACACGGAGGCGAGTATTATTCCCTCCCACCCTCCCGAGGTGGGTTTTTGGGATGAGATGCTATTGGATTCTTCGGGTAAGTTCAATTCGGTCTGTCTTTTGTTATGAGTTCCGCATGTCATTTATATGTTATATTAATGATTTTCGTTATGTTTTTCAGATTCCAGTTTTCTATGATTGGTGCTATCGACATTATGTTTTGATTCAAGTTTTTCTCTCATTGAATTGCCTACAGTTTGTTTTGGTAAGTCTACAGTTGGGAGTTCTGGATATTACCATATTTCTCTCTCTCTTTTAGCTTGATGTTATCGGTTGGTTACCGTTTACTGTTCTGGACAAGTTGGATTTCGTTCTTCTTATCTGATCTTCGGTTTTCGCAAGAAAGAGGGGGATTGTGGGAAACACAGGCCTTATATACTCACTTCCTCTGTTATGTGATTGGTTGCCTGTGTATCTATACTGTTTTTTCTTCATTTTTTACAATATTCATATTCCTCTATCTTTGCTGCTGAGGAAATAAAGAAAGAGTTATGCATAATACTCGCCTCCGTGTCTTTAATAAAATCATGACTTTACGTCATGTTAATAGTAAAATCTGTGAATTAAACAGAACTTGCAATAAAGAAAGCCTAAATAAGGCTCCCTTTACAGGAAGTGTTTATGGAAGGCTGTGCAAGTCACATGCAGGGAGGTGTGACTAGGGTTCATAAACAAAGGGATTTAACTCCTAAATGGCATAGGATTGAGCAGTGAGGCTGCAGGGGCATGTTCTATACACCAAAACTGCTTAATTAAGCTAAAGTTGTTCAGGTGACTATAGTGTCCCTTTAAGGGTGTGGCTACTGGGAAATGCTATGTGACTTGCTAATAAGAATTTAACCCCTTAAGGACACATGACGTGTGACATGTCATGATTCCCTTTTATTCCAGAAGTTTGGTCCTTAAGGGGTTAAGCAACTACAAAGTGATTTAAAACCAACAACAATGTGTCTTATTTGCACAGACTGATTTCCAAAGACATTTATTGTAGTTAAAGACTCATTACTTTGAGTGTTACTGATATGGAGCTTTGGTATAAATGCAGTCACACCAGGACTGCTGAGCTCCTGCAAAATAATTAGTACAGAAAAGAAGTACAGGGGAAATAGGGACTGCTCCTCCTAAATAGGGAAACTTGGGTGGTATCGTATAATTATAATTTTAAAGAGTCTGTTGTTATTATTTATTGATTTGTCACAGGAAAGAGTTATTTTTGACCATTCGTACTGTCCCGATAAGGTAAGTACATATTCATTCATGATCTCCTTCTCCCCCAGCAGTGGCACAAGCCTTGATTTTTTTCTTCTCTGTAAGGCACAGTGATGACGATGCCACTTTCATAGCTCACTGAGTTGGAAAGTATACCAATACAGGAAAATGAGTCAGTTAATTGCACCAACCAAAATACTGTAGGTTAAAAACTACTCTCAGGTTGACACATCTCTTATTTAAAAAGATTGTTTTTCCTTCATACTTGATCACTTGCGATATAAAACCAGTGATTTTAAAGAGAGTTTGCAGCCTAAGATTTTGAACCATTTCCTGTATATCCATTGTGCACTGCTATAAAATGCTTTTAAGAAACTTCTTTAGCAGTAGATATTGTGCTCTTATCATTCTCAAACAATATCTTTTTCTGTAACGCCACTAGCAGGCAAACTTGAAAATATATCTCTGTATAATAAAAGCAAGTCTCCAATAAGTTATTGTGACTGAATCATCCATATGTCTAGCAAAATAACATAAAAATATGGTAAATTCTTTGGCTAATCATGGATATAGATCAATAGATACTTTTGCAGACCAGCCTTACCGCGAATGCATTTTTTTGAAAGATTCACA
Source organism: Pelobates fuscus (assembly GCF_036172605.1). Taxonomy (NCBI): domain Eukaryota; kingdom Metazoa; phylum Chordata; class Amphibia; order Anura; family Pelobatidae; genus Pelobates; species Pelobates fuscus. The sequence goes on along the minus strand of NC_086318.1, from coordinate 309,316,539 downwards.
TACATTAGACTCACTAGGCCTCAACAACATGCATGCACACTCACACAAACAAACAAACACACACTCACGCTACAGAACAAAAACATCACCAATGGATGACCTGTATAACGATATACTTAAATCAAATCACCATTTTAGTTCCTCGGAGGGACCTGTTAATTTATAGGTTTAGTGGATATGAATGTCTTTACAACACATCAGTTTTACGTATCTTCATGCTGTATCATCATATTAGATGACGTGTTAAAATTAAGTCTAGGGTCATAACTAGGGTTGGATTAGAGCTAGGATTAGGAATCGGGATGTAGTTCCTATGATCTGAGGGCAGCACCAGCATATACATGTCTGCCTGAGATGTGTGGGAGTTACACTCCAAGGCAACAGCTCTATTTAGCATAGTCCCTCTTTTGTTACTGACATGAAGGGACCAGAGCTGGGGAGAGAGAACCACACTGTCTTTTTCTCCACATCTATTTCCCAGAAATGTAATAACCTTAGACAGAGCAAATTGAAGCAGGTACATTTAACAGCTGCTGGCTAAGACTGCAACTGCCAATAATCTCAGGCAGGCAGAGACATCTTAATGCTGGCCTGAGATTATGGACCCTGACCCTGTATAATGACAGTCATAATGTCTATTATGTAGCATGGGTTTAAAATAATATTAATACTCTTTTAAATATATATGTTTGCATGTATGGATATTATTTATTTATAAAATATTTTACCAGGAAAAATACATTGAGATTTCTCTCGTTTTCAAGTATACCCTGGGTCCACAAATCATTGCATTGTTACAGTTAGTGTACAATAAAATACAAAAACAATATTAATACACAATAAATACAAAATTTAACATAGAACAGGTAGGAAATATATAATCAACCATGACAGGTGCATCCTGTTTTGAGGTATGTAGAGAGGGATCTCTTAAAGGACTTTAAGCTTAGGGAAGATTTTAAATTGTGCGGGAGGTTATTCCACAATTGCGGTGCTCTGTTGGAGAAGGAGGATCGAGCTGCTTTCTTTTTGTATTGAGGTAGACTAAGTAAAGTGTTGGTACTGGATCGGAGGTTATAGGAAGTGGGAACAGCCGGGGAAAGCATTGTGTTCAGGTAGGGTGGGAGTTTCCCAGAAAAGCTCTTAAACACAAGGCTGGAAAGATGAAGGGTGCGTCTGGATTCCAGCGACAGCCAGTTTAGTTATTTTAGCATGTCACAATGGTGGGTCCTGTAATTACATTGTAGCACAAATCGGCAGAACGACTTATACAATGTGTTGAGTTTATTAATGTGGGATTGCGATGCAGATGCATATACCACATCCCCATAATCAATGATTGGCATCAGCATTTGCTGTACAATCTTTTCCTTTACTGTAGGGCTTAGCAGGGGTGTATCCTGGTTTTGTGCTGCCCTAGGCAGGACAAAACTCAGGCGCCCCCCTCACCCCCACCCCCCCCCCCCGCCACCCCCACCCAACCCTTCCCCCGCCTTCTAAATACACACACACTGACAGATACGCATCCATTAGCTAACTGTTAGCTAATGGATGCGTATCTGTCAGTGTGTGTGTGTGAGTGTATGAGTGTGTCTGTTAGTGAGTGTGAGTGTGTCTGTTAGTGAGTGTGTCTGTTAGTGAGTGTGTGAGTGTGTCTGTTAGCTGCTAACAGACACACTCACACACTCACTAACAGACACACTCACACACACTGACATACACACACTAACAGACACACACAGTCAGACACACACACACTCTAACAGACACACTCTCACACACACACACACACACACTCTAACAGACAAACAGACACACTCACACTCACTAACAGACACACACTAACAGACACACTCACACACACTAACAGACACACTCACACACACTAACAGACACACACACACACACACACTAACAGACACACTCACACACTAACAGACACACACAGTCAGACACACACACACACACACTAACAGACACACACAGTCAGACACACACACACACACACACTAACAGACACACTCACTCACATTAACTCATTTTTTTATTTTTTTTAATTTACCCCCCCAGCCTCCTTACCTTTGGGAATGCTGGGGGGGGGGTTCTCCCTCTCCCTGGGGTCTAGTGGGGCTGCCGGTCGGGCTGCTGGGCTGGTTGCTGGCGAGGGAGCACTTCCTCTGAGCTGTCTGCTCAGCTCCCTCGCGCGCCGCAGAGTGAGGCTGGGAGGCGGAGCCGGAATATGACGTCATATTCCGGCTCCCAGCCTCACTCTGCGGCGCGCGAGGGAGCTGAGCAGACAGCTCAGAGGAAGTGCTCCCTCGCCAGCCGCCCCAGCAACCAGCCCAGCAGCCACCAGCCCAGGGTGTCTGTTAGCCGCAAGGCTAACAAGGCATTTGCCCTGGGCGTTTGGGGGCGGCTTTTTTTGCCGCCCCCTGGAAAATGCCGCCCAAGGCAAATGCCTTGTTTGCCTCGCGGCAAATACACCCCTGGGGCTTAGGCAGGATTTGTTTCTGTACAGGGCACCTAGTTTTGGATAAAGTTTAGATGCAAGCTTTTCTATGTGCAGGCCAAAAGATAGATTGGGATCTAACATCATACCCAAGTATTTGAAAGAGTGGACTGCGGTCAGTGTGCCATTAGAATTTGTTTTGATGGATAGGTGGGAATTGTGTAATTTGTGTAATTTAGGTACTGTTCCAAAGATCATTGTGACAGTTTTGTCAGTGTTCAGGAAGAGTTTGTTTTTTGCGATCCACTTTTCTACCTCTGTAAACTGGTCTTGGAGAACACCACACGTGACTGGGAGAGGGAGGGAGTCGCTGTCAGAAATGGACACATATTGCGAGCGATCCGATACATATGATCAAAACCAGTTTAGCGAATGATCACCAATACCTGAGTTTTTGAGTTTGTGCAGTAGAATGTCGTGGTCTACTGTGTCAAATGCCTTAGCAAAATCAAGGAAAATAGCTCCAGTTAGGTCTCCTGGATAATGCCATAATGACATCATATATATATGTCACTGCAATTTATACCATGCCATTGTAGATTTGTAATTAATAATGCTCCCCCCCCACCCCCCAATTTTTTTTTTTAATTATTAGCTATATTGTGATATAATAAATTTAAAGGAATGGATTTTTAACACAAATCTAGGAAAAATTTGGTATCACCCTTTTCTATCTTGCATTATAAATCAAATGTCCCTGATCACTGAGCAAGAATGTACATTCCCTGTGTTTTGTGTGATGAAGGCTATCCATTGTCCAGTGGAAAAATCCTCTAAAAACAACTGATAAAAACAGCCCAGATAGCCTAAAATGCTCAGAAAATACATTTTCTTGTATAATATTTTTAAATGTGAATCATTCTGAGGCCAGATTTGGGTGAATGATTTGTCACTGATGAGATTATATGAGGTCAAGAGCAATTACCTTTTACAGTAATCAGTCAACTGTTAGAACATCTGTCTCCACTGGGAACATTGCCTTCTCCACTGCCTAGAGTACAATAACTTCCAAATGATGTAGCTTTCTCTTTTACAATTACATCTATCCAGTGCATGTCTGATGCACTCACCTAATACATTTCTTCGCTTACTACTCTTCCATTGTTCTTAATATTTTTTTTATACATTTCTTATTAATTCTTCTCTATTCTGGCCATTATTATTTATTTCAGAAAATGTGTACATTAAATATATTAAATATTTCTTGCAAGAGGGACACATATGCAAAAAAAAAGTACTTAACACATTTGGTATAGATTGTAATTTTTTTTTACAAGCTTAAATGTCCCAAAAGCAAACTGAGTATGATACAGAGTGAGTATATGTATGTGAAAACAAATGATTGAATTTGTACTCTTTTTATGATGATGACGATGACACATGGTAATGAAGAAAACAAACCATTAATAAACATAATCTAAATATAGGCACCATCATTACCTAGGTATATCATTAAAGGAACAACTCCAATGTTAAAACTAAGTATATTTGTGAATGTTCCCTTTTTTTCCAAAATGTAATTTTTTTATTTAATATTTTAAGGCTGCTATTCCAATGATGGAATCGTTAATACTGGTGGTATAAGTCCTATCTGATTTTTGCAATAGAAAAGTGTTTGGGGCTCATAGCACATGCAAGTCAGTTATCACCTTCTGCCAAAAGCATGCTTTTCTTTGAGAGGTACTCACTTCCACTTTGAATGACATTTCAAAGCTAGTGAGTCAGGAATCCTTCCAGCTGTCTGCTTGGCAGACATGAGTTGTTACTAATTCAATAAATATATAAAAGAGTAGCAAAATAATAGATAAAAAGTAAGAAAGGCAAACACAAAAACAGAGCAAGGTATTGTACCGGAAGATTGGAGGAAGGCAGATGTTGTTCCTATATTTAAAAAGGGTTTAAAATCCTTGCCTGGAAATTACAGACCTGTGAGCTTAACTTCTGTGACTGGGAAAACATTTGAAGGGCTATTAAGGGAAAATATTCAGGAATCCATTGGGAAGAACTTTGTTATTAGCAATAATCAGCATGGTTTTATGAAACATAGGTAATGTCAAACTAACCTAATTGCATTCTACGAAGAAGGAAGTAGAAATATAGATCAGGGTGTTGCAGTGGATGTGATCTACTTGGATTTTGCAAAGGCATTTGATACAGTTCCTCACAACAGGTTAGTCTTCAAACTAAAAGAAATTGGTCTAGATGAATATTCTTGTTCTTAGGTAGAACATTAGCTTAAGGATAGAGTACAACGAGTTGTAATTAATGGTAAATTTTGGCCACCTGTTCTAAAGAAAGATATCATGGCACTAGAAAAGGTGCAGAGTTACGAAGAAAGTTACGAAGAAAGGTTAAAAAAATTAAATCTCTTTAGTTTGGAAAAACGGCGCCTGAGAGGGGATATGATAACATTATACAAATATATTCGGGGCCAGTACAAACCATTATCTGGAAATCTATTCATAAACAGGGCTATACATAGGACACAAGGTCACACATTTAGGCTGGAAGAAAGGAGATTTCATCTAAGGCAAAGAAAAGTTGCTGTTTTTTTACAGTAAGAGCAACAAGGATATGGAATTCTCTGCTTGAAGAGGTGGTTTTATCAGAGTCCATACAGATGTTAAAACTGCAATTGGATAAATACTTGTAAAAACATAACATACAGGGATATAATTTCTAATTAGTGGGGTAATAGCTGCTTGATCCAAGGGGACATCTGACTACTATTTTGGGGTCAAGAAGGTTATTTTTTCCTAGTTTGTTGCAAAATTGGAAGCGCTTCACACTAGGTTTTTTGCCTTCGTTTGGATCAACAGCAAAAACATATGTGAGGAAGGCTGAACTTGATGGACGCAAGTCTCTTTTCAGCTATGTTACTATGTAACTTTTAGAGCAAACAACAAGCGATAGAATAAGCAACAAAAAAATAAAGAAACAAAATAGAAGCTTTTGGCTAGCTGAGCCTTGTGTAAAATGTAGTCCACAAACATCTTTGATGTTAGTTATATCTTAGTTTATCAAAATTATAATTGATATGGTTTATCTTCATTACTAGGGACTACTGTTTGCTAAATGCACGTGGACCAAATCTCCTATAATGGCGAGATAGCTTTTAGTGCCAAAACTAGGACATATCATGGAAATGTATGTATGCATGGTGAGAAAATGGGGAGTGCTAATAAAATACTGTCCACAAATTACTGACCTCTGTTTTTGTTGTCAAGTACAGAGTTATGGTTCATGTATGTAAATTGGATGTCAGACATAGAATACGTGAATAAAAGATATTTTGTGCTACTGTGAGTTTCAAAATGTTTCCCTCAGTGTGTCCAGTAAATTCAAGATATGTGAAAGTGAGAAGAAAATTTTATTTTTTTACGATAGCCAAAATATTTATGGCTTTGGGAATCATAAAATGGATACAACTCATAGATCCTTATTTGCACTGTTTGTTCATCGTTTTTCAGTAGGTCATAAAGTAGCACAGACAAATATAGTTATATACTTGTAAAAAATATATTGACCAAAGAAGTATTTGTTGACATTACCTCTGTGCCGTTGTTACTTTCTTCAATTTCGAGTTTCTTTTAAATGTTTACATAAAACTTACTTCTAGCTTATATAGCAGTATTAATCACAGTTTCATCTCTCAGAATTCTTTCTGAGCTCCCATGGAATTATTTTTTCAGTTTTATTGTTTCCAATAAATGTATTGTTTCCATTTAGTTACTGTTTGTATTTTGTCTTGAAATTCAGCTCCATTTTACAATTTTGTCTTTTTTTTATAAAACGCTAACATACAGTGCAGACTATACTGTTATTCAAGAAGCATATTGGTGAAAAGTTTTATTGTTATGTCTCCTCTTAAAATGTATTGGCATCAACAATACTTGAGAAGTATGCAAATGCAGATTTAATTTGAGTGCTGCTGGTAAGTGTCGTCATGTAGTAAGTGTTTTTATTAACTACTTTATTTTAAATTCAATTTTACAAAAAGAAAGAATTTTACAAAATTTCTCTCTGGGTTACTTACTAAAAGAAGGATTTTTGGAATTTAAAGTAAATTCATAGTAAATTTAAAATTTAAAACCAAAGTAAACAAACTGGAAATATTCTCCTTTTAGGCTTCTTTGGCCTTGAATTTTAAATCCCCTTTGAACTCCAGACAATTTTTACTTTGGTAAATAACCCTGTCTATGATGTAATCACAATTCTTGATGTCCATGAGGTGGGAAACATATTTTAATTTAAACTTGAACAGTCATATTTACCAGGTAGTTACAATCATTTATATTTTTTCATCAAGTGCCAGCATATTCCATGCTTCTGTACAATGGGTGACCAAGACACACAAGTAAATTTAACAGGTCAAGCTTGACTTACAGGAACCATTGGTGAGGACCCTGCCCAATAAGTTTACGATCTAAGGGAAGTGCGGTAAAAATACATTAAAGATAATAGTAAAGTACATTTTATTCAAAATAAACATGAATTGCTTGGTGTATTAACACTATAGTTCGTTTACACTTGCAAACAAAGGTTTAGTAGCAGGCACGTCTACTCAGATTAAATTATTGGGACAAAATGTAGGACAAGTCTTTGGCAGAGCAGATGGGGCACAATAGGACATACTTATTAGTGAAGATATGTAGATTGAGGCATTCTGTTAACTTTTCTAGGTAAGGCTTAGGATGTTAAAGGACCACTCTAGGCACCCAGACAACTTCAGCTTAATGAAGTGGTCTGGGTGCCAGGTCCAGCTAGGGTTAACTAATTGTTTTATAAACATAGCAGTTTCAGAGAAACTGCTATGTTTATCAATTAGTTAAGCCTTCCCCTATTTCCTCTAGTGGCTGTCTCACTGACAGCCGCTAGAGGCGCTTGCGTGATTCTCACTGTGAAAATCACAGTGAGAGCACGCAAGCGTCCATAGGAAAGCATTATGAATGCTTTCCTATGTGACCGGCTGAATGCGCGCGCAGCTCTTGCCGCGCGTGCGCATTCAGCTGAATGGGAGGAGAGGAGGAGGATCGGAGGAGGAGAGCTCTCCGCCCACCGCTGGTAAAAGGTAAGTTTTACCCCTTTTCCCCTTTCCAGAGCCGGGCGGGAGGGGGACCCTGAGGGTGGGGGCACCCTCAGGGCACTCTAGTGCCAGGAAAACAAGTATGCTTTCCTGGCACTAGAGTGGTCCTTTAAGTTGAATCATAAAACCCTATAGAAAACCACTGTAAGTACTGAGACTTGGGTTAGGTGTGAAGGAATCGGAGATCTGGAAAGACTTGTGCACAGGGGAAAATTTGATTTGGCCAAATCTCATTGTCTGAAAATACATTTATTTTTTGGACAGCAGAATTTCATGCATTTGGTAGTTTGGCTCATCCAAATTTCAGCTGCTGGAAAAAAAATCTGAGAAAACAGTTCAGAAGAACCAAAAGGGCATGTAAATATTATATATCTTTATTGCAGTACACTGATAAATGCATTTGGTTCACAAATAGTAACCAATAGAAGGAAAAAGAAGAGGAGCAGCAAAAAAAATCTAATCAACACTTGTAAATATACAATAGGGAAAAAAGGGCAAGTACTGCCGCTCCTCTTTTGTTCCCTCTATTGGTTACTTCTTACTTGATCTGTGAATTAAATCAACATTTACTGGCCCCTAACCATAAACCATCTTTTTCCCATCAATTATCTCTTTCTTTGGCTCCATGGGTGGAACTCGAAAATACAACTGAAATGAACATGCTTATCAATTGTTCAAGTTGTTTGTCCCATGATTAGTCTATACTGTGCTTCGGAAATCGTGCTTTCAGAAGATCACCTGATCAGCCCAAATTTCAGATGAATTGCAATTCATAATGAAATGATTCTCCAAGCCTAATGGATTTGAAGAGGATAATTTAGCCTTCGAGTGAAACTGATGAGAAGTGGGATGCTCGTAGTCATTGCAGGAGACAATTATAGAATTAACAAGAATTTTTATTGTCTTAGGAGGTAGAAAAAAAAAATACAAACTATATTTTTAGGATGAAAGTGTCATGATTTGGTGATTGACCACCAACGTAAAGAGGATCTCACCATACAATTTTAAGAAGTACTCTAAACTCCATAAACACTGCAGCTCAATTTACGGTGCTTTGGACCTTCGGATGCCATCATTCCATTTTCTATCAATCAGGGGCTGTGGCTGGAAGAGCTCAAAGGGACCACGGTTAGTTGTCATACCATCCTAAGAGATTTTGACTACTTAATGTGAGATTGCGTCAGGGCACTCATGGTACTATAACTACTACAGTTGTATATTGTTTGGAGTGATCCTTTAAAAATTTTAAAAGCAAAACTCATTATTTTTTACATTTAGAACACAAATTTTGATTTAAAATTCAACAACTGTGTCTCATGAATTTTAGTGTGGTGGTGGTAATAGAATTCATATGTAAAATAGTAATTATTTCTCTTTTCAAAGCGCTATACAATACTCGAAAGGAACAGGTGATGAATGAGATTTTTGATTAGAACTTCAACTGCAACACAGTTTAAAGAAAATGTACAATGAACAGAGACACATATAGTGATTTTAATCCATTCCATTTCAAATACCACAATAAAACTTTTCACAATAATTTAAAGTCATACTCAGTTTTACAAAATATAGTTACTTAATGTGAAACCAGTATGTACAATAAAATATACATTATTTACAGAATCGTCATCCTGACAGATATACAAGCTTAACAGAGAATTTAACCAGATCTCTCTATATTATGCTATTGTCCACATGTTATACGTGACAGCTAACTGTACAAAAATGAATAGTGCAAAATCACCACTGAAACTTTGGAACTATATCAGAAGAATAAGATAAGTATTGTATTGTATTTTCAATCATAATACGAAAATAATATAATCTCTTTTTCACAGCAAAGGAGTGGGATTTCAGTTAAGACAGAACATTTTGGGGTTTATTTGCTAAAAAAATGATTGGTTGTGAACTGAAAACAGCACTCTATAATTTATACTAAAAAAAAGCCAAATTATGATTTATTTTTTAAATCGACTATTTTGGACTAAATTTTGAAAAAAAAATAGGCGTTTGGCTAATAAACCATTTATGTCAAGACAAAGAGAGCCATAAGCAGCGAGAATTTTGGAGCACATAAATTAATTACGCACCTATCTGTCATTCAGAAATGTTTATTAATTTTACTATGTAATATCATTTAAACCTGGGTTTTATGTAGATTGTACAAGCCAAAAACGGAAATTTTGAATATGCAAAGAAATGATGTGTGAGTTTTTAAAACTAATTTGCAATAAATAAACTATATCCAAATCTAACTTTACTAAGTTCCATTGTCTTTGTGCCTTTGGTAACTCTCTTTGCTAAAGGACACCTGTTACCTATTTGTGTTTACACGCTACAGGTGACAGAGCATAACACATTTTTATTGATTGCAGCAGCAGAACGGCACATGATATTTAAAATAATTAATTTGCATACTCATTGTTTGGGACTTGGTATGTCTTGGCATGCAAATTCAGATCATTTGCATAATAGGGAATAGCAGATTTATAAATGAGACAGAACCATTCCAAAATCAACATTTCCCATTTTATTTATCTTGCTAGTAGATATGTAGGGGATTTTATGACCAGCATTGTTACACGTTTTGGAATTGTGTTTTAATACCAGTTAAATGTTACATTAACAGGAAACCTATTTCATTGTACTTGTACACATATAATTTTCTGAAACATTTACAAAGCAGATTCAAATAAAACTAAGGAGTGATATATTGGTTATTTATTGTAGGGGTTTATGCACTGTTAAAGGTAAAAGTTACTTGCATTACAATTTGAGAAAATATGGCTGGACACAGGCACATTGGAATTTTGTTTTTAAAAATGAGCTATTTTGGCCTAAATTAAGTAAGTTCAATCACTGTAACTTTTTAAATATGATGCTGTTGATCTAAGGGTCCCACGTATTTTGCCTGTTCAAATAATTCTAAATAGAAAGAAAAGTTTCCTTCAAATATTTGGTCGCGTACATATAATACATATACTCCATAAATGAAAAGTATTTTGAATGAATTAATCAAGGTGCCCATGAAAAGTGCATACCTGTCCTATTACAGACTTTACTTGAAAGCATTATGCAACACACAGTGTTGTAGACAATAGCAGTTTAGGGCCAGTTAAATGTCCTCCCAGTGATCTGGTAAAACTTTTGATTGAAAGGATGAAAGAATTTGCGCAATTTGGTTATAACAGAAGGATCAACTTCTGGGTGAATGCGCCCCTTGCTTCCTGCCAGGCACTTGTTGAAGACAATGTTAAACCGCAGGCAGTAAAACCCTCGGGTGGCGTTAAAGTACAAATTGTATTGACTAATCCTAGGTGGAAGGTTGAGGAACTTTTCCACAAGCTGCAGTTCTGGCAGTGGTTCTGTGATTAGACGATCTCCGTCAACAATGTGAAATTGTTCTATCGGGAAATATTTAAGCCACCTCTCCAAATGCTTGGTGTAGATACTGGTCCTTACTGCCTTGTACTTGGTGTTTACTTCACATGTGTTAGGATCCATAGCCATTTTTTCAAACTTGTAGTAAGTTTTATTTTTTCTTTCTTTGCCCTCTAACACCTGAGTGTAGTCAGATATAGCTCTCGTGGTAGGTTCCCGAACAATTATCAATAATTTTATTGATGAGTTCATTTTGTAAATTCGTTCGGGGACTTCGTCCGTGATGAAATAGGCAGGGCTTTTCTCAATAGTTATTTGGTGTGGGTGAGAAAACGGCATCTTTTTTCTATACCATTCAATGCCCCTTGCGTAGTTTTCATCATTATCAAAAAAGTGGATTTCTTGGGACGCCTTGACCACAGAAGGATGTAGATTTAACATCTCTAGAAGGGCTCTTGTGCCTCCTTTTCTTACACCTATAATAATGGCCTTTGGTAGCTGCTGCACCAGGTTGTGTAGGAGGATTTGCTCTTTTGTTGCATTTCCTTTACGAAATTCATGTAGTAGTCCTCTCTTAAACTGCATAGCTCGGAGATTGATCCCATCCTGGTTGTGTGGTCCAAACCGACCTTCAATTGGACAAATGGGAGGTAATCTGCATTAAAAGATCAGTAAGGAAAAAGTGAATTAGAATGTAGGCTGAAAAGGTAATTCAATCTCATATATATTGGAAGAACAACATTTTTATAAAGATTGATAAGTATAAAAAACATTTTTAATAAAAAATTATGTCAAACTCAGAAGTATTTAACTTTGATTTTTTTATCAAAATATGTTTAATAACTAAAATTATTACTTCTATTTGGAAATCTCACAGAGAATCATTTGATTAGATTGAAGTTATTAGTCAAAACTGGATTATCGGTTAGTTTAAAGGCTTAAAGGTTATTTAAAACACAAAGACACTGTAATGTTGAAAATATATAATTAGTTTTAACCATTAAGTGTTTATGGGTTTTTTGTTTTTTTAAACTGAGTATACTGAGTTAAAGTAGGTTATATTGATGTAAATGGCCATATTCCATTGTATACAATAAATTTTTTAGCAGCCTTATTTTAAGTTCTTAAAAAAAAAATTCTATGTCTTTTTATAATTTAATAGTCTCATTAGTAGCATGGTTACAACGTAATGTCTTGGGTTGTCTGAATAATTTTTTTGTCTTTCAAGCATTGTGATCTCATGAATTAGGATGCATGAAAGTGCCAAAAACCTCTCTACAGGTTACTGCTCCAAAATTCCCCTGTTAAATTCTTCATTAAACATGTGCTGATCAGGCACTTTAGCTGCATTATTTCGGACAATGCACTTTTTTAATATGTAATCTTCTATAATAAATTAGATCGTTGAACACTATGAGATTTTATATTGCGTCTGTACATTTCATTCTCCTCTCTGATAGCTATCAGTGGAATACTATATTTGAAATGCAGCACTGGTGTCCTCTTAGCCTCCATACATTGACACAGTGACATTAAGTAGACCATAATGAATGTATGTATATATATATACTATATCTGTTTTATCTGTCCCTTTTTGTCCAGATACATTTCCATTCTGTGATTTGTTTCCATGGGGCACTATATTTGAAATACAAAGACATTATAATAAATGTTTTTCAACAGTATAGTGTATTTAGTTGTATCACTTCAGAGATATTTTATAGTTATTCACCAGCTTGGAATACTCATATTATTTAATGTCTTTACCTAGACAAGTGCTGTGGTCCAGTCCCGACCTTCGTTTTAAGCATGATTCACATACATTGATATATATATTTTAAGTAAATTAGCTAAAATGCAGCTGAATTACCCAATGTGCGATAAAAGTGAAACACAGGTAGATTATTTCTTCACTTTTAGTATGCAATTTCTACTCCTGCATTCTACAACATAATCAAACATTTGTAATATTAGTTGGAAAGGGATTATGAAATAGACCCCTTTTTGTAACATCTGTGCTACCCTAACACGCAAAAACTAGGTCAAAGTATACAAATACAACATATGACTGTGCCGGTTCCTGAAATAAATTCTATTCTTTTTGGATATCACTTTGTGTGCCTAGAACGGCCAGACTTAACGTGGACAGTGAGAAAATATGTAAACAATTAGACAAACCAAGATCAGGATAACAGATATACAGGTGAATGAGTAAAGTTAGCCAGGTCAGAATGATAGAGATAGGGTCAGAGAATAAGCCAAAGTCAAACGCAAAAGTCAAAAGAGCACTGATCAGGAACCAAAGGAAAATCATAACAGGGCACTGACTATGGGGTAGGAAATGCTGTTAAGAGAACCACTGTTTTCCACGTCATCCCAGTGTCCCCAAAACGTACGAGAATGGGGTTCCAGGAATGGACGTGATCCGAAAGTGATATATTGCGTCATTCCATTATATACAGGTGGGCAGTGCCGACATGCTGCTAAAAGAGGAACCACCTGCCCAGCCAGTGAAAAGATCAGAATGCCATGCTGATTGGGAAAGTAATGTGTCACCTTTGCAGTATTCTACAATAGAATTGCAATGTGGATCATATGATTTCTATACATGCGCAAATTTATTTAATGCGATTGATGCTGGTAAAAAAGTCTTACATAACATCTTTTCAAAAATCCATTAGGCAGGGGAAAATGGAAAACATTCAAAGGAAATCTGAGGAAATGGTGCACATGTTTTATGAGTGTTACTGCTCCAGGGACGTGGTATATTACAAATCTGGGGTGAAACCACCTTTTATAGGTACAGAGGACACAGATTTGCTTGGGTGCTACCTTTAGTAAAAGTTATGCCCATGCATTTTTCATTCCCTCTATTTGAGCTCAAGGTTTGATCTGTAAAAATTATATGAGAAACAGGGATTGGGTATGGTATACTAAATGTCTGTCATATGCCTTGCCTTACATAGCTATTGTAGCTTCTTATCAGCTCTGTGTATGACAAAAAAAATCAAGCTGTAGTGGTTATGGTGCCAGGTATGCCCTTGCACCCCTCCTTCTAAGTACCTCAAACCATTTTAGAATGATTTGTCATCTTAACTGGGGTCTACAAGATGACTTACCATCTCCACTATCTTTAGCTCACTGGCTGAGAGAGAACAGCTGGTGTTGATTGAAAGCTCCAGTGGAAGTAGTGGGGGTGGGGACTGGTATCTAAAACAGGTTGACTGCTTACAGTGCACTAGGACACTCATGTCACTCCTGTCACTCCTGTGTATGGTGCTAGGGATGTTCCTTTAAGTGTACTTTTCCTATCTCAGCTCAGACCTGTCTTGAATCCCAATAAGTAGGTGGACCAAAACCAAATATCTCAGGGCAAACAAGCCAGACTTCCCATTAACAAGCTCAAGTTGTTCCTTTTCCTAGAGGTTCTGCCTCCCTTAGCTTCACAGTGGTAGCTAAATATACACTCAAATATAGAAGAATAGATACTCTCGGTGTGTAGTGGTAATATCAAGATAAAAAGTCTTTTAAAAATACCATATCGGGTTATTATTATTTTAAGTGCTGCTACATTCTGACAAAATGACATCTAAGTAAAGCTCATCAAGTCATTAGTCCAAGGTCAAGTTAACTGTTTGCATGTGGCATGTCCTTACCCTTTTTACTACAATCCATTAGGCTATGAGTTTAAATGCTAATTGTCAGCTTTGGTTTAGGACAAGTAGTGCCAGTGTCTAACCGAACAGATTTCCCAATCTGATTTGTATACCGAACAAAGTACCGAACACATGGACCACCCAGAACAGTCGTGTGCTGCTAGTTGACCCACTTGACCCCACTAACACCTAATCTAACCGCAAACACTTGAACAGTCTAAGTGGTCGGCTGGGTGGCCGCCGTTTGTATGGACGAACACGAGGTGGCGGCCATCTTGTTTTGTTGAACGCTTAAAGCGGTGTTTGGTCGTCGAGTGCATGGAACAGATACTCAATGGCTCGAACACCGCTGAGACTTCCATGCTCGCCTATGTTTGTGAAAATTCATCTGACTAAAGCGGCGTTCGGTGAAACCAAACTCCCGAATGAGGGGTACACGACTAGTTCTCCCACGAACTGCTACTGTTGGTATTTTGTTATATTTGAAGCTCCAGAAAGAGTACGACTGCACAACCTGAATCTATGGAACTATGTTGGGCAGGAGTATTGTGTGCGGTCGGTCAAAAGAAGACTTCCATGAAACTCCTGAACCCCTTAACCAATCTGGGTAACTTTTGGATATGTTACTCACCCAGATCAAGGCTATCAGGGATATACTGTTTGTGGGGTTTATGCAAGTTTTTGGGGTACTTTAGGGGTGGCTATAAATTGTGTTCTTTTTCGCCTGGAGATAATTGAGTTAATACAGTACTTTACTCAATTATCTCCCAGGCAGAGGGGAGGGATTGCATGATATCTATGGGAGTGTCATATATTGTTACACTGTTGTCATTGGCCTGTGACTTTGTAATTCAGTCTTTCATCAGGTCCAGATGGGAGTACTCCTTTCATGGAGATTGTCATAAAAGACCAACTGTGGTCCCATTAAAATCAGTTTACTTCACCCTCAACACGCAGCCTCGTCTCGTAATTGTAGGGACCAGCTATACCTGCTATAACCACTAGCTGTTATATAAGCTATACTGGATTCATGGTCTGCTTGGAGATCTACTTGGGAATACTGCAGCACTTCCCACACTAGGGGAAAAGGACACCACTTCTCACGGGGTGACCGCCACGCTTGGTGGCAGCAGTGGGATGGCTTCCTAGTGAGAGGAGAAGCACCCTGGAGACGCCCGTTGGATTTTAAAAATTGAGGGCAACGCTAGCACTCATGCAGCATCCCTGTCTACAGAGGAATTTGGGAGAATTGGATATGTTAGCCCCTGGGCAGCGCTCACATCCAAGGAGGAGAGTGACCTTGAGCGGTAGGATGGTCCTTTATCCCCAGAGGAAGCGCTGAACGGATGGAAAGCCAGTATGACAAGCTCAAAAGACCGACATTGAAAGATTTGCTGGAGAGCCATGGGCGCACCACAAGTAACCGACCACGGCGAGAACTAATCGCCGAACTACAGGAACTAGACCGAACAGCAGTAATTGCCAAACCAAATATCCTGATCACAGAAGTGGATGAAACGCTGCAAATTGTAGGGTCACAATTGGCAATATATGGGCCAAATGTAATAATGTGGTGAAGTATACCCTCTAACCTACAGCATTAGTAGACTGCTCCTCCAAGAGTAGCATGCAGGAATAATACTTTGATTAAACTATCTTTCTGCTGAAAGTGAGTTATGAGGAAAGTATATATTGCAGAACAATGGCCTGTATCATCTTCTTAAAGGGCCCCCCTTCTGTCATATAAAAGGAAACTACCCCCTACGGGAATCAGTTGAGCAATTAGGTGAGTGTTTGCTGTTTTGACATGCCCTGGAATAAAACCCAACAGTATGTGGTGCCAAACAAGTCCCTAAGATGATGTGGACTGGGAATCTGTCTGTCCCTGTCACCTAGGTGCACTAGGCTCAACTTTCCCCCTGCTTTGCCTAAGGGTGATAGAAATGGAGTAGGTACCGATGGTTGTAGGTTGTTACACAATATCACATACAACACCTGCTGACTGCACTTTGTACTTTTTCTTTCTGCTTGTACCCAGAGTACTACAGACTTGTGGTGTCTTTGCAGATCTCCCAAGTCTGTGATCGGACAGCCACAGAAAGTCTAGGTAGGGTGAGAAGGGGAGGGTTTGCAAAGACAGCAGACAAGAGATCTGCAGTTTTTGCAAGCTGTTTTTAGATATACCCTCAATGAAAATATGTATAATTAAATGCATGAAAATACTGAATTCTGTAAAACGAACTCTATTAAACTTCAGAAATTATGCAAATAACACCATTATGTAAATCACTGCACACAGATCTAAAATAGTTAAAATTACGTATAATATATCCAAAAATTGCTGCTTGTTCCATGCATTAGATGGCTGTTTCTAAATGGAATTTGATGAGCTGCATTCAAATTATAAAGCAATATATGATAAATGAATCCTTGTAATGCATTTTAAAATTTGACCAATAATTTGAATGTTTAATATTATTAATGTGTTCTGTACTACAAAACAGTGTGGGATTACATTTATTCTCTATATCTTCTTAAATTGTGTGCATGGGTGAGATTTAGAAACAAAGGGGATTATTCACTTAATAGTGAATAGCAACATGCTTGTTTTAAAATAAGCTTCCAAGACAATCAATATTTGAATGTAGTCCACAGATCTCCTTGGTAAATAAATAGACTCCCTGTCTGTTCAATCCTGCAACTTAAAAAATTGCCATTCTGCATGAATGTCAATGTTTACATTGCTCAGTTAACTTGTCTCTTTGTTGTTGTCACACTGACAG
This sequence comes from Pelobates fuscus, assembly GCF_036172605.1. Lineage (NCBI taxonomy): Eukaryota > Metazoa > Chordata > Amphibia > Anura > Pelobatidae > Pelobates > Pelobates fuscus. The sequence continues at coordinate 309,299,124 of NC_086318.1, read as the reverse complement.
TTACAAGAGGCACTTCGGCCCCAATAGCCATGTTAAACTTGGCTATTCAACTAGATGGTCTGGAATTGGGAAACAATGGATCGGTTGAGATCATTTACACTGTGGCATTGTGAATACCAACATGGCAATGGCTGAAAGGTAAGTAAACTCACCTGTCAAACCGTCTCATTTGGGGGAGGGTGAATACAGGAACAGAGGTAGATAAAAACTTTAGCTTTAGGAATTTGTATTTCTAACATAATATATTTTCTTTAAAATATCGAATGCATCTAGATTCTTAAGCACCTTTTCATGTGCAATAAGAACCTGATAAGTTCCTCACCAACCTAATACTTCAAGGGATAATATAAGCATTACAATCACTTCAGTAGAGAAAAGATGGGGGCCAGCATGCCAGTATGCTTTTTTCAAGTGGAGGATACTAGTCCTCCACTTGAAAAAAGGTATTTTGGTCACTTCCTTTCTGTGAGTTGCCATTTTACTTTTTAATTTACTGTTTCATACTTCTTTACCTAGCTTCTGAGTTTTATCCTGTTTCAGTGAGACATTACTCCAAAGAATCCTAGGTGGGGATTATACCACTCAAGCCCTATATATTGAGCAGTCCGCCTGCTCATGTAAATGTGAGTAACCACTTTATATTTTATACTCCTAATTTTAAAATAGAGAACACTATTGCTGTTCCTGTTATATTTCATATGACCCTCCTTCAGACAAGACACCATTTCACGTATCCTATAAGTGGGGATTATACTACTGTACACACTTCATACTAGAGCTAGTCCCTAGTCCTAGCTCTCTGAAACATGAGTAGGATCATATCAGACTTTTTACCAGTTACTATCTGCTTGCTGAATATATTGCACCATTGGTTGTTTCTTTTATCTCCACATACAGATTTTAAGAACGCTCCCACCTCATAAAGTTTAGGAGAGTCTTCTGAAAATTAGACGTAAAGGCAGCGATATTTGAATGGATGGGAAGCCGCTCCATATTTGGAACTCATTTTATTTCCTTTTTACTTTTAATTTTTTATACTTCTATATACTCTATATGTGATTTATCTGTTTTTAGCAGCATGTTGATTTGAGAGAAATGATAGGCCATAGTAATAAAATAACAAGTAGTAATGCACTCAGATTTTGCACTGTTGTCTCTGAGATACAGCAAAGAAGCATTAAGATCATACAGGACTCTAGATAGGTTTACAATTTGGTTCCCCCTTCTTTCTCCAGTTCTCCACTTAGACGTGGTAAATGGGGACAAGCAAATTCATGGTTATCAAGCCCTGGTCTAATCTCTGGTGTCTTGGTGGTCAACTAGGGTTGCTGTTAGAAAAACTTCACATGCTTGGTCTCAGATTGATCAAACCTTCTCAGGCTTTGAAATTGTACCAGTCAATTTATGTGACATAATTCCATTACATTTTGTTGTATTTAGAAATATTGGAAAAATTAAAAAAAATCTAATGTAAATAAAATGTCTCAAGCAGCCTATCCCAATAAAAAAAAAAAATGAATGCACAATAAAAGATTTAAAGAGACTTACCTATCCAAGCTCCCAACTCTGGCAACTAGATATAGGAGACTTCCAATAGCGAGGCTGCCTAGTACAAAGAGCTTCTGTCTCAGCAACGCCTGCTGTTTGAATTGCATGGCCCTCCATCAATCTTCAGGACTTCTTCAGTCTAAGGGGAACAACACACACACACCATTCATCAGCAAGTGGCAGTATACAAGCTTATGTTTATTATCTGGCAGTCAATCAATTCTTACAACTGATGAAGGCACACTCCATATTCTGCAAACTTCCTTGCATGTGACTAAATCATACTATTCATGTAAAAAAATAAAAAATAAAAAAATACACCAAAACAAAACACAAAATGCAGCCAGTATAAAATATACAAGCATTATGCATGTACTTAAAATGCCTTATCGCAATTATATCTATTTTGTAATTTAAAAAAATACAGATGATAAAGTAAATTATAAATTAATTTATTTAAAACAAAATTGCAAAATGTGGACAAAGGTGTTACATTATTTTCATCTCGTGTTTTACTAATGTGTGCACTATTTATCATCAATGATTTTGGGATTAAAAAGTAGGAATTAATACAATAAAATATTTTTTGTAATTTATAATGATGATGTATAAAAGTATATTTAAAAATATGGAATTAATAATGTTTTACCATGTGTTTTTGATATATTACTGCCCACAATGCAAATGTGTTATCTGAAAGCATGCTAGAATAAACCATTTTTGTATCACGCCATTCAAATGTGATTAATTCAAGTAGCTGCTTGTTTAAGAAATAAAGATTTGCCTTCTTTTGGATCAACAGCAGAAAACAGATGTGAGGAAGGCTGAACTTGATGGACGCAAGTCTCTTTTCAGCTATGTAACTAAGGGATTATGTCCAACTGACATTTTTATACAGAAGTAACAAAACACAGATAAATTATATAAAACACACATAACAAATATATAAACATAGACAGACACACAGCCAGACAGAAAGATGACAGACAGATAGTGATGTCCCGAACAGTTCGCCAGGAACCGTTCGCCGGCGAACATAGCGTGTTCGCGGTTGCGAACACGCGCGATGTTCGGTCCGCCCCTATTCGTCATGGAGGTGGGAGGGTCTGGGAGGGAGGGTATGCTGCTGATTGGCTGGCTGACTGTGAGTCTGCTGACTGTGAGGTACAAAATGGGTCAAAGTTTACTCAATGATGACGAATAGGGGGAACACGTTATGTTCGCCGGCGAACTGTTCGGGACATCATTATAGACAGATAGAGAGATTTTGAAAATGTTTGGTTTCAAGAATAAAAAATAATTTAAAGTTGAGTTGTTATATAAGCAGTTTTTAAGAGCAATATGACATTGTTATAGAGAATTCTGCAACATTCAACCTGACAGAATTCTTAGACTGTGACTGTGACATCCGCTGCAGCTGTTCTGAGCAACACAACTTTAAAACCAAGGTCTCATAGCAGGGCAACTCAGAGGGAATGAGAATTATATAACATATATATGCAGATTATGTGCTCGGCTCTTTGGCAGTAAAATAAGACTATATTATACAGAGGGAGAAAATAATGCATTGTAAAACAGTAGTGACATCTAGTCCAGTAGAGGAATGTATTTCCCTACACATCTTAAATAAGATATTTACAGTTTCAGACAAGCTATATCCTCTTTAGCGTATCGGCATTGTGCCCAGAATAATAAGGTGCCCAGAATAACGAGGTGGTAGAAGTTTGGTTAAGTGAGTGTTTAGATCCTTTCATTGTCTACAAATAGTAATGACAAAACAAGTAACTCTGCAGCAATATGATATGTATCATTCATGAACAAGTTTGGATCTACAACCTTCTAAAGAAGTTTTTGGACCCCCATTTAAAAAAAATAAAGAATTATAGGATTGCACCAGCCACCATGGTTTTCTTTTCTGGGCCCTTGCTACTTGATGATGGGTAGCACATGGAAATTACTGCCCTACATCATCTAAAATTGATATGCTGCGTGAAGGAATTTCTAATCAAAGAGGTACCCCAAAGCCACAACCTTAATTACGCAATTGATTTCTTTCCTGCTGCCCACCAGCATGACAAAGTGAAATGTTTCCAGGAAACTGTAATAGAACTCACAAATCTATATAGAAATTAGATCCTGGAAATTAAATTTGTATTCATTCTAGAATGTATCAGTTTGTCAAAGAAACTCAACTGTACTTGAATTTGTTAGTAGCAATATCAACAGCTACGGCGTATACACGGAGTGTCTTTAACATTAGGAACTGATGTCCTTTATATAAAAAGACTCATAGTTTGAATTGAGGTGAAGAAAGTGACTCCTTATTGATGTAACTTGATGCATTCACTTGTATCACTGTGAATAGTACAAAATCAGTTAAAGAATTCATGATGTAATTAGGACGTGGAATGTTTACTATGTGTAGAGTGAATGGGCAACAGACAAATGTGTCAGTCCATTCGACTAGGCTGTGCTTTTAGGTGTCAGCAAACTGATTCATTTTATCGCAAATGTCCATTTAAAAAAATATATATTTACCCATCACGATTGGGTATCAACAATCAAATGCACAACGAACCTTGAGTCAATGAGTCTGTAGCTTAAAAATGACTCATTAACATAAGAATCAAGTGGGGATTGACATAAATTGTACAAAGCAAAAGACAGCCTGCAGTTAGCCAACTGACAATATTGGTACAACAACATCATGATGTAAGGCAAGTGAAAGAAGGCATAAGACATCACACATTCATATCAGTTGGTTATCAATACCAACTGCCTAAGAGTTCCACGTCTTTTAGAGATTCACATGATCTTTGTCTACAGTAGGATAAAAAGTGGTAATATTGATATTAATAGATATAATACCACCATAGTATGCCCAAGGTAGAGTTCAGCTGTATCATAGCATAGCATAAGGTTAAAGTCTGGAGAAATTTCATGGACTGTATAAAATAGCCTGAAGAAAAAAAAAATGCTAGAAGGGTTAAACTTTATATAATATTTCACAAATATAATAAATATCAGTGCCCAAAATGTCCTAAATTAATCACTGGTGAGTGTTAGACTATTTATATAGGATTATCAATATTAAGCCCAGAAAATACATTTATTTGATTCACTGGAAATGATGACCAACAAAGTTTCGGTAACTGATATATATATATATATATATATATATATATATATATATATATATATATATATATATATATTTAATACTTCTCTTGAATAATCTTTTGAATACTTTTTAACAATATACAACAAAAATAACACAAATTAACAATCCGGTTGTTGATTTTTTTTAATTGCGCAATCTTAAGAAGTTTTTTAGCTATAGCAAATTGCTTTTTAAATTCATAAAGACAATATAATCATCTTTAAAGAAGTGTGCTGTATATACGATTTCCAGCAGGGGTCACCAGTCAACCATTTAAAAATACTTATGCAGTTTATTTGCGACCATTAGATGATTTTAAATTAATAATAGTGAATTTTCTTCCATTTGTATATATATATATAAAATTAGGAGAGAGAGAGAGAGACTGTTTGATAGAAATATAGAAACATAAACCTTTGTCCCTCTAATTTAAGACTATGTCCTCTTGTTGTGGTAGTTTTTCTTCTTTTAAATATAGTCTCCTCCTTTACTGTGTTGATTCCCTTTATGTATTTAAATGTTTCTAACATATCCCCCCTGTCTCGTCTTTCCTCCAAGCTATACATTTTAAGATCCTTTAACCTTTCCTGGTAAGTTTTATCCTGCAACCCATAAACCAGTTTAGTAGCCCTTCTCTGAACTCTCTCTAAAGTATCAATATCCTTCTGAAGATACGGTCTCCAGTACTGCGTACAATACTCCAAGTGAGGTCTCACCAGTGTTCTGGCAGGCATATAGATAAATAGAAGTAACTATAAATATGTTTTTTCCTATAATATCGATAGACTTTTCTTCCTATATCAAGATCCTTTTTCCAGAAGGAAGGTCTTGGTGGAAAAGAAAATAGCAGCCAGCATAGTACGAATTCATATTTCCTATAGCCCTATGTGCTTTCCACTAGTGGATTTGCTCTTGGAGAATTATCGTGTACATTGCTGTCCTGTTTAATCAATAAGTGGGAATTCTCATTTTTTTCCTCTATAAATGACTGAATGTCCTTCCAACCTTACTGTTCTGAACTGGAAAATTACTTTCTACTAGAAATATATTATTTTACTAAAAATGTCAATGTTTCACACTCAAATTGTAAAAAATCTATCACCTCTCCAAAAACAAATTCTGCCCTCAATCAATAAGATCAATTTCACCGTTTGAGCAGGAAATCACACATATGAAGTCAAAAACAAAACAGGCATTTTACAGCTCGGTCAGAGTTAGTTTGATTCGTGTTATCTCTACACGGTGTTCTAAATTTTAGTTTTTGAAAAAAATTTAAGGTTTGAAAAACTTCAGTGAAATTGCTATTTGCAAAGAATTTCTGAGCTTCTTTGAATTTGCCCCACTCAAACCATTGACTTTGATTGGCACTTAACTTGAGTTAGGAGCTCAAGGGGTCTCTATATATGTTCCTTATAAGCTCCACAAAACCTGTCTAATGATTATTAGAGTTGCTTCCACTTGGCTGTTTTTAGCTTGGAATATTCACCATATTTCAAGGAATATATATACACTATATACAATATATTCAAACTTTTTTTTGGCCTTCTTTTGGATCAACAGCAAAAAACATATGTGAGGGAAGCTGAACTTGAGGGACGCAAGTCTCTTTTCGTCTATGTAACTATGTAACTATGTAACTATGTAACTATGTAATGTGAAGCTGAACTTGAATTCTCATCTAAAATAATAAGAACTGTCTCCTCTATCCTAACAAGCTCACTAATAACTATTAAATGGACCATGTGTATCAATACTAGGGTTGATTCTGCTAGGGTTGGCCCTGATTAAAAAATATATATATTTCGCAAAATCATAGAAAACAAATACTGACTATTGTGGACACACAAAATTACTCACTTCAAGGGACACTGCTACGTATATATTTATTTATATATTATAGTTAATCTGATAAAAAATGTTTCAGTATAACTCTAACCCCTCACATGACAGTACTGAACTAACAGCCTATCAATATTAAGGAATAGCCAACAACCAATGAGCATTAAGGGCAATCTACAAATATATACAAAATGACTTCATTTGAAGAAACGATTATATAAAGGGACACTCCAGAAACCTGAAGCACTTCAGCTTGCTCAAGAGCTTTATGTGTGAAGAGTGTCTCTTCTTTTTTATTGTATAAAAAGTGAAGATTTCAATACAAATTGTCTGTCAAACAGACAACAGGCTATGTTACCTCCTTGTTGCAGAGCTCAATGGACCTAAACTTAAGACACAGGTAATTGTTCCGATTACCTGCCTTGCAAAGACTTCTCATTGATCTGCGATGGGAAATCTGTGATTGGACAGCCACAAAATGCCTGGGCTGACTTAGAAGGGGAGGGCTTGCAAAGGATGCAAACAAGAGAACTGCAGCTTTTCCAAGTTGTTTTTAGATATATCCCCCAATATATCAACAGTAATGACATGCATGTTTTCATTGTGAGCATATCTACTAAACAGTGATTTTTTTCTCTCTTTTGGATTTGGGCAGTGGAGTGTCCCTTTATTAGCTTGTGATGATGTAATTTAGCAAAAAGACACCACTCGCATGTTCAGTGCGTGTGTTTTATTGTTAATGGTAGATACATTAAACTTAAAGGGACACTCCAGGCACCCAGACCACTTCTGCCCATTGGAGTAGTCTGGGTGCCAACTCCCACTACTCTTAACCGTGCAAGTGTAATTATTGCAGTTTTTTATAAACTGCAATAATTACCTTGCAGGGTTAACTCCACCTCTAGTGGCTGTCTACTAGACAGCCACTAGAGGTCACTTCCTGCTCCATAGCACAGATTATCTGTGCTAGAGCGTCGCTGGACATCCTCACGCTGTGTGAGGACCTCCAGCGTTGTTCAAATCCCCATAGGAAAGCATTGAAATTTGTTTTCAATGCTTTCCTATGGGGAGACCTAATGCGCAAGCGCGGCATTGCCGCGCATGCGCATTAGGTCTCCTCGGCCGGTGGGCGGGATCAGTCTCGCCAACCCCTTCATTAACCAGGGATTGGGGGGTGGGAGGGAGAGGTTACCTCCAGTGCCAGAAAAACGGTTTGTTTTCCTGGCACTGGAGATTCCCTGTAATTTAATTCAAACTTGAGGCTCTCTAGACTAGACATTTGTTTACAGCCTTTCTTGATATCCTAGATGTGTTAAATATATGACAAACACATTTATTTTTTATTTTCTTCTGCTTTGACTTCTACAAATTGTTCTATTGCTACAGCTGTCCTGGCTATAAAATGATCTATATAACAGACGACAAGTTTTCCTTAGGAAATTAGCAGAACAGCAACCGTAATAAAGGCAATCTACACTGGCAATTGTTTAGTAAAACTCTAACAAGATATATACTAGCTCTTATAGAGGATTATATTGCATAAGCGAATCAGTCACAAACCTTATTCTGAATTTCTAGTAATACATTTGATGCCTATTGAATGGACCGTACATTGTATTGTCCCTCCATCTGGACCTCACAGTGTTAAATACTGTTTTATTGATTTATCCATACTAATCATATCTGTTATATTAGCATAGGAACTGCTTTAAGGCAAGATCCTTCCCCTACCATGTGCTCTGTACATCCTCCTTTTGATATTGTGTATAAAATATTTATCTTATGTCGTAGTTGTCCTCTGGCACAGAATTGGCAGAATAATTTTCATTCATTCTGAGCATGTGGTACACTGGAAAGGAAAGCGAGTCATCACTTCTAGCAGACAACTAAATGGTTCTGGTTTATCACAAATCTCTTGAAATTTTCAAGAGCCCAGTGGAATTAATGATCATCTACACTTAGCCTAAAAAATACAGCTATATATCAGCATGTGCATATTCAAAAAGTCGTAAAATGCAGTAAAATAAGAAAATATGTTCTGAAAATAAGTGTCTTCACAAAGGCATAGGAAAACATATATAAAACACACAACTGCACTAAAATATAGTTAAACCCCATTCATGCGTATTATACTAATTTTAAATTTTGTTTAGCAATGCAAATTTATTCCATAAAGCCCCTCCTATCTTTCCTTTACATTTAGTGCAGTTTTTCATTCACGGGAGTGAATAACAAATTTCATGCAAAGGAACATTAAATTATAGCGACACCTTATTCTTAGATATTACAGAAACCATGTAGGTCAAACTTCAATGCTGCAATTTGGCAGCCAGAGAGTGGACAGGAGGCAGGAAGGGTTACGACAGCAACAGGCATAATATATGGATTATTGTAGACCACAATAAAACCCATCAATGTCTTTTATAATACACATACTTTGTATATATGTGTGTTTTATGCCCACATGCACATATCACTTTTAGATTCTGTTGGCATTTTTTAAAAAAATTCTATACCCAGAAATGTTATCATAATTCTTACAAATACCCATAAGAAGTGCATTTGACCATGAACTATTTCAAATTAAGGGATACCATAAAAACTTTCAAACTTTTAATTCCCTCACAATATCTAGTAAGTTACACAATGTTAAATTCTGTTTCAATTATGGAGAGCTCAGGCAGGCCAACTGCAGGCACTGTATAAGTCGGCTATTCCGGCCATGTGATCGCAAGGACCCCACGATCACATGGCAGGAGGGGGCCGATCGGGCAGAGGGGGTCTGCCTGAGCTCCCAGGCAGACCCCAGGATCACGACCGCCGCCTTTGGAACGGCGGGCCCGGTAAGTCCAAAGGACGGTTGGGACGTTCTATGCCACCTGCCGGTGTTTAGGACCTCGGTCCTTAAGGGGTTAATATACTCCATTGGACCTCACGGATATAGTCACTGGATTTTGCTGATTGTTTTGCTTTGATTATTGTGAAGAGTCTTTGTGCTTTTTTCTTTTTTCTCTATAGACAGCTGATATATACAATTCTATTTTTTCAAATATCTTTTGACTTGCTTGTACTGTAAATTACTTAATTTATTTCTGTTTGGCTCACATCCAACAATCTGGGCTTTCTGTGCAGGGATCTTTTTTATAATAGCTTTGCGCTTTATTGCCTTTTGCATTTTATTTTATTCTACTCTTATAAAAATGTTCAAGTATGATTTAAGTTACATTTCCATAAACTTAAATATTACAGAGGTAGATGCGCAGTTCGATGCACTTCTCCATAAATATTTTGCCAGCAGGTGAAATGTATTTATTATTACTGGCGCCGACATATTCAGCAGTACTGGCGCCAACATATTCCGCAGTACAACGGGAAAACAAAAACAATACAACAAACACATGCCAATACAAACGGTAATGACAGCCCTGCCCGTGAGCTGGGAATTAGCCATTGACGCTCTTTTATACAAAGTGCCTTGGTAGATAGCCCTTGAGTTTACAATTTAAAGCAGAGGTCCCCAAAAGGGAAATCACCACAAGTTTTAAAACTACAGCTTCCATGATGCTTTGTCATTGTAAGCATCATGGGAGTTGTAGTTCTACAACATCTGGGGATCTACTTTTTGGGTGCCCCGATCTAAAGAATAAAATGGGGGTAACGGGGATAAGAAGTAGCGCAGTGGCTCAGAACACTGTAGAGCACTCTGGTTTGCATCAGCCATTTTGGGAAGCTCGTGTGGGCTTTTAACTTGGCTTCTTTCTGAGGGTTAAAGTTTTCCAGTCCAGTGCGAGCTAGGGTAATCCCCTTTGTTCCAAAAGTGGGGGAAGTGGAACCTTAATAAATGTTGATGCTGTACCAATGTGGGGAATTGGCTGCCTGTCCTGCTTGGAAATAGCCAGAAGGCCACAGTAAATAATTGCCACATCAAAGCACTCAGTTAAATTGGAAAAACTTAATTCAGTGAAACTGGAAAAACTCAAAATTACAGAACATTTTCTCTGTTATAGTAAACAAACTTCAGCCACAAAACAGTGTGATATCTTCAATTGTAGGCTTTATATCAAGGTTAAGCTGAGGTTCCCCCCTTAACCTGCATCCTGCCCGCTCAGCCGTCAGGCCTTGCCCCCTGAAATATATATTTGAACTATTCTATCTTACGATGCAGTGCTGGATACAAAGACAGTAAAAACGAGACAGCAAAGAAGGAAGTGAGAATGGAAGAGGGAGAAACTAGAGAGGAAAATTGGAGATATAAAGACTTAATGGAGATGAATTTAGGGCAGCAAATTGATATTGAGCTAAAACCATCAAATTATACTGAAAGTTTAATGTTCACAATACAATCTGTACAACATAGATCAGATTTAAAGGAACATTATAGCGTTAGGAATACACATGTGCATTCCTAAAGCAATAGTACACTAGTCACTGTTTAGGTTATAAGGTCCTCCCCATGAGGGTTAAAAGTGAACTCCTTGAGAGTTAACTTACCTTGCAGGTTATGACACACTGCTCAGCCTTCTTGGCTGAGATCATTAAGATGGATGATCTCAGCCAATCCAATGCTTTCTCCATTGTTTTAAAATGAAAACATTGCCATTCTGGCAGAACCACAATGCTTTCAGCTGCAGGGTTAAAATTGGGTGGACATGACATTGAGATGAAGTGGTCTAGGTTCCTATAGTCTCCCTTTAAGTAGAAAATCATGGAATTTACAACATGCATATTTATAACAACACATGAAATGCAAATATGATAGAAGATAGACTACACCATTTTCTATATAAATAAATATATAAAGACATATCTATGTAAAGATTTTAACCTAAAACAGCTTGCCACATTCAGAGAACTAATACAAAAAACAAAGTATGAGAACACAGACGGGATTGTTTTGAGGTCTATCAAATGTAATTTAGAATCTAAAAAACAGTATAGTTCACTAAGAAGAAGGAACTCTATATATGACTCATTCTATTTAGGCTGGAACTGTATTTATTGTCATTGAAATGGTTTGTTATAAAATCCTGTAGAGCAGTGGTCCATGAGGACTGGGTTGGAACACTGCTGTAGAGATCACCTCTCATACTCCATCATAGTGTGCAGTTCTTTAGGAGACATTTTTAAAATAAAATATTAAATAGATGAAACTCAGCAAAATTGAATCTAGTGAAGCCACTTTCAAATAATTGCATTTCGTGATCATCACAGAGCTAATATTACAGCACATTAAAAAGATTAGAATTGCAATAGAGCCCTGACCTGGCCACTTAAATTTACGCAAGTAAAGTATACATAGCTTCACATACATTGTGCATTTTCTGATACCTCCATCTGACCCCTCTTCTTCCTAATTTGATCTTTTCCTTGAATGCTATTTTGAGAGATTGGAAGAATATAGAAATGTTTAGGCTTTATGCATTTCTACCTCTTTCAGAAAAATTGATTTGATTACAGGATGCTGGAGTTTTGTCTGCACCCTTTAGTGCAATCTTAATTCACCTTTCAACATCTTTGATTTTTTTTCCTTGTTCAAATTTTCTATTCAGTGATTAAGATTTAAACAACAAAAATAAATTACGGCAGGCATATTTAAAAATATATTTTTTTCTTTTGTTTTTTCGAAGGAATATTCAGGAGTGGATCACAGGCTTCATCTCAGGAGAGCCACGGTCAGATTATAACTTTGTGGATAAAACAAAGAGCTCTGTATAGCTCTGTTATACACTGACTGCGTGTTATTGTACAGCTACGTATTTGTTTTTGGTTATTTCAGGTCATCACTGATGCTCCCATCCACTCAGTGTTAGATGTCTTATCAAGTTATCATCTGTCTTAATCTTCATTAAAAAAAATTATCAATTCATTTATTTTATAATACTTCATGTAAACTTCTGTCAGGCTTGTTTTGTATGGTGGTCTGTGCATACTTCAGACTAACTTTCTCATAATTTACTGTATGCATTCAGTACTCACTAACTCACTAACTTTTTTTACATCGTCATCCCCTCCATTCTTTTATAACATCATCATTCCTCCATACTCATTTACAACCCCATATCCGTTTCCAATTATAGCCCATTTCCACTTCTTCATACCAACTTGCCAATGAACCACATAATTTCATTATAAATCTCATTTTGTCTATAAATTAGATCCCATTTCCATATCAGTCAAAACATGGCTTTCTCAAAAATTGATAGCAACATTCATCTAACAATTATCTCCTAAAACCTGTCTAATTTACATGATTTCATACCCCTGCTTATCACAATACGGCAATTACTCATATCTTGGCAGACCTCCTCTAGCCCTGGTTTGAATGGGCACACCCTTTGGCCTGGTTAGGGTCAATTGCCCCAATTACCCCTGCAACAGAAATTATTATACTTTGGTTGCCTGGATTTTGCCTTCACTGTCCTTCAGAATCCTTATTTGATGTCCAGCATCTTTTAATTATGATAGTCTACATGATATACTCAACACGATATTTGTGTCATGCTTTATCTTTGTTTTAGCCCAAGATATGATCACATATTCTCAGATTTAGCCATTAAAGGATATAATTAATCAGTTGAGAATGTGTAGCATTAAATCATATTTAATGCCTGAGAATGCACTTTATTTACACCAAGATCAAGGTCAAGTCCTCAGTTGAAAAATATCTTCAGTTCCCGATGGTCAATGGTCATTGTTTCAGCATACTCCATGTGTAACATTGGATTATCTGTACAAATCACCAGTGATTAAAACAACAGATGGAACTATCAGGCAGCATGGTTACAACTTCATAGCAGGACATGCACTCAATAATTAGCTGTTCCCCAAATAACAAATCACGCCATACACAGAATTAGGCAGCAAATAACCACTAAATGGTTCAGTGATGGAGATCACAATGCTCGTAACCCTATAGTCTGCATTTTTCCCCTCTCTCCTCAACCTCTGCTTCCAGAAGGTTTCTAAGCAACTGGTTACAATGCCAGTATGGCATTGGTATCTATGGTTGCATAATTAATAGTTCATTATTGTGGGCAACAACAAAAACTCATAGCACATGATGCATCGTATACTTAGACCACATCATGATGTTTCACCTCCATAGCTGGTTTGTCAGTTGGAGCAAAAAAAAAAAAATCTAAAAAGTGAGGAAAACTGATACAGAACACTAAAATTAGTGATAATACATTGTTTATTATCAGTTCTATTCTAAATAAATGGATCAATAGAATTTTATAATGTTAAAATTACTTTAATTTCCAATGTAATGGATTGGATGACTATGTTTGATGATGATAACAGAATGAATTAGAATTACTTGATTATCATTAATCAACTTGACTTTTATCTCGTATGTTATATATTGAATGGCTGTGTTTTGTTACAAGTTACTACACTGATTAGAAAAGGTCACTATTTCTTAAACCCATTCTTCTCTTTCATATATCAATTATGTCAATCAGGTAACAAGAATTGCACCGAAATACTTAAGTTTCTTCCCCGTCATATCTTTCACCAAGGGAGTAATCTTCTGTGCTTTCAAAATACGTTCGAATTAATGGAGATGAGCCATAGTACAGCTACTGATCAAGAGGAGAACAGCTGACAGATGATAAATGTTGCACTTGAGCATTAGAGCTCTGATCAATTGAAAAGAGATTATGTCAGTCTGAAAGAAGACTTCACACACTCAGGCCAAATACTAAACTACTTCTCTCCAGATCCTGATATGCAAAATGACAAATAGCTCTCTTACATTAGACTCTTTTTCCACTTCAACAATAAAATATTCCTAATAGTACCTCTTTTGCCATCTCTCTAGCGATCATTTCAAGAGAAAAAAAATACTTAAATTGATCTAAAGTAGAAGGAAATGGCAGTCTATCTCAGACATCTCCTTGTACGAGTACAAAATAATCAAACAGGCAAATGCTTTTGAAATGTTCAAGGGAACAAAAATGCTTAGTAAGCCACAGCAAGTGAGTTATCAATTCCCCAAAACTGAATACGTATCACGTTATTCTACCAAATTATCGGTAAAGCCGCAACAATAGTTGATATTTTTTTGCAACTTTTTCATATGTACGCTGTCTTGCTGGGAACATTTTATTTTATGATAGGGGTATGATAAATACAGATTGTGGAGTGATCTAGATTGGTCAAACAATAGATAATTCTTCAGGTAGCATAATCATATGATTTATCTGTGGTACATCAACTTTTTTTTTATCAGGTATATTGTCTAAACAGAATTAGAGAGGATACATTTTCAAGCTAGGGCTAACACCAATAAGCTGTTTAACCCCTTAAGGACAGATGACGGATATATTCCGTCATGATTCCCTTTTATTCCAGAAGTTGTGTCCTTAAGGGGTTAAAGAAGCTAATAGCAGAATTGTATTTGTTTTGCAGGAACTCATACTGTGTACATGATTTTAGCTTGGTGACCCATTCTTCAAATATTAAATAAACTCAGTGAACCATTCTGAACGAGTTATTTAAATACATTCTACAAAACATCTCCTGAAGGTACGGCTGTTTTGGTAAATTCTATTGTAGGCTGTTTGGTGTACAGCAAATAAGCTGTGATTGTCCCAAACACTGAGGACCCGCTAAAATACTCCGAGTCCCAGTTTTCTTTACTGATCTAGGACTTATGAGTTCTTATTTTGTGAGTAGTCAATGTTTATTTTTTGGTTGTGGGACATGTGGGCTAATAACTAATAAACTGAAACCATTTTTTTACCATGTGTTGTTATTTTACTTATTTCATTGCATGTCACACGTAAGTTTTTGTTTTACTTATATATTTATAAATATTCAGTATGCCCGGGAGACATAGATTTGACTAATAGCAGGTTGTGCATATGCAATCAATTATTTTTTTCTTGGTGGATTAATAATTCTCATCTCTCTTCTCCCTCCTCCCTTCATTTCTAACTCAGGGGATTTTAATCTTTAGCATGTCATTCTAATTTTAAAATACAGCTTGGTGGATGCTGAGTTGGAGAGCTGAGGAACTAATTGTTCCATTAAGGTGATACAGTCTGCAGCTTTCCATTTAATAAGAGGCTATTCCCCAAGCTTCACTTCACAGAAAATGATGATTAAGATGAAGAGCCACAATATAAGTATTGCACTGAATGTACCCAACTTGATGAAAACAAGTTAACTCCAATAGTTAAGTAATTTAATTGACTACCCCCAGAACATAACCCTTTAAGATCCAATGGCATTTTGCCAACATCACAAACTGCTCAATAAAGGGATTGCACTAACTAGGTATCCTGTGTTAGAATAGAATCCTTAAAAGACCACTATAGTGCCAGGAAAACATACTCGTTTTCCTGGCACTATAGGGTCTCTAGGTCCCCCCCACCATTAAGGCCCCCCTCCCTCCGGGCTCTACGGGGTACAAGGGGTTAAATCTTACCTGTTTTCACCTGCCGGGCTCCCTCGGCGCTGGGAATTCTCCTCCTCCTTTTCGCCATCATCGGCTGAATGCGCATGCGCGGCAAGACCCGCGCGCGCATTCAGCAAGTCCACAGGAAAGCATTCTCATTGCTTTCCTATGGACGCTGGCATCTTCTCACTGTGAAAATCACAGTGAGAAGCGCGGAAGCGCCTTTAGCGGCTGTCAATGAGATAGCCACTAGAGGCTGGATTAACCCATATGTAAACATAGCAGTTTCCCTTTTATTCCAGAAGTCTGGTACTTAAGGGGTTAAAGGGAAAGTTTGAAGGCCAGTTACATCTTTGTTTTCATTTAGTTTTTACATTATAGTTATAATACATTGAAATGGAGTATAATCTTTCAGTATCATAGTTTTCCTTTAACAAAGGTATTTTATGGCACCATTGATGAGGTATACAATAGCAAAATATATATAAATCTCTTATTTAGTGTTAAACCAATCAAAAATGCTTTAACACTAAATTGTGCGATGGTGTTAAAAGGGTTCCCCGCAGCATAATTACTTCATTGAGATTAAGTAGTTATGGTGCCTAGCGTGTCTCTTTAACTACTAACACAGAATTAGGAAAGATGTCCATATATATATATATATATATATATATATATATATATATATGTGTAAACTGGTGATGCCTATTGTATTGCTTCACAACTGTGCAATGAATACGATGTGTTTACTGATAACATTGAGACTGAGGATGTTAGATACTTGCAGTACCAATATTTCAATTCCACAAGTATCTGCATGTTACATACTAATAGCATTGAGACTTTCCACAACTTCTAATTATTGTAGAACTCTGCCATGTACATATATATCTCATCATGTAAACAGCAAAACAAATGCAATACAATGAGTCTGTCCTTAGGTATCCTTTGGCAGTAACATCATCACTATCATATATGTTGCCAGTAATTAGAGAAGGCTCAGTAATCTTGTTTAATTTTAATTCTCAATAAATTGTTTAAAGTGGGTTAAGGGCCATTCATTAAATGTAAAATTAAATTTGCTATGCCTACCCTATATACACTGAAAACGCAACACTTTTGTTTTAGCCCCCATTTTTCATGAGCTGAACTCAAAGATCTAACACTTTTTCTATGTACACAAAAGGCTTATTTCTCTCAAATATTGTTCACAGATCTGTCTAAATCTGTGTTAGTGAGGACTTCTCCTTTGCCGAGATAATCCATCCACCTCACAGGTGTGGCATATCTAGATGCTGATTAGACAGCATGTTTATTGCAAAGGTGTGCCAGAGGCTGGCCTTTACTGTATTGGTAGAGTGTGTGTGTGTGTGTGTGTGTGGGGGGTCCTGTGGAATGTTGGTCCACTCCTCTTCAATGGCTGTGCGAAGTTGCTGGATATTGGCAGGACCTGGAACACGCTGTCGTATACGCCGATCCAGAGCATCCCAAACATGTTCAATGGGTGACATGTCCGGTGAGTATGCTGGCCATGCAAGAACTGGGATTTTTTTTTTTAGCTTCCAGGAATTGTGTACAGATCCTTGCAACATGGGGCTGTGCGTTATGATGCTGCAACATGAGGTAATGGTCGTGGATGAATGGCACCACAATGGGCCTCAGGATCTCATCACGGTATATCTGTGCATTCAAAATGCCATCAATAAAATGCACCTGGATGTATTGTCAGATTGTCCTTTTGTGTACATAGAAAAAGTCTCAGATCTTTGAGTTCAGCTCATAAAAACAAAAGGGGGGGGAACAAAAGTGTTGCGTTTATAATTTTGTTCAGTGTATATATGTGTGTTTTTTGTTTTACCTTGTAATCATATGTTAAATCCCTTCACTGTCCTTTTTTCCTAGTGAATTTCCTACGCAAACGTAAAAATTAAAGTCCACTCAGGCTACACAGTGGTTTAAGAGAAAATCTCATATCATATTCTAAGCATCTGTCTAGATGTACATTATATTTTTATGAGAGTTGTTTCAAAATAGTTAACAATTAGGATGTGTAGTGCTAACCTGTACACAGAAACATTATATAATCTTCACTTTTCTTACATCCATATGTATGTAATTAGGCATTAACATATTAAAGTCAGAAACCAAAATGAACACACACAAAAAAAAGCAATCAATAATACAAAGATTCTCTGAAATTTGTGTGACAAACTAGGTAGTCAAAATTGATAGTCCATGTTTCAGATAGAGAAATAACTTACTCCAGTCAGACCCAGTCTAGAATTTGATTCTACTACTAGGTTTTTCTTTTTCTGTGGTTCAGATTGTTGACTATTGTATTAATAAAAAAAACCAAAAATATAGAAATTCCACAGTGTGCTTAAAGTTGTGCAAATTAGGTAAGTAAAAAGAGAAAAATTACACAACAAAAATGGCAAAACAATATTACTGATTTTTTAGAGTTTGTTTTTCAGTTTCTTGTTTTGCCAGCCTGGTTTAAAAGTCTCTGTTTAGGAAGTGCAGACCATTCCCCTCCCCCCATTCCCCCTCCCTCCCCCAGAAGAATGCAATTACAAAGCAGCTCAAGTATATTTAAATATTAATGATGCTCTCTAATGCATTTTAACCTGCAAAGCGGATAGATGGAATATTACTTTATATTCCTGGTTTAATATAGGCTTGATTAAGAACAAAGTTGGTCTGAACAATGCCGTGCACACATTTTCATTAACTATAATGCATGCAACAGAGGTTTAGAACAAACTGATCAGTCTGTTACTGAGATGAAGTCAATGTCATAAAAGTAATGCTTGGTTTTAATAGTTAAAGTTCCACATGTCTTTGGATACGTTGATATAAGGTGATTTTCTTTTTGGTAAGCATGGTATTGTTTCAGAGAACGATTAAGATTCTACAGGACCCTAGGCAGTTTGTACCCCCCTCCCCATTCATTCCTCACATAGGGATTGTATATGGGTGTGACGAACTGAACTTCGCCACTGGCTTTTGGAGGGGTCTGTTTGCCAGCCTCCTGCCCCGTGACTATGGTCCCTGTGTTAAACCCTGCTTGAAAGTACTATTTGTGCCTGTTGAGACTGGTAACAGGATTCATTCGAACTTTCAAAGTAACAGGATTCATTCGAAGTGCCATTCGACCACATGGCGGCGGCTGTCTTGTTTAGTCGAACGCATCCAGCGGTGTTTGCATCCAGCGTCGAGTGCATGGAACTCAAATCGGACACTCGATTGCACGAACAGCGCTAAAACTTTACTTTCCATGGATGTTCGGCTATTCGAACATGAGTCAAACAGCGTTCGGTAAGAAGATGCCCCAGAATAAGAGACATACACTGACTATATCCACGAACGGCTTTGTTTAGTAATTCAAACGCTATTTAGAATCCTCAAAGTAGATCGGCTGCACAGCCTGATTCTCTGGAACTGTTTTGGGTATTAACCACCTAGGAGAGGTCTACCCACTGGAAGCTGGATCATGGTCTTGGGCATGCGGTGGTAGGTGGGGTTTATGGTGGTTATGGTGTTTCAGTGCAGTATGGTACTCGCAAGAACTAGGAAGCAGTGATTGGCAGAGGTACCTGGTCAGGGGCCAGACTGTCCGTCACAATGGGGTCAAGAGCAAATTCATTCTTCTAGGGCCTCTGGCTAATCCCAGAGCCTAAGGCAGCTGCTTAAGGTCTGCAGTAACTAACCAAGGAAAATAAAACTGCATCATATGCAGGACAAAAATGTACATTTTGTATTCTTTCCAAGGTAGTGCTCCATTGAAGACTTTACATGTGTTTAAGTCAAAGAAAATAAGCAATTGAATTTCAATGTATGTAGGTTTATTCTTTTCTTGGAAAAAAGTGAAAACAAGGTAGGATTAGCTCATAATATTAAAATGTGAAATAAACTATTTTGATGCATTGGATGAAAATCTAGAATAAACATGTTACTCAACAGGGGGGCGGGGCCGGGCCGCCGAACTGAATGGTCGCAGGACAGACCAGCTGTTGCAAACCAAACACTATTAAGCCTGAAAACCGTGACTTTTGATAACTTAAATGACCCATAACTGCGATCCTCGGTGCATGAGGGCCACCAGAGCCGAGGAGAGGCTTGCTCCTGGAGTTTTAGTCCCTCGGGGGAGAGATCTCTGCCGTACCAAGCGGGACCTGCCCGGCGGTTAGTGGAGTGGACGGCTGCCGCTCCACTATCCTGCCCTACGGAGCCCAACAGAGAAGCTGAACCATGGCGGGCCCAGTCCCGATCCCCCCCTCTAGACCGGGGGGGGGGTTATCCCGGTCCTTACCCCATAACAACACTCAGAGGCAATACCACGCCTCCACACCGAAGGCCTGCTTACAGCCTACTCACATGGCAGACCCGCTTGTACAGGACTCTGAAAAATTGTGCACACAACTCTGGACAAAGCGGCAAAAGAACGGACAAGCTCCTGTCCATCAGTGCCAACCTACCGGAGAACAATGCATGGAGCAGCCCCAACTGTGTGTCCCTCGGGCGATACCGCCGAGGTGTAGATACAGACGGACGGCACAACCTGAGTACCAACCCCCGACGGCACATCCTCCAAGCCAGCTACCTCTTACCAAAACCGCAAACTACCCAGGAGGGTCCCTGTCGGCAATCACCCTGCAGAAAGAGGACTTTGAGCAAGCAGTGCCGGATACACGTAATAGAAAGCCCACACACTCGGGATCCATCGACCGGCCAGGAATGGCCTGAAAGAGGCACTGCACCAGAGCGGGCCGCGGCTGGGGCTTGTTGTAGCGACATGATCAAGTATGCTGGGCTCAGTCCTACTGCACATCGCAGGGTTACCCTTGGACACAGGGATGTAGCTCCCACCTGGGCCTGGGCGCGAAGATCGTCTCTGATGCAAAATCACAGCTAACAATCTAATCACAGTCTGGGAGACCACCATTTCCTAACCAGTCTGGAAGGGACAGGAGGAGGCCCAGACTATGACATGGCGATACACTCTATCTCCTTACCGGACTGTGGTGTTGGCTGACTATCAGCTGTAGAAGTCGTCCTTCATCAGCTTCCAGAGCTGTAGAGTCTGGCTGTAGTCTATGTTTATTATGTTGTGTTTAGTTTTGCATTGCTCAGCGGTACATATATATATATAAAATGTCTCTAGCATGTTACCTACTGGTTATACTTACCCTGTAATACCTGATAAGCTTATCTACTAAAATGCAACATACAATAAGTCTGTTTTGATGCATTTCAATGTACCTTCGCACCTTTATGTCCATCTAATCGCATACTACAAACTGACGTTATTAGTTTACCTTGCTTGCTTTTGATACTAGCCAGTGACAGCTGAACCTGCTCGTGTCTATATGTTTAACGTTGAATCTACCTAACATGTACCTCAAACGTCTGACCTTAACACAGCATGGCAGCATTACATGATGGGCAGCGATAGGGCTGTAGACTGACCTCATGAGTATTAACCATACCTCCATGACAAAGACCGCACAGGTGGTAGGATAAGCAGACCGTGAAGTAATGGAAAAATAACCTGACATGGCAAGACAGAGAGGCACTAGTCACATTGGATGAACCACGCTTGACTCATTGACTCTCACTTTAGCCTGTTGATAATACGCTATCGTTCATCGACACACAAAAATATCAAATGAGGCATTACTGTTCTGAAAATGTATGTGAACACTGTTTGCACTGTTTTGACACTATTTTGTAAATCACTTATGCATTTCCCATTCTTTATTCTGTACCCCTCAAGTATGCCTTAATAAAAGAAAGATTGACAAAAAAAAAAAATGTTACTCAACAGTGCTCTCTCCTTTGGAATATGTAATGTGGATTGTAAGATACTTTAAAACTAAAAAGAAGAACTATGGCAGTTTGATTTATGTCAGTGCAATAGGGGTCAACTTCCAAAATTGATATTAATCTTTATGAATGCTAATGCTACCTGTGTTGGATTTCTATTAAACTCCAACACAATCCAAAGAAAACCATAAGACCAAGTAGAGACTTGGTATAATACTTATACTCATTGGTGCTCTATTGACTTGTAAGCCATTCTTGTAATCTTAAATTCTTAAATGCTGCAGATTCTAAAGTATTTTCAGAAACAAATGATATGTTATTTGTTTAGACCCCAACACTTCCTTTTTAAAACCATTGAATAATACATGCTAACAGACTAAATGGGAGCTTTAACTCGCAGCTAGCACTGGGCTCGCGATATTGAACAGAGGCTGATTCATGTAAAGGCTGTACACATTTAAATATATTAATATTGCTATTCATACACATGCATATGTAATTACTTCATGGTTTCTGTTTAGCATATGACCTTACGTGGTTACAGAGGTTATGCTTGTACATGCAGAATAGCAAGGGCGAGATTTTAATATTAAACAAAGGTCATTCCTACCTTATGGATTGATTTGAATTTGTGATCATTATATTTGAAGCTATATATGTTTAGAATTGTAATAAATCAAGGTGCATCACATTTTTTTCATTTTGTCTCCTTGTGGTACATTTTTTAGGCAGTGAAATTATTAAGCAAAAATAAAAATTCATATTTTCTATAGACATTATATTGGCTATATTGGCTGAGACTGACAAAGATCAGGGGCAAAGCCAGCAAGATTCAAACACAGCCCTGGCCAATCAGCATCTCCTCATAGAGATGAATTGAATCAATGAATCTCTATGAGGAAAGTTCAGTGTCTGCATGCAGAGGGAGGAGTTACTGAATGTTTGGATGCATTTTAGGCAGCCATGACCCAGGAAGGATCTCTAACAGCCATCTGAGGAGTGGCCAGTGAAGTTATCACTAGGCTGTAATTTAAACACTGCATTTTCTCTAAAAAGACAGTGTTTACAGCAAAAGCCTGAAGGTAATGATCCTACTCACCAGAACAAATCCAATAAGCTGTAGTTGTTCTGGTGACTATAGTGTCCCTTTAAATTGAGGAGTTGTAGAGTAATGTAGAAGTTTTAAACTTCCAACTTCAAGTGATAATGTACACCACCAACTCAAGTAGCTTTTTCTTCGAACAACTGAATCAAAGATTTCCAACTTCCTTGGATCAATGGTTTAAGAGGAAATGTTATCACAATTTTCAACTAATTTCGTATAGAATTGGTAGCAACACAAACTGACACGCAATAGAATAACTATGAAAGGAAAAATCTCAGGCACTTACTGTGATGAATCAAGCAGATTTATTAGACATCGCAAAGTTTCGACCTGTACCCAGGTCTTTATCAAGTTAATTATAGCTTGATATAGACCTTGGTACAGGTCGAAATGGTGTCCAATAAGTCTTGTTTCATCTCAGTGTGTGCTTGAGATTTTTCCTTTTATACTTTCTCTTATGGGATATGCTGACCCATGCTCAGTTAGCACCCTGTGATTTTTTGATTGAGTGCACTCCCTCTTTTTTCCTTTGATTCAACAGAACAACCACAGAAAAATAATATTATCATACATGCATTCATGTAAAGATAATAGTACAGTATGCCATTTATTACTATATTCAAATATAGGTGAGGTAGGGAGGGACAAGGTACTGTTAAGATATAAGCACCATAAACACACATATAAATATTTTGGGCGATATTTATCAAGGCAAAAACAAGTGCTATTCTGGGGCAAATTGTGCTAAATATAGAGAAAGTTTCTCAGCCTTTCACCGCATCCTAGAATAACTTTGGTTTTGTACTGGGAAATCTGGCTCTCTGGGTCATGTCTTCTTATTCACTTGGATTTTGGTTGCAAATAATTATTGAATTTTATACTTCATCAGCATTAGAGTACAAGAAAAAAGTCAGTTTCAGGACATGTGTAGCATCATGGAAAAAGTCTTATTTCATTCACTGACAAGCACTGCCACTACGGTCAGCAGTATTTCCCATGGGGCAGTGTTGTCTTAAAGAAAAAAATCAATATTGACTCTTGACACATTTTCATTTACATCAGAGCAGGGCTTTCAGTCTGAACATAAATCAATACGCAGCTTTTAACGCTACTCAACTGGTTTGTCCTATGTAAAATAAGAAAGCACTTCTCTGCTTTTAGATATTTTTTCATTTAGTGTACACTATTATAATTTTCTCTTCAATCAAGTGATATTTTCTATGTACTATTTGCTTTCAAAAGTCTTTGTATTTCAGTAAATTAGTGAATGCAAACAATCTACTAGGTAAGCCATCAATGGACAAAATAGTTGAAATATGGTCTTCTGAAACCACAATGGCTATAGTGCCAAGCTAACAAGTGTTCACATGATACTTTACTTTGTAGGGTTCTTCAGGTAAATAATATATACTTGGTTTTTTTTTTCTGCAAATTGTGGATGCTCCTATTGATACTTTGTTGAGAATATAATGTTCAATTCTAGGACTGACTTTTAACAATAAGATAATAAAAAAGACCTAGTAAAAAGGTTTCCATTAGCCTTGGTTGAAATGCACTCACTCACTTTTGCTATTTAACCTCATTCACTAACCAGGTCTTTTCAGTGTAAAAAATAGCATAATATTTTCTGAAATATAAAATTGATAGCTAACAAACACAGGATAAAAAACAAGTAAATTTGTTCCTAGAATGCCCGAATGTTATTCCGAGGTATTTAAACATAACTGTATATTATGTTGTTGGTTTTTTGTTCTACCAAATAACATTTGCTTTATGGGAATTAAAAGGTAAGAAAATAAACCCTGACAAAGAGATGTGTTTCTCTACAGGGTGAGAACCAGCACTGTACAAAAAGGAGAAGATAATAGTGGGTTTATTTGCTTTATTTTGCATTTATTTGTTGCTATAGTTGTTAATGCTACATATAAGTTGAGATAGAAGGTGTTTATAAATGGAGTCCCTTATTTTGTATTTTTGAAAGGAATAATATGTTTATTAAATTTTTTTGTATGTGATATGATTGCTTTAAACTTGTTACCACAGAGCTTTCTCCTACCTTGCTGAGCCAGTTTCACAGTCTAGTCATACATAATTCTCAACCACTAACACGATTCCCAAGGTTTGATTGTATGATAGGAGTTGGTGCTTTTAGTGTGTTAAACATGGACCTTGTATATCTGGTGTGTTTATTGTTACATAGACATCCAGAACTACAACGATAATATTTTAAGCTTATGCTCAGTGCAAATTCTTATTTTGCCTCTGTAGCAATTGAAAGGAGTGGAACAGAGCATTTTACCTGTAATTGAAGTATGGTAAAAACAAAATTAATATGTACACTTCATCTCAAATAATGAACGTAGGACATTTCTTGAACTTTGGTACACTGATGTGCTTCATTCAATCAGAATTGGCTAAAATGAAGAGCTGACGGGAAGATATAACATGTTGTAGCAAATACTAACAGAGTTATGCACTAAAAACTGGATTTTGTACATCACATAAATGTTCATGTAGTAAGTGTATAAGCTAATTTCATTAGTAACCTTTACTGGATTATATGGTATCTAGGTAGATAAAGGAAATATATAGGTGATGGGGTAATTACACATTTATCAACCCTACTTATTTCTATACAGCCATGGGCTCCTGTCTTTCCAAGCGCCAAAGGGATTGATGATATAAAAAGACTTACACGTGCTATTTAGAAATTAGCCAGTTAAGGTTTTATTCATTAAAAAAATGTTTTTTGAATTAAACCTGAACTGTAACATTTAGTCAAATATACTCAATCTGTGACTTTAGATAATGGGGGTATTTACTAAAGGGAGAATTCAAAGTAAATTCAATTGTGAGTTTCAAAAAATTAGGTCAGAGTACCCAAAGTAAAGTAGAGATGAATTTTTCACATTAAGCTATTTCATCTTAAATTTGGAATCCACACTTTTTAGAGTTGTGAAACATTTTTTTCCCCAAATTGTTCATTTTGCCTTTATTTTTATTTAAATTTACTACAATTACGTGTTTAGTGAATAAAGCCCCATAATTCATTCAGGTAGTATATTTTACAATAAAAATGCCTTTTTTAGTGGTAGAACCCTGCTACAATAGTAAGTAAACTTTTTTTAATTCTTTTAAAACATTGAACAATACATATGTCCAATTTAAATGTCCTATGTTTTCAAACTTCAAACCATAAAGTATTTGAAATAAAGTGATCATAAAAACTGGAACACTGTTCATTTTTTTGGCTTACTTTACAAAAAAAGCTGTAACACACTAGATCAACTCGGACAATTCATTTCAGTAAAATAATGGTTTCTTTACTAAGGGAATCACTACAGCTTACTGTCGGAGATGAATTCTTCATGTAAAGAACCACATGAGGAAATTGAACATTTTATAGTGATGTTGGATGTATATACTAAGAG
This sequence comes from Pelobates fuscus, assembly GCF_036172605.1. Taxonomy (NCBI): domain Eukaryota; kingdom Metazoa; phylum Chordata; class Amphibia; order Anura; family Pelobatidae; genus Pelobates; species Pelobates fuscus. Next base: position 309,272,812 of record NC_086318.1, on the reverse strand, counting down.
CTATGTATCTTTGGGGAATTAAACAGAAGAGAGAGGCAGCAAACCTTTATTTCATTTTATGAAAGGAGAGAAGGAGTCATCATATATAAAAATGCACTCTTGTAATAAAAAAGCAGTAAATAAAAGTCTGTTAAAAAAAAACTGAAACAGATTAACAAAGTTATTTCACAACAAAAGGTGTCAAATAAATGTAAAATAAAACAGCACATGAACTAAGGGAAAAACAGACCTTTTTTGCATGGATTGTTATTTTTGTATTCTGATACCTGAAAATATAATATCGGGTACATTCAGGTTTGTTTTATTTGTTCGGAAAACAATCAACACAATCAAATAATGACAGTGTTTATAGCAGTACAATATTGCCTCACGGTACTTCCAAAAGGTTCAGAATATATAGCAAATCAACAATTACTAATATTAGAACTTACTGTATGTGTGCCAGAAAAAAAAACCATTCAACTTTGTGCAGACATATCCATGTTTTGTTTGATTCTAGGAAATCTGCTGGTATGTTTGGGAATGTAATTAACTAAAAGGCATCAACATGTACAAATTATATCTGTATGTGGATACTTGTCAGTTTTGTTCACTGGTAACTGTTTTTTCAGTAACTAAAGTATATAATTTATGAAGAACCGATGTGCATACATTTCATGACAGAATAATGTAAAAAACTTTTACCCCTCATAATCGAAGACTCTTTGAAGTGGTATATTATTTGAGTAGTTTTTGCAGGTATAAGCCACTATGTACAGCAACTTAGTGATGGGGAGTTCTTTTCACTACAACAACAAAGGGACCCCTTGCACTGTAACCAATGCAACTACTGTGATTCTTACAATTTCCCTTTATACAGAGAGAACTATGAACCCTTCAAAAATGTACCTCATCTGGGAATGCTATACCAAGAACACAACCAGACAATATGCTTTTGTTAATCTACTATTACCAAACAAAATCTGAATATCCAGCATCTCTATTTCTGAATAGTGAGTTTTATTGTATAAACTATAGTGTGTGAAACTTCACTCTTGGCATCCTTAATACAGTTTATACTGGAGAATAATAATAATATTGCATAATTTGAAACATATTTAAGGAAGGGTATACATTAAAGGAACACTATAAGGTCATGAACACAAACATGTATTCCTGACCCTATAGTGTTAAAAATCACCATCTAACACTCGCTCTGCCCCATGATCTGCCTTCTTGACTGACATCATCAGAAGTGATGTTCTGAGCCAATCACAATGCTTTCCTGTAGGAAAGCATTGGATTGGCTGATATTGTCAAGGAGGCAGGTCAGGGGCAAAGCCAGCACAGGCCAAACACAGCCCTGGCGAATCAGCATATCCTCATAGAGATGCATTAAATATCTATGAGTAACGTTCAGTGTCTCCATACAGATGGTGGAGACAGTAACACCTCTAGTCACTATCTAAGGAGTGGCCAGTGGGGGTATCCCTAGGCAGTAATGTAAAATAGTGTTTACTGCAAAAAGCCTGAAGGTAATGATTCTACTCACCAGAACAAATACAATACGTAGTGTCCCTTTAATACATCATCAACTGTGAGATAACTTATTTGACTAACTCATCACCTGCCTAACCTGTTTAAACCTAAAGGTGAAATCAATTATATTGAGATGGGAAATATTAACCACTTCTAGCAGCTGCTGATGTAGTTGACACTTTTCCTCCCAATCCTGTTACACTAAAAATTATACAAAACACAGGCTAGAATAGACATCTCAAACTCTGCACCCCACCTAAATGTTTCTGAACTACAACCCCCATGATTCTCTAGCCATTTGTTTAATTCAAGAAATTCTGGATGTTTTCAGCCATAAACGTATGAGGAGGTCAGAGTCTGACATCCCGCTTCGAGAATATAAATCTCTTTTTTTAATCATACTATTTTGTATTGCAATAAGCACTCAGCAATGATGGCTTTAATCTCAGAACACGCTAAATTCTTTCAATTCCTTTTAAAGGGAAAAGAAGGGACCAGGGTATATAAGCTAAAACAATAGCTAGGTATAATTAGCAGCTAATTGTTTCTCCGCTTAAATAATAGAAACAAAACTCCGATTGTTAATACCAATTAAATGAATTATGGCGATAGAACGTTTTCTAAAATTAACTAAACTTTCTACTCACAGAGAATGGGATGGAAATTCTGTTGCCCTTTCTCTCTCGTGCATTCTAATGAAACAATTTTAAATGTTAATCACTGCAACCTTCCCTTTACATGTCAAATTGAATATTTCAACTTCAGTGTGCAAGAAGTAAATTGCCAGCTTCGCCTTTGTTTTAAATTATTCACATGGTTATATAAGAGTGCATTCATTTAACATGATGCTTGCCATCTGTGTGTATTTGCACACTTTACATGAGGTTCAGAGCAAAATGGCCAAGATAAAAGTATTGTATATGGGTTACACACTAGATATTTTATGCCTTAGAAAATAACATGAAAATGTACTTATAGCTTAGACTTGATAATGAAGCATTAAACTTCACTTTTAAGTATTACAGTCATTAAATTGAGTATAATTTTCAACCTTAAATGTCCCTGGAAAAAAAAATGTTGCTACACCGTGGAATTACGAGTAAATGGTCCTTGCTTATCTGCTGGTATATTCTAACAGGATATTATTGCCTGAAAATATTCCTAACACAAGCTGGGATTATGGGCAAATACTGCATGTAATGAATTGCAATTTTAAACCTAAACCTTTAAAAACATGATCTTTTGATATTTTTACTTTAATAGTAGTCAATTCAGATTTTGGCAGATTTTATAGTCACATTATAGGTGTCGGAACAGCTTCAAAGCACATTGTGTCACAGAGTTCTGATGTCGGGACAGGTTCTGCAACACTATTGATGGATGGTTTATGCTTGAGAGAGAAATAATCTATAAAAAATAAAAAAAGATGTTCACAGCTGAAGTTCTTACATATTCTCCAATTACCTAGGATCTGCAGCTTCTCAGTAGAGGTTCATCCAAGCCAAGAAGTGACTGAATCATCTCTACCAATGCCAGGGTTCCCATAAGCTTCCAAGGTGGAGAGAATTTTGAAATCCCTGTGTCTACTACCTTCTATGCATCATTCACACACCCATGTCCTATTATCCAACCAACTTCCCCAATCACTATTCTATTCCTCTTCCCAAGACACTTGTGTCAGGGTACCTGTAGTCTCTACCTCAGAGGAGGTGAGAGACTTAGACGTTTATCCTCCCAGAGGGGTTGTTTCTTCCATTCCTCGCGGTTCTCTCGGCCATTTACAAGCCGACCGCGAGGGATCCACTTCCTTATATGACGCGACACTCAGTAGTCGACGTCATGACGCCAACCCGGGTCGACCTGTCAGTCAAGTCCCGAGCACTAATCAGGACTCGTCGGGGGCGTGATTACCCTCTAAAATCAAGGTATAAAGTAAGGCTTTCGGCATCTGCTCATTGCCCTGTCGTGGTTCTAGCCTGTCTAGTCACTCAGTGCTCTTGTATTCTAGTTGTCTCTTTGGTTCTGACCCGGCTTGTTTGTACTACCCTGTTTATCTCTGTTACCCTTTGACTCGGCTTGTCTCTCGCTTACCTGTCCTCTCGTTCCCTCGACCTCGGCTTGTTCCTAGACCATTCTCTACTTACTCCTTACGTTAAGTCCGGCCATTCTAAGGTCCGGTATACGTACCTACCACCTGTTTGTACTCTGCGTGTTGGATCCCTGTCCCGATCCTGACAACTTGTCAACAATCTCTAAATATGACTTGCCCACTCTACTCCATGTATTTGCTGGTTGCGTGCTACCCACCATGTCGTTGTTTCTTGCCCACTTCCCTTTATAACTATTAGAATTACTCTTATACTTATACTCCCGTTTCTCACAGGCAAGAGACCATCAAAAAAGTAGTGTCCAGGGCCGGACTGGGAAAAAGGGTGGGGTCAGATACGGTATGTGTTGTGTAATCTTCAATGACAAGCACACCCCATCTCAAAGTGAGCATATTGGTTCAATGCTCTTTCAGGGCAGACCATGCACAGAGCTCTGCTGAAGAGCTCTAGTATGAGAAAGGGGCCCTGTATTTGTTCTGCACAGTGCAAGCAAATTTAATAACATGCTTGCACTGTGTTTGCTTGAAACTTGTCTCACGGGTTTCCATAATTGGGATACTCACTGTATCCTATTTATGGAGACACTATGTGTTTGCTTAAATGGAATCTAGTGTGTGCATAGGGGATCCAGAGTGTGTGTGTCAAAAATGTAGTGTGTGTGTGTAGCTGGTGCAGCGTGTGTTTGGAGGACCCAGAGTGTGTATAGGAGATCTAGTGTGTGTGTGTGTGTGTGTGTGTATGTGTAGAGGATTTAGAGTGTATAGAGATCTAGTGTGTGAATATCTGTAGATGATCCAGAGTTGGGTAAGGAATCTAGTGTTTGTCTGGAATATAAGGTGTTTAGGGGTCCAGTATGTGATTTATGTATTTATATATAGTTTTTTATTAAAAAAAAAAAGGCATTATACCCACTCTGCCTCCCTTCTTACCTGTAGCCTGGAAGGGGGGGCCTGCTGCCGTCCCTGGTTGTCCTAGTGGTAGGCTAGAGTTCACTCTCCCGAGACCCGGAGTGTTGCCTTGGCAATGGTCTGGATCTCCTCAGGCAAGTTAGAGCTCCTCCGGGTTCCTCTCCTGGCTGTTTCCCTCCCTCTCTTCCCGCCTGCGGACGCGTTTCACTGCATGTGGGCCAGGGAGGGAGATCTTTGATCTCCCACCGGCCCGTTATGGAACACAGTGGGGCTGGCGCTCAGATAGCGCCGGCTCTGCATGGACTGGCCGGGGAGATCCTGCGATCTCCCTGGCTGGCCTCAGCCCATGGCCATGGCCATCATGTATCACTGCATTACTCTGCTTGAATAACACCTAACCTGCACTCAAGTCCTACCCTATGAACCTAGAATTCTACCTACTTGACAATAGCTAAACCTTAGAACTCATTGAAGTATACACTTTGGCCAAGGCTTTATATATTAAGTTCAATCAAGCATCTTAATATTAGAATATTCCTATGAACACATTTCCTTGCAATGTCTTTTTTAATTAAAATTTCTTCCAAAAGTTTATAATGACATTTATTCAAAACTATTTCTTAGCTTGCATCAATCATATTACTAAGATTATTTTCTGTCTTCAGCCAAAAAGTCCAATTAGCGGTAAACATTAAGGTGCTGAAACACATGTCTAAAGAATTCTAAATAATGGATGCAACTTTAAAGAATCTTTATTTTACTCTGGGGAACTTAAAAGTATACTAACACTTCAAATATTTTTTTTAAGAGTAAACCACCTATTGGTATTTGCATTTCTGTTGAATTGTATTTTGCATGTCGATTTGCACCCATAAATTATTTATTCTCAGTCTGTTTATTACATTACTTCATATAATGGTACAGTTGTATATGTTGTGTACAAACACTAATAAACTACAAACCCCCCCCCCCCCCAAAAAAAAAGATTTTGTTTTATCTGACGGCCAAGTCTTTCGAACTTTTTGTTTTGCTTGTCAGTACAGAGCATCAATAAATCGAATCTTATATCTAAAGGGTTAAACTTAAGCTCACATGTATTTGAAAATAGTTGATTTAAAAATGGAAAATGGAAAAACAACATAAAGCCCCTAGCATTAAAAATTGATTTCTGTTGTTACATAAAAGATAGTAAATAATAAAGAAGAAACAGCTACAACTGAGCTAAATGACTAATTTTGTTCTTTTTGTTTTACGAATATAAAATAACCAGTTTATTTGGTGCAAGAATGCAATGTGACTGTGTGTAAAAGTGAAAGTTTTTTTTTTAATTGCTACACATTGTCACATTAAAACATTTAAAAATGAGGTCAGAGGGCAGGAACACATATGTAACCCAGAGGTTTCCATTTTTCAAGCTGACAGCCACATTAATCATTGGAGGGACACTTTAAATGTATCAATCTTAATCTGAAATGTCCCATTTCCTGGTTGATACCCAGTCTGTATAGGGAATTACATGATTTAGTTGTTTACAGAGTGACTGCATTTCCATCTGATATGTCTTGTCTTATCGACTAATTCAGCATTGCTCATATGGCATTATTTAAACAATAGTCAATGAAAGTTCACTTTAGCAAATCTCATCCAAGTATTGGTCAAGTACAATAACACTTAGTGGCATAAATGTGGTTAGGTCTGGTTGACTAGAAGATCTGGCTCAACGATTGCTGGTTGAGAATGATCGGAGTCTAATGTTGCTTCAGGCTCCCTGTTAGTTCTCCCGTTCCTCTCTCTGTATCATCCCCTGCCTCCCCATGCGTCTCTCTGTAAGGCAGGAGGAAGTGACCTGTACTTACTTTCCCCTGACATCATGGCTGAATGTGATCTAACAGGGGCCCGATCTGGCAGCGTCTGGCAAAAACCCAAATTATATTCATCAGGTGGCCCGAAGTGTCAAAAAAATGTCGGTTACCGAAATTCTTTGCATATTATTTAGTTAGTCTTACTTTGCCATTCAGTTGTCTGATGAACACTTCAGTAATTTGGGCATGCACCCACAGCACAGCTCCTGCAATTTCAGAACCTACTCTTAAAGGAACACTATAGGGTACACACATGCAAGCACTATTTAGGTTGCCTTCCCCCCTTGCCCTCCTTTATTATAGAGCTTGGTTGCTTCATCTAAGTGTTGCTTCTAAGTGTGTGTGTGGTTGGAGATATTCTGGAGAGTTTTACAGAAGCTTCAACTGTCTAAGAGCTGTGCTAAGAGTTCTTTTTTACTGTTACAGGTAAGATTCATCTGTAGGAAAAGGTTACTGACTGCACAAGGTTTGATTTCCTGTTGGTAATTATAAGGCATTTGATTGGATTAGGTAGCTACTTGCTATTGATTGCTATTTAAATTAGCTATTGTTTGCTAATAAGCAGAGGCCTACCCAGGTGTTAAACAGTCCTAGTGGGAGGTGATTTTAGGAGTATATAAGGGTAGTTGTCATTAGCTTGGCTAATAGAGCTTGGTTGCTTCATCTAAGTGTTGCTTCTAAGTGTGTGTGGTTGGAGATATTCTGGAGAGTTTTACAGAAGCTTCAACTGTCTAAGAGCTGTGCTAAGAGTTCTTTTTTACTGTTACAGGTAAGATTCATCTGTAGGAAAAGGTTACTGACTGCACAAGGTTTGATTTCCTGTTGGTAATTATAAGGCATTTGATTGGATTAGGTAGCTACTTGCTATTGATTGCTATTTAAATTAGCTATTGTTTGCTAATAAGCAGAGGCCTACCCAGGTGTTAAACAGTCCTAGTGGGAGGTGATTTTAGGAGTATATAAGGGTAGTTGTCATTAGCTTGGCTAATAGAGCTTGGTTGCTTCATCTAAGTGTTGCTTCTAAGTGTGTGTGTGGTTGGAGATATTCTGGAGAGTTTTACAGAAGCTTCAACTGTCTAAGAGCTGTGCTAAGAGTTCTTTTTTACTGTTACAGGTAAGATTCATCTGTAGGAAAAGGTTACTGACTGCACAAGGTTTGATTTCCTGTTGGTAATTATAAGGCATTTGATTGGATTAGGTAGCTACTTGCTATTGATTGCTATTTAAATTAGCTATTGTTTGCTAATAAGCAGAGGCCTACCCAGGTGTTAAACAGTCCTAGTGGGAGGTGATTTTAGGAGTATATAAGGGTAGTTGTCATTAGCTTGGCTAATAGAGCTTGGTTGCTTCATCTAAGTGTTGCTTCTAAGTGTGTGTGTGGTTGGAGATATTCTGGAGAGTTTTACAGAAGCTTCAACTGTCTAAGAGCTGTGCTAAGAGTTCTTTTTTACTGTTACAGGTAAGATTCATCTGTAGGAAAAGGTTACTGACTGCACAAGGTTTGATTTCCTGTTGGTAATTATAAGGCATTTGATTGGATTAGGTAGCTACTTGCTATTGATTGCTATTTAAATTAGCTATTGTTTGCTAATAAGCAGAGGCCTACCCAGGTGTTAAACAGTCCTAGTGGGAGGTGATTTTAGGAGTATATAAGGGTAGTTGTCATTAGCTTGGCTAATAGAGCTTGGTTGCTTCATCTAAGTGTTGCTTCTAAGTGTGTGTGTGGTTGGAGATATTCTGGAGAGTTTTACAGAAGCTTCAACTGTCTAAGAGCTGTGCTAAGAGTTCTTTTTTACTGTTACAGGTAAGATTCATCTGTAGGAAAAGGTTACTGACTGCACAAGGTTTGATTTCCTGTTGGTAATTATAAGGCATTTGATTGGATTAGGTAGCTACTTGCTATTGATTGCTATTTAAATTAGCTATTGTTTGCTAATAAGCAGAGGCCTACCCAGGTGTTAAACAGTCCTAGTGGGAGGTGATTTTAGGAGTATATAAGGGTAGTTGTCATTAGCTTGGCTAATAGAGCTTGGTTGCTTCATCTAAGTGTTGCTTCTAAGTGTGTGTGTGGTTGGAGATATTCTGGAGAGTTTTACAGAAGCTTCAACTGTCTAAGAGCTGTGCTAAGAGTTCTTTTTTACTGTTACAGGTAAGATTCATCTGTAGGAAAAGGTTACTGACTGCACAAGGTTTGATTTCCTGTTGGTAATTATAAGGCATTTGATTGGATTAGGTAGCTACTTGCTATTGATTGCTATTTAAATTAGCTATTGTTTGCTAATAAGCAGAGGCCTACCCAGGTGTTAAACAGTCCTAGTGGGAGGTGATTTTAGGAGTATATAAGGGTAGTTGTCATTAGCTTGGCTAATAGAGCTTGGTTGCTTCATCTAAGTGTTGCTTCTAAGTGTGTGTGTGGTTGGAGATATTCTGGAGAGTTTTACAGAAGCTTCAACTGTCTAAGAGCTGTGCTAAGAGTTCTTTTTTACTGTTACAGGTAAGATTCATCTGTAGGAAAAGGTTACTGACTGCACAAGGTTTGATTTCCTGTTGGTAATTATAAGGCATTTGATTGGATTAGGTAGCTACTTGCTATTGATTGCTATTTAAATTAGCTATTGTTTGCTAATAAGCAGAGGCCTACCCAGGTGTTAAACAGTCCTAGTGGGAGGTGATTTTAGGAGTATATAAGGGTAGTTGTCATTAGCTTGGCTAATAGAGCTTGGTTGCTTCATCTAAGTGTTGCTTCTAAGTGTGTGTGTGGTTGGAGATATTCTGGAGAGTTTTACAGAAGCTTCAACTGTCTAAGAGCTGTGCTAAGAGTTCTTTTTTACTGTTACAGGTAAGATTCATCTGTAGGAAAAGGTTACTGACTGCACAAGGTTTGATTTCCTGTTGGTAATTATAAGGCATTTGATTGGATTAGGTAGCTACTTGCTATTGATTGCTATTTAAATTAGCTATTGTTTGCTAATAAGCAGAGGCCTACCCAGGTGTTAAACAGTCCTAGTGGGAGGTGATTTTAGGAGTATATAAGGGTAGTTGTCATTAGCTTGGCTAATAGAGCTTGGTTGCTTCATCTAAGTGTTGCTTCTAAGTGTGTGTGTGGTTGGAGATATTCTGGAGAGTTTTACAGAAGCTTCAACTGTCTAAGAGCTGTGCTAAGAGTTCTTTTTTACTGTTACAGGTAAGATTCATCTGTAGGAAAAGGTTACTGACTGCACAAGGTTTGATTTCCTGTTGGTAATTATAAGGCATTTGATTGGATTAGGTAGCTACTTGCTATTGATTGCTATTTAAATTAGCTATTGTTTGCTAATAAGCAGAGGCCTACCCAGGTGTTAAACAGTCCTAGTGGGAGGTGATTTTAGGAGTATATAAGGGTAGTTGTCATTAGCTTGGCTAATAGAGCTTGGTTGCTTCATCTAAGTGTTGCTTCTAAGTGTGTGTGTGGTTGGAGATATTCTGGAGAGTTTTACAGAAGCTTCAACTGTCTAAGAGCTGTGCTAAGAGTTCTTTTTTACTGTTACAGGTAAGATTCATCTGTAGGAAAAGGTTACTGACTGCACAAGGTTTGATTTCCTGTTGGTAATTATAAGGCATTTGATTGGATTAGGTAGCTACTTGCTATTGATTGCTATTTAAATTAGCTATTGTTTGCTAATAAGCAGAGGCCTACCCAGGTGTTAAACAGTCCTAGTGGGAGGTGATTTTAGGAGTATATAAGGGTAGTTGTCATTAGCTTGGCTAATAGAGCTTGGTTGCTTCATCTAAGTGTTGCTTCTAAGTGTGTGTGTGGTTGGAGATATTCTGGAGATAAACTGGAGGTAATCTGAGGTATCCAGGAGGATAAATAAAAAGTTAAGGTTTGTTTGATTTAAATTATTCACCTCATTGGAATGGCAGACTTAGTTCAGTGTAATAGTTGCTTTGCATTTGTTTCACGTTCCACTTTTTGGAGGTTTGGTTGTTGTCTAATCTGTAGACAGTTCTCTATTTTGCGGCAGGAGATTGTATTTTTGAAGTCTGAGATTTGTAAATTATCTGGTAAACAAACTCAGGCTGGAACTGCTGCAAAGCCACTGCCGCAGAGACATACTAGGAATGGCAGATGGATTACTGTAGGATCTGGTAGACTTGGAGTTGTGGATAAAAGGCATATTGCACAGTCTGTTGCTCTACATAATTCATTTTCTGCACTTTCAGAGTGTATTGGTGTCGTGGAGAGAGGCACTGAGGCTAGTGGTGTTGTGCAGAGAGGCACTGAGGCTAGTGGTGTTGTGCAGAGAGGCACTGAGGCTAGTGGTGTTGTGCAGAGAGGCACTGAGGCTAGTGGTGTTGTGCAGAGAGGCACTGAGGCTAGTGGTGTTGTGCAGAGAGGCACTGAGGCTAGTGGTGTTGTGCAGAGAGGCACTGAGGCTAGTGGTGTTGTGCAGAGAGGCACTGAGGCTAGTGGTGTTGTGCAGAGAGGCACTGAGGCTAGTGGTGTTGTGCAGAGAGGCACTGAGGCTAGTGGTGTTGTGCAGAGAGGCACTGAGGCTAGTGGTGTTGTGAAGAGAGGCACTGAGGCTAGTGGTGTTGTGAAGAGAGGCACTGAGGCTAGTGGTGTTGTGAAGAGAGGCACTGAGGCTAGTGGTGTTGTGCAGAGAGGCACTGAGGCTAGTGGTGTTGTGCAGAGAGGCTTGGTGAGGCCTAATAGAAAGCAGTTGTTGGTGGGGGATTCCATCATAAGAGGTGTGGAGATGGACAATGGTGGTCTTGTGAGGTGTCTTCCCGGAGCTACTGCTCACAGAGACAGGAGACGTATCGGTAATATTGTTAAGCAAGCAAAGCAGGAAGGGGAATTGGATGTACTTGTCCATTTAGGGACAAATGACTTGGCTTGCAATGAGGTTTCAGAGGTTAAGGAAGTTTTTAGTGTTTTTGCCAATGATATACGGCAGGTTGCTTCCACATTGTCATTCTCTGAAGTTCTGCCTGTGCATAACACTCAGAATGACAGGCGGATGCGTATTAGGGACTTTAACTTGTGGCTTGGTGAATGGTGTCGGGAGCAAGGATTTGGCTTTATTGCTCATGGTAGCTCTGTTTGGAATGGAAATAAACTGTACAAAAAAGATGGTTTGCATCTTTCTCAAAAGGGAACAAATGTTCTCAGTGAGCAGTTCAGAGGTTTTGCTAGGATGTATTTAAACTAGGAGGGGGGGGCAAAAGGGTGATAAAACATCAATCCAATTGTCCCCCAAAACAAGGACAGAAGGTGCCTGTAGCAAGTGTGTTAAAAAATGATAAGCTTAGAGTCATGTCTACAAATGCTCGCAGTTTAGGGAATAAGATCCATGAACTTGTGGCAATAATGGCAACTGATAGTGTAGATTTAGTCGCTGTTACTGAGACATGGTATAATGAGAAAAATGACTGGGACATAGCAATACCAGGGTACTCTTTATATAGAAAAGACAGGGAAGGCAAGAAAGGGGGAGGGGTGGCCCTGTATGTAAAGAATAGCATAAAATCTAGCCTAATAAAGGTTAGTGAGGCGAACATAGAGTCAGTTTGGGTTACGTTAGAATTTGGTAATCACACAGTAACTCGTGTAGGTGTGATTTATAGGCCCCCAGGACAAATTGAAGAGTTAGATAATCTACTAGTTGAATAAATAGCTAAAATGACAATGAAGGGGGAAGTTATCATCATGGGTGACTTTAATCTTCCTGATATAAATTGGAAAACAAAAATAGCTACATGTGCCAGGAGCACACATATTCTAAACTCCCTACTGGGATTGTCTCTAAAACAAGTCGTTGAGGAGCCAACTCGTAAAGAGGCCATACTAGATTTAGTGTTAACAAATGGAGATTTGGTATCAGATATTACTGTAGGTGAAAGTTTAGGATCCAGTGATCATCAGTCAGTGTGGTTTAATATAAGAACAGTGACTGAGTCACACCACACAAAAACAAAAGTTTTAGACTTTAGAAAAACAGACTTTTCCAAAATTAGAATATGTGTAAAGGAGTCATTATCAGACTGGAGCAATTTAAATGGAGTCCAAAAGAAATGGGATTATTTAAAAGTTGCACTACTGAAGGCAACAGAAAATTGCATTAGGCTTGTCAGTAAAAGCAAAAAATTCAAGAAACCACTGTGGTACTCCACAGATGTAGCCAAAATAGTAAAAAACAAAAAGTTAGCATTTAGTAATTATAAAAAAACCCAGAGTGAGGAAGACAGAATGACCTATAAGATTAGGCAGAAAGAGGCTAAGCAAGTTATAAGAGCTTCCAAATCACACACAGAAGAGAAAATAGCACAGTCAGTAAAAAAGGGGGACAAAACCTTTTTTAGATACATGAATGAGAAAAGAAAAGTAAAACAAGGATTAGTTAGATTAAAAACAAAAGAAGGAAGGTATGTAGATGAGGATAAAGGTCTAGCTGACTGCCTCAATGAATATTTTTGTTCGGTATTTACAGATGAAAATGAAGGAAAGGGACCTCAGTTAAGAAAAAGGATAAATGAGTCATTTATTACACGTGAGTTTACAGAGGAAGAGGTTCTATTTCAACTGTCAAAAGTAAAGACAAATAAGTCAATGGGACCTGATGGAATACACCCAAAGCTATTAAAAGAGCTTAGTGGTGTACTAGCAAAACCATTAACAGATTTATTTAACCAATCATTGATAACAGGAGTAGTCCCAGAAGATTGGAAGTTAGCGAATGTTGTGCCCATTCACAAGAAAGGTAATAGGGAGGAGTCGGGCAACTATAGGCCAGTAAGCCTAACTTCAGTAGTGGGGAAAGTGATGGAAACCATGTTAAAGGATAGGATTGTTGAACATCTAAAAACACATGGATTTCAAGATCAGAGACAACATGGGTTTACTTCAGGGAGATCATGCCAAACTAATCTTATTGATTTTTTTGATTGGGTAACTAAAATTATAGATCAGGGTGGTGCAGTAGACATTGCTTACCTCGATTTCAGTAAGGCTTTTGACACTGTTGCACATAGAAGGCTTATCAACAAACTACAATCTTTGAGTTTGGATTCCAATATTGTTGAATGGGTAAGGCAGTGGCTGAGTGACAGGCAACAGAGGGTTGTAGTCAATGGAGTATATTCGAAGCTTGGGCTTGTCACCAGTGGGGTACCTCAGGGATCTGTACTTGGACCCATTCTCTTTAATATTTTTATTAGTGATATTGCAGAAGGTCTTGATGGTAAGGTGTGTCTTTTTGCGGATGATACTAAGATATGTAACAGGGTTGATGTTCCAGGAGGGATAAGCCAAATGGAAAATGATTTAGGTAGACTAGAAAAATGGTCAGAGTTGTGGCAACTGACATTTAATGTGGATAAGTGCAAGATAATGCATCTTGGACGTAAAAACCCAAGGGCAGAGTACAGAATATTTGATAGAGTCCTAACCTCAACATCTGAGGAAAGGGATTTAGGGGTGATTATTTCTGATGACTTAAAGGTAGGCAGACAATGTAATAGAGCAGCAGGAAATGCTAGCAGAATGCTTGGTTGTATAGGGAGAGGTATTAGCAGTAGAAAGAGGGAAGTGCTCATGCCATTGTACAGAACACTGGTGAGACCTCACTTGGAGTACTGTACACAGTACTGGAGACCCTATCTTCAGAAGGATATTGATACCTTAGAGAGAGTTCAAAGAAGGGCTACTAAACTGGTTCATGGATTGCAGGATAAAACTTACCAGGAAAGGTTAAAGGATCTTAACATGTATAGCATGGAGGAAAGACGAGACAGGGGGGATATGATAGAAACATTCAAATACATAAAGGGAATCAACACAGTAAAGGAGGAGACTATATTTAAAAGAAGAAAAACTACCACAACAAGAGGGCATAGTCTTAAATTAGAGGGACAAAGGTTTAAAAATAATATCAGGAAGTATTACTTTACTGAGAGGGTAGTGGATGCATGGAATAGCCTTCCAGCTGAAGTGGTAGAGGTTAACACAGTAAAGGAGTTTAAGCATGCGTGGGATAGGCATAAGGCTATCCTAACTATAAGATAAGGCCAGGGACTAATGAAAGTATTTAGAAAACTGGGCAGACTAGATGGGCCGAATGGTTCTTATCTGCCGTCACATTCTATGTTTCTATGTTTCTATGCTTCATTAAGCTTACGTTGCTTTAATGCCAATAGTGTCCCTTTAAGAAGCAGATGCAGATGAGTTTAGAAAAGCCATTGGAAATTGCAGAATGATTATCAGAGTTGAGTTAGCTTAATTGGCGTAAAAATCAACTACTGTCTTATTTGACCATAAAATCGAAAAAACTCAATTATTTTTCTACTTTTTACCATTGCTCATGTACACTCATGTTATATAATGCATACATTAAAGTGATAATTGTTTCAAATACATTTGCACATATGCACGTCTAATTGTCACTTAGCTTCTCTTCATCCATCTGTCCGTCCATCCATCCATTTTTCTGTTTGTCTGCCAGAATCAGTGGTTTATACAATATGAAACATATTCCGTTACTATTGTTTATCTGCTATCAGCTGCAATGATTACAATAGGTTTCTGCCTCTGCTTCAAGTGTCAAGATTGCACATAACAGTCACTCATCACCAAGTGACAGAGAAACAGCAGCCATCCACCCCAAACATCCACAATTAGAAAACTCAGTAACCCACCCCTAGCTGTCAAAGTGACACAAAGCTCTTATTTAATATTGAATAACGGAGCAACAGAGTGCATTCACCCCCATTAACACGAGGCTCCTCGCAAGCTGAGTCACCATATAGTCTAGTTTCAGTGCATTTATATTGTACACAATAATATACTTTGTTTGACTGGAGATGCTACTGTTATATATAATTCAAATTATAGCAACTACTTTTACAGTAGGAAATTCAGAAAAGTATTTTATAAGTAGGTAAAGACATTGAAAGATTGGTTCTGCAACTATCTGTCTGTCTATCTATCTATCCATCTAACCATCTATCCATCTATCTATCCATCCCTTTATCTGGCTTTGCCTGTCTCTATCTATCTATCTATCTATCTATCTATCTATCTATCTATCTATCTATCTATCTATCTATCCATCCATGTATCTGGCTTTGCCTGTCTCTATCTATCTATCTATATATCCATGTATCTGGCTTTGCCTGTCTCTATCTATCTATCTATATATCCATTTATCTGGCTTTGCCTGTTTTTATCTATCTATCTATCTATCTATCTATCTATCTATCCATATATCTATCTATCTTTGTCTGTCTGTCTGTCTGTGTCTCTCTGTCTGTCTATCTATCCATCAATCAATTTATCTTTATTATACTGTTGCATTATTATATCAATCGTTTAGGTATAATGGTTAAGTCCAGAGAATAGCTGTTTTGCTTATCTGTCACCAATTGTGTTCAATTTGTTGTGGCAATTAATCTTATCTTATGAAGCTATACGTTCTAAAATATTATATTGTAAATTCTGAGTTATCCAGTCTCACAGTATTATTTTTGAATACTATACAGCCCTCCATATTAATTGGACAACATTTGCTAGACAGCTCTAAAACAAAGACTGTATAATCATCAATCAGACTTGCTAATTTATATAGAAAGGGGCAAATAGCAATTTTAATATTAAACCAGCATGTTCTTATTTACTTTGAAAATCCTATATTATGTCCTTATCCAGACAAATATATATTTAGAAGGCGAAATGAGCATATTAGCAAATGCATGTGATTACTTTCATGTGGGACACAGGCAGCAGTCCAAGGCAATAGATGGCAAATTTATTGAAGGGTAAGGCATCCTGTGTCCTTTGCTTACTTTGGATATTTTGAGAAGATTGCGGTGTCTGACGTTTGCACAGAGCACCTCTTTACATGCGTGTTGGGCGAGCTGTTTCCTGTGCTAAAGATGGCATGTCAGTCCCCTCTCATGTTGCACTCACATGCAGTTTGCCAACCATCAAACCAGGTCTGTTTAGAGAGATGTGGAAGCACATGCTCATGCATAGAGTATAGCATATCATGTTGCTGTCCTGAGCGTGTCATTCAATGTGATCACTGACAAACGTGTTTGTGACTTTCTGTGGCACATGCAGTGGGACACCAGAATATTAGAAGGCAGGACTCAAATCGTATCCTCAGTCCTGCCAAGTCTGGGCGAAAATATAAATACAGGTGGGCATTCCCTCCAATGGCCACTGGAGTAACTAAATTACCTCCATTTATCTAAATATACATAGGGATTAAGGAGAGAGTGCAGGTAACTTTTTTGGGGGAGGGTTTACTATATATTGGGGCTGATGTGTACTGTGGTTGTTGCTGCCGCCCAGGAGTGATGGGAGTGAGCGCAGGACTTGTCTTTATGTATTTGTATTCACTATTTGTATCACACAGCTTCGTTACAATGCTGCCGCCCATCCCATGTGTTCCCTATTAAGGGTTAATAAGTATATAGGGGTGTATATAAAAAATACCTCTCTCTGTCTCATTGGAGATATCTTTGCCAGAAGCTCAAGGAAGCAAGGTGAAGGGTCAGTGTAGGACCCGCTTAGGGGGGTCTGACTTGACGTTGGCAGGCGGGCATTCCCTCCAATGGCCATTGGAGTAACTAAATGACATAGGGATTAAATATACATAGGGATTAAGGAGCACAGGTAACTTTTTTTCCTTTGGTTTTTACTATATATTGGGGCTGATGTGTACTGTGGTCGTTGCTGCCGCCCAGGAGTGATGGGAGTGAGCGCAGGACTTGTCTTTTTTGTATTCGAAAATATAAATGCAGCAAACTCAATCATATCATGATTAGTGGTTCATGATAAAATATGAATTATAGCGGCACGTCTAATTAAATAATATAAATATTGTATTAAATTTCCACTGAATAGCTCACAAATCCATAAACTGAGCAATTCCCACATTATCATTTCTATTCCTTTTTATAATTATATTTTAATCTCATATTTTTTTATTGGACGTGTTATAAATTTGCATTACAAGTACTTGAAACAGTATGTGCTTCATCTAAGATGCTACTTTCATTTGTTTGCTACTTACAAGTTTTTATTTTAGCGGAATATAAAAAAGATAGTTTACGATAATGATTTTCATAATAATTGTTTTGGAGTTTAAAGCTCTGAGACACAGATTGTTCCAAGATGATAAAGATGTGCTTTTTTTATTCTTTTATTAGAAAGACAGCTTCTAGAACGGGTTCAGTGGGATGTCTTGTATAGAAACACAACATAATGCCTGTAATGTTCCTAGTTATTAATTCATAAGCATTGAAGTAGTCTTGCTCTCTACTTTTGTACAAAGTGTATGGGGAGTTAGTATAGGCAAATTACACCATTTACTCAGAATCCTCATTATCTCGTAACAGGTGCATCTCTGCGGGAAACCTGTGGAATAAAATCGAAGGCCATGGGAAAATGTTTGATGCATGCATTGTCGTTAACAAACAATGTAACCTTTAGAAAAAATTTCCTCTATTTGTTTGTTCCCGTATAAGGACAATTGAATGTTATAACAGATTTATCGTTTTAGATTATTTTTAATCATTATTTCATTTTATTTCTCTTAGTTACTTATGCGTTGGGAAGTCACCCCATTTCTTAGAGAACACATCTAAACACAAAGCACCATAAAAACCAGAGAGTCACCAAAATATGACTTCTCTGGGATACATTTCTGGAGAAGTTCCTATTATGACAAGGTTATAAAAAAAATCATAAACTTTGACCATCCATGTTTAAACAATGGAAATAAAATATGCAATATCTTCCGTTATGTCTATAAAAAGCTGTCCACCAACAGTTAGTGACTGGGTCGGGAGGCCATTAGTCAGAAGAACAACTAGGAGGTGAGTAGTGACACTAAAGAAGCGGAACTGGATCAGGTGTTGCTATGCAGATTACTAGAGTGCCTTCCTCTACAGATGAGATGGAATTAATTATCAATGGAATACTTAGAATCCAACACTCTGCAAAGCTAGGCTTTATGGCAACAAGAAAACCATTGCTAAAAAGACACAGTTGTGAAATTTGTCAACAGGCATGTGGGAGGCACCGCAACGTGGGAAAAAAAGGTTCTATAGCAGGTGTGCCCCAAAAAGGTTGATCCCCAGATGTTTTAAAACTACAGCTTCCATGATGCTTTGCCATTCGAAAAGGCATTCGAAAGCCATGCCAAGCATCATGGGAGATGTAGTTGAACAACATCTGGGGATCTACCTTCTGGGCACCCCTGTTCTATAGTAACAAAACTAAACTTTTAAGTTTTTTACCATAGCTCAAAATGCTGTATGTGGCACAAAGCCAGGAGGGGGGTCACCCTGAGGACACCATTCTCTTGTTGAAGCTTTTCACCAGTAATAAGGAGGAAAGTGGTCAGTAGTTAGGGTGAAATGGATGGAGTCACATACATAGGAATTCTAGAAGAAAATCTGTATCAGTCTGCAAGACATATAAGACTCCACTACGATAAAAACACTAAACACAGAGTCAATGCTAAAATGCAGCAATCACGCTTTAATGATATCTGTTGAAATACTTGAATTTTGCTGTTCGCTAATGGTCTCCATTCAACATGATATTGCTTGGACATGTCAAAAACAAAGGTAAAATATTGCACTATTAAAATGTACAAATCTGGTACCCCATACATCTCCCAGCTAGAATAGCAGTAAAATGTGATTCTACCAACAAGATGTGGGAATGTCCAAGAGGAGATGGCAATATATAGATAAATAACACAATGTATATACCAATATTTCTATAACAGAGATAGAGAGAAAAGAGAAAGAAGTTGAAATAAAAAAGAAATAGACCAAGTCTTGGCTTGCAATATTATATTGATTTCTTACAGCACAGATCCATAAAACATAGCAAATTGCCATAGCACGGCGTAATAAATTTCTTTAAAGTCTTGCGAGCTAGGAATTGATGTTAACTGCACTTTGCAAATTGTTGATGCGCTCTTGGAAGTAAACAGAAAAAAGTAATGGTCTGATGGCTAAATCACTGATACATTACATTGGCTAAATCACTTCACAGGCAATTTAAACCCTGCGTCTCACCATAATCACTGTGCTTAGATGGACTTTGCTGATAATGCACTTGAAGTTAACTGTCAGTTTTCACAACACTGGCAACTCTTAGACAGTCAAGGAAAATTGCATACATATAATCAGATGTAAAATTAGACAGTTTGACAGTTTAGGAAAATATAGTTTACTCTGTGTTTATATATTAAAGTTAATATGTGGACTGCCCTTTATCTAGGTAAAATTGCAACAAAGGCATTGCCCCTTTATGGTACCATTGGTCCATATAAGCTTCAAGTTCAAAATTAGACAAAGCTGCAGTGTAGAAATTATGTACTCACAGTATAGTATCTTACCATCAGTGAAGATAAACTTAATTATGACGTGAACAAAGCCCTGGAAGACGGTATCCTATTAGTGACAACATTGTCTGCTCACTTGTAAGTTGGGTAAGGGTTAAGGTGCATGTTATTTTAGTACATTGGGGATATTGACCTTTTTCTGGTGATAAGGGACTGGTCACTCTGAATCCACATTTTACTTTATGTTATCAACAGCAGGGACATGAATGAGGAAATGGATGGGTCCCTCAGGGGGGATATGGGGAGTATGACCAAAGCAGATGGCAGTAATTTAGATGTTATGATTGATATTGGAGTACTGGAACCAATGTAAAACTAAGGAACAGGTTAGAATTACGGGAGTGTCTTATCATGTAGATTAAAATTCAATAGAAGCAACAGAATTGCAGGAAAGCCCATTGGCAAACATATTCAACTTCGGTTAAGACTTTCGATAACAGGGTTATTGTGACATAAGGCTTGATTCTATTATAAGAGATAAGCATATATGTCATTTGATAGCAGCCCTTTCTTAGATGTTAATGAGATTTAGTGAACCGAGTTAGGATGGAGTTCATAGTTGGAAGGCTAACATTGTTTTTCATTTCAAGTGAAAATTCAAAGTGAAGTTAAAGTTAATTTCAAATTTAAGAGTAGCAGAAGTATAAGCATAGCTGACTTAGATCATTTTTACATTTCAGCTATTTTGACCTTAAGTTTGAAATCCACTTAAAATTCACTTTGAATTCTCACTTTAGCGATTAACCCCATACATTTTTTTTGTCCATTATTTCAGGTTAAATAGGTGCATTCATGGCTTCAGCTTATGGCTTATGGCATGTTACATATAAATTTAGCTTTCTTCCATGTTATAAAGTCAAAGGACTGCTGCACACAAGTAAGTCTACGTGGGAGCTCTGTGGAAGGGGGTCCGTATCCCACCAGAAACAACTAAATGTAGAGGGCTACAGATGTCACGACGTAGGGTGAATGCAAAAAAACTTTTGGCCTAGAGGTCTTAGTCATGTATCTTTTTTTTGTCCTTTTTGATACCTAATAAATATATTTTTTCCCCGTCATACTAGATTGTGACGCCTGTGGATCTCTATTCTAGTCAGCCGTTGGTCACTTAAAGTTGCTCTGTCACTGTCTGGTGGAAGTGGAGCTGCAGACTGAGGCTGGCTCTCCCCTAAGGCAGACTGACAGGAGGGGCCTCGCACCCGGCGGCATAAAGGGCAAGCCGCCGGGACCCCTCCTGTGTCGGGACCTCGGTCATAGACCGAGGACCCGACATGTCAGTCTGCCCTCAGGTGATTTAGGCAGCCGTGAGGCCCCTGACAGCGTGAGGCCTTAGGCGGCCTCCTAAATCGCCTAATTAGAGAGTCGCCTCTGCCTTTGGGGGTATTGCTGTTTGGGGTATAGTGGCCATAGGGGCAGGGAAAAGAGAGATTTATTTACCTGAACCTGTCTATTGTGGGCACCACCATCCTCTGTCGCCAGCTCCACTTCAGCTCCTGGCACTTCAGTTGCCAGGAGCCAGTGACAGTGTTGTATTCTTGCACTTGCACGAGCGCACAGCATTAAGATCTATGGAGGATCCTCCAAAGAAAGAGCTTTTCCCCTGCAACTATCACTGGTGACAGCTGGGGAATATTACAAGCGTGGCAAAAATATCTCACGCAGAAAAAAAATATTGAGACAAATTAGTCCCAACTTTGTCTAAGTATATCTTTGGACTGGGTTGGAATTTCAGTGAAATTCCAACCCACTAAATCTGAGTATTTGATCTTTATGAAATATTCAGTTTTGACAGAGCCAATTTAATGAAAGCCAGATATTTACATTGGCCCTAATTCCGCCCTTTCTTTGAATAGGTAGGCCATGCCTAGTCCATGGAGAGGCCAGCTACAGTGTCTTCTAAGGGAGGAGTGTTATTCATTTTGCTTATTAGTGTTGCTCAGTTATTGAATCACAATACTATTCCCTAGCTATCTCCTGAACCTGGATCTAACCTAGATCTACTTACTATTAATACAGATCATTTTATCTTAACTAACACACAGGTAACAGTGGTAGTTGCCTTTTCTTGAAAGTTTAAATCTGTCACCCAACACTGGTACTTTCTAGGTCATTGCACTGACTATACGGTTAATAGAAAACATCTGGTATTAACACAACTGTACTGTATCAATATGGAGTGGGGGAGAAATCCAGAAACTGTTCTGATATAAGTGATAATAGTGCAGTTATTTGTCCGACATTGAATCTAAATGCTACATAGTAAATTACAAGTAAATCAGAAATTATAACTGGAAAATAAAAGTTAAATTTGTGTTAAAAAAATACAGATGTAATACAATTTAGCCCTACTTCTGAAAAGCAATGAAATTATTACAATGGCAGTAGAAATGTATAGATAGTAATTTATCAAAGTGGCAAATCCAGGGTAACGAGATCTAAAGTGTCAAAGAGGAAGGTTATTTTAGAATGCTGGTATTACTATCCCTCCCCCGTATTTGCACTTGGGAGATTTTGATAAATGCCCATGTGGCTGAATTCAAAGTTCCTCGGAACTAAATCATTAAATTATATATGTATTAAACACCTAGCACAGTTGCACTGAGAAGAGTTGTTACCTAAATAATAATGGTATGAATCAAAGTCTTGGTTTCATTCCATCAGTTTACTACTTAACCTTCCAATTAAACTGCTAATTTTTACTGCTGAATGATTACAATTAAATAAGTGGCAATTTTAGTTTAATTGGGCAAACCTGTCGACTTTTCTATTAGTGTGGCCACAAAGTCTGCTCCCCAGTTACTAAGGATGTACAGTTATCTAGAATGCTACATGCACTGAATAGGATACACCAGGCTGCTACATATTTAAGATTTTTTTTTTGCTGTTTTAGTTCTATGGTAAAATGATTTAATAGTATAAAAAATATATTTTCTGTAATACTTTGATCGTTTTTGGATTTACTGATATATTTTTTGATATTTAAATTTAAATATTTAAGAAAGTTATTTCAAAGTTTCTCCAAAAATATGAACCTTATCCAAAAATCCAGATCTGTGTCTGTCTGTCTGTCTGTCTGTCTATCTGTCTGTCTGTCTGTCTGTCTATCTATCCATTTTAATAAGCTTTTCTGACACCACATGAAGACCCATTTTGTCCCACTTCCTCTAACTTGCTTGAATAATACAGTTGTACATGATGCCACTAGACAGCATAGAAAGGGATTGTTGAAGTTTTAGTTCACCTGTTAGCTTTTTTTTTTGTAAAAAAAATATAGTACTACAACTCAGAACCCCCTGCTGTAACCATATACATATGCATTGCTCTGATTTATGGGATCAGCACTACCAGTTAAGGGATGGAGAATATTTTTTATTTAATTTGGTGTTTTTAGTGCATATGTTGTGGGAGTTTTTTTCCTATCTATTTTTTTTTTTTAGGTTTTACAAGTATATATCACGCTCTACTGCTTTATTGTATTTTCACTTGTGCAGGTTCTAAGTTTTAGTTTTCTCTGTTTACTATATGGAAGAGCATAAGTGCACTTCTGTTTCTACCCCTAGTTGCATGTACATTTTTCCATTATATCGGATTTATTTAAGCATTTATACATTTTGAGGTCACCTGTTTTTATTTTGTTCTTGTTATGTATTACTGCCAGCTAAGGTAGCATAGTGAATGGAATCCAGTCACTGCCATCATCTTTCAGCTCTTGTATTTTCATCTGCCAGTAGCCCACATGCGTGAGAGTGCAACACTGATGTCTATGGAGGATCCAGTGAGATTGTGGGAGCCTCCGCAGACAAATATTTGTCCCAACAGCCGTCGCTGGTGGCTTGAGAATGCTTGACAGCGATAGCTCAGCCTTTTTGTCTTGTCAAGTCTAGGCAAATATTTAAGGCAACTATTTTGTCTTATATCTTTTGACTGCATTGAAATTCCACTGACATTCCAAAACAGTCAATGTGTGCATTTTATAAAGATTTTATCTTCATGAAATACTATTTATTTTAAAGCGGGGAGGTATGATAGAGCCGCATTAAAATGTATTTATTTTTTATTCACTTTTAATTTATAAATTTGCATGTTTGCATTTATATTAATGCATTATCTGTAGATGGCATTAAAAAAGGAGCCTGGAGTCTTTTTAGTTTGCTTACACTGTTACAGTGCCTGACCTTTCCACAGGGATACTGGCTGTCAGACAGCCGGAAAAAAAATGGTTTATAGAGGAAAAATGACTTGTTTGTACATTCAGAAACCAGTTTGGGAATCACCATTAGTACACAGTACAAACTTTTTTTTATATTTCTTTTTTTGTCTGTCTATTTTTTCGTCTTGAGTAAATGTCAAAACAAGACTGCAAAACCAATTAAGCAGAAAGTAAACAAGATTAAAGGTTCCCCTTGAATAATGTATTGTTGTTTTTCTGTGCTTGGTCCTGAAATAGGTCCTTCCTGTACTATACTATAACTTTGTTAGCTGTGCAACCATTTATTTTTCAGTACTGATAACCTGATTGCCACACTAAGTGGAAAATGTTTTCCACGTTAACGTGGACGTTTGGGAAAGTTTCATGTTACTTGGGATATGAGAGCAAAACATCTACTTTATTTATTGTGTGATTTATTAATTAAACTAATAAAATCATAACCAGATGAATAGATCTTTGAATATGATATCTTTTCTGGCCATTATAAACATGAGACTATTTAAGAAATAATTGAGTTTCATAGAATTTCCAACTGATTTGAGTAATGTTTGGGTGACACAACTGGGGGTGAAACATTCCGTTCAGCTACTCTTACCCTACATTTTAAATTCACATTGAATTCACTTAAAATTCTCACATTAGCATGTAACCCTAGTAAAATATGTGCTGTAACTACATGTAGAATCTCTTTATTGGAAGAGGTGACAAGTGATCTCCAATTTCTTGGAATATTTCCAGTTGCTGCAATTAGTAAATGCCTAACAATTATCCTATCAAGTTTCGTTTTTACAGCCTTACTGTTCAAGATCCATACATTCTCGGTACTATTATCACACTCTGTTCTTTAATGTGTGTATATCATTCATAGGCTCAAATAATAAGATCGTATTTTTGTTTATAATGTGACCACCATTACAGCGATGGCACTATTTTGCTCACTGCTTCAATATACTCCGGTGTTCTTTGTGTGAAATACTATTTATTTTGCCTATCAGATATACTGGTATATCCCTCTATTCCATATACTGTGCCTCCATTCGTAGGAAGGGAAGTTGACCTTATCGATACTCCCCGGGAACGTGTGGGTTAAAATCCCCCTGCTCTCTCGGAGCTCGTCAATCCCGCCTAAGATCATACGATTGGATAAGGATCGTGATGTCATCTTGAAGGGCGGAGCTTTATACAGGTTTAAAAAGAGGCGCTCTCCATACCGCAAACTGCTCTTGATAAAGGCGATTTACTTCGCCGAAACGCGCGTTGGGCATAGATTTAAGCGGATGTTTTTAATTTAGGATCCCCTTGGCTCTCTGACTAACCTATACTCCAGTTTTCTGGTTGGACTAGATACTTTATTACTATTAGCAAGTTGATCAGGGACCTCCTTTCCCCCAAATCTCCTATAGTTGTTTTGGCATCTTTGCTTTTATATCAACATTGCTGTATGTTTGGAGTACAGGATTTTCCCGGTTTTGTTGCAAATCAACTCTGTTAGATTTCTATGCACTGGATACACCTATTGGTATCCGTAATCCATTTACTTTGTACTCAAAGGTTTGCAATTTGCTACATTTATTGTATCTTTTTCTCCCTCTATAAGTAACCTGTTACTCTTATTGGCAACTTTGCCAGATATATATTTACAGCTACTTTTTTGGTTTATAACACCATTCTTTGGTTTAGTCACTATTGTTTTCCATTAGGTCCTAATTTTAATCGTTTGTTTGTTCAGTATCTTCTCCCCAAGAGGGACCATTAAAAGAGTTTTTGTTTTTGGCTCTCTGTTTATGCAGACTAGCCTTTTATATAAGGATACAGGGTCTTTTTGGGAGGCAGTTTGTTTTACATCTGCCACTCATTAGTCCTTTTTTCTCTCTAGTTTTTTATATTATTTGGACTTTTTTTTTAAAAGACCATTATAGGCACCCAGACCACTTCCGCTTAATGAAGTGGTCTGGGTGCCAGGTCCATCTAGGGTTAACCCTGCCAGAGAAACTGCTATGTTTACATATGGGTTAATCCAGCCTCTAGTGGCTATCTCATTGACAGCCACTAGAGGCGCTTCCACGCTTCTCACTGTGATTTTCACAGTGAGAAGGCGCCAGCGTCCATAGGAAAGCATTGAGAATGCTTTCCTATGGACTGACTGAATGCGCGCGCGGCTCTTGCGCATTCAGCCGATGATGTCAGAAGGAGGAGGAAGAGAGTCCCCAGCACCGAGGGAGCGGGGGAAAACAGGTAAGATTTAACCCTTTCCTCCCCCTTGAGCCCGGCGGGAGGGGGGCCATGAGGGTGGGGACCCATTAACACTATAGTGCCAGGAAAACGAGTTTGTTTTCCTGGCACTATAGTGGTCCTTTAAACAAAGCCAATTCTAAAAGATAAGAATTTTTGTTCTCTTTTATTCATAGGTTACATTGCAATTTAAATTGCAGTATTCATTAACACATATGGGGCACAAATTAAATAGAGGCCATTATCAGTATGATAACAAATGTGAGGTTTGGTTTGTATAAGTTATAATATTGTTATGAATGTTGATATATAACGTGTTATTTGTACATTGAATTATGCTATTTTATATATTAATTTAAAATAGATTTTTAATAAGTAATATTTGAAAAGAATATCTGCTGAATAGCAGGGGGACCAAAATGACATCTTGGACAGGCTGCCCATGGTTAGACGAGTTACACCTACACAAGGTTATTCGCTGACATGATTACGGTTGAGAATTCAAAGTGAATTCAAAGGAAATTAAAATTTCAGGCCACAGTAGCAAAACTGGAAGCATTGCTAAAAAAAATTTTTAAGTACAGCTATTTTGTTCTTAAATTTATAATTAACTTTGAATTCCTGACAATTCTTAATTTAGTGAACAACCCTGACATAATAAACAGTCGTGTTTGAAGCAGTGTAGGATCTGGTATATGCAGGTAATACAGCTTTACATTACATGAATGATGCAATAAATATATACCACTCCCTTTCCTTAGAAAGCATAAGTTTAGAATATTTAGTTTTTAAAAAAATAGTTTATTTTTACTGAGTTAAAATGCATGTTTTTTTTTTAAATCCTCTAAATAGTTAACAAGCATATCTGATATGGTCATTACATGCATTTAGATATTTTACAAGCCATTTCCTATCCTTTTAGTAAGAATTTAGTACAACTTTTCACCCATCAGCATTCCTAGTAACAACTAAGATAACAGCCAGAAAAACAGAGCATTGATCAAAACCCAACATGATTGTATATTGGTAATCAACACATCTTGTAAATTATACAAGGTACACCTCGGATGTCTCAATTTGGGAAGTTGCTGGTCCAGACATATTGCTATTTACAGACCAAATCATGGCAAGTCAATTTCATGATCCAGAAAAACTAGAACTAATACCATAGTAAATGACAAACTGAAATGCTAGAATCAGAATTTGCACTCAATAATACATACTTCATACGCCGATCAGCCACAACATTAAAACCACTGACAGGTGAAGTAAAAAAAAACACTGATTATATCATTACAATGGCACCTGTCAAGGAGTGGGATATATTAGACAGCAAGTTTACGGTCAGTTTTTGAATTTCATCTGTTAGAAGCAGGAAAAATGGTCTGATGGGTAGATGGCTGGGTCAGAGCATCTCCAAAATGGAATGTTTTGTGGGGTGTTCCCGTTGCAGTGGTTAGTACCTGCCACAAATGGTGCAAGGAAGCAGGGCCGGACTGGGAACTAAAATCAGCCCTGGAAAAAAATTCTATACCAGCCCAATAATGCGTCGCGCCAGAATAGTGTGCTGATATAGAGGGTGAAAAAATAACTTGAAATTGAAAACTCTTACTCCAACGAAGGAACGCATATAGGGCTTCAAAATAAACAAAAGAGCGCCTTTATTTTAAGTAGACGTACATTTGCATATAATCAATGTTTCAGTACAACTACTTTGGCCTATTAAGGACATTTTAGTAATGGGACTGAAATGCTGAATGTCTGCAGTTGCACAACTAAAAAGATGAAGTGATCTGGTTAATTTTGAAGTTCTATGGGTGCGCTCTTCACTTTGAATATGTTATTGTGCATGAGTATGCAACTAGCAACAAGACAGGGCCAATACGTGCTCATTACATTTATATATATATTAATGACATTTATGTGTGTATTATGCATATATAAATGTATATTACTATATGTGTAAATATTATAGGCATAATTATATGTTACTAATACACACATCAATATACATGCATATATATATATATATATATATATATATATGTGTGTGTGTGTGTGTGTGTATTACTGTCGGGATCAGATACATTTACGACTATTACCTTTACCTCGTTTAATGTATCTTGTCTCCAATTGTACTCAATAATACATACTTTTTTTCCTCTTACAGCGACCCATCTTTTACTTCATCCCAGTCCCTGGGTGTTTCTTTTTACCGTTCTCCAGCCTCTGTATTTCTCTTTCCCCCAGCTCCTTTTGTGTTGTTCTCTTTTTCCCCAGCCCAGCGTTGCCTCACACAAATCTTGTGTCACTTTGTTCCCCTTCCCTACTGTATGTCTCTTTGTCCCCTCAAAAAACCTTCCGTGTGTCTCTCTTCCCCATCTCCTCCCTGTGTCTCTCTCTTACCCCTCTGTCTCTTTGTACCCCCATCCCCTGTGTCTCTCTATTACCCCATCTGTCTATGTGTCCCCCCTTCTCCTTTGTCTCTCTATTACCCCTCTCTTTGTCCCCCCCTTCCCTGGTGTCTCTCTATTACCCCTCTCTTTGTCCCCCCAATCCCCTGTCTCTATATTGCCCAATCTGTCTATGTGTCCCCCCTTGCCCTATGTCTCTCTATTACCCCTCTGCCTCTTTGTCCCCCCCAACCTTATGTCTTTCTATTACCCCTCAGTCTCTGTGTCCCCCCCGTCCCCTGTGTTTCTATTACCCCTCTATTTGTCTCCCCCCTTCCCCTCTATTTGTCTCCCCCCTTCCCCTCTATTTGTCTCCCCCTCCTTCCCCTCTATTTGCCCCCCTCCTTCCCCTCTATTTGTCCCCCTCATTCCCCTCTATTTGCCCCCCTCCTTCCCCTCTATTTGCCCCCCCTCCTTCCCCTCTATTTGCCCCCCTCCTTCCCCTCTATTTGCCCCCCCTCCTTCCCCTCTATTTGCCCCCCCCTCCTTCCCCTCTATTTGCCCCCCCTCCTTCCCCTCTATTTGCCCCCCTCCTTCCCCTCTATTTGCCCCCCCTCCTTCCCCTCATTTGCCCCCCCTCCTTCCCCTCTATTTGCCCCCCTTCCCCTCTATTTACCCCCCTCCTTCCCCTCTATTTGCCCCCCCTCCTTCCCCTCTATTTGCCCCCCCTCCTTCCCCTCTATTTGCCCCCCTCCTTCCCCTCTATTTGCCCCCCCCTCCTTCCCCTCTATTTGCCCCCCTTCCTTCCCCTCTATTTGCCCCCCTCCTTCCCCTCTATTTGTCTCCCTCCCTTCCCCTTCTGTGTGCCTGCTGACCTTGTTACAGGAGGACTGGGGGAGGGGGCAGAGCTAACTACCAAGCTCCCTCGCGGTTCCCATAATTCCCAGCTCAGCCACATCATAGAGTAGTGATTACTCTATGATGTGGCTGAGCTGGGAATTCTGGGAACCGCGAGGGAGCTTGGTAGTTAGCTCCGCCCCCTCCCTCAGTCCTCCTGTGCTGACAGCTATGCTGCTGTCAGTATCAGTGAGTGTGCCGCCGGACTGGTTAGCCGGCCGCCCGGCACACTCACTGATACTGACAGCTGTCAGCACAGGAGATGGTGCCGCCGGCCGCAAGGTGAGTAATCACCTCTGAGTGTGCCGCCGGACCGGCCACCCGGCGGCACCGACATGCGGCCGGCGGCCGCGATTTTATTAAAATATAGGGAGCAGGGCTCCCTCTCCATCTCCAGCCCCCCAGGTGCCGCGGCCCACCGGGAAATTTCCCGGTATCCTGGTGGGCCAGTCCGGCCCTGCAAGGAAGGAAAACCAGTGAACCGGCATCAGGGTCATGGGTGCCCGAGGCTCATTGCTACATGTGGGGAGCGAAGGCTTGTCTGTCTGGTCCGATCACACGGAAGAGCTACAGTTGGTTGTGTATGAGGCTGCATAGACATAGACCGCTCAGAGTGCCCATGATGGCACCTTAAATGGCCACATGAGCATCAAAACTGAACTATGGAGCAATGGAAGAAGGTTGCCTGGTCTGACTAATTATATTTTCTTTTAGATCAGGTGGATGACCTGGTGCATGTGTGTGTGTGTGTGTGTCCCATTCCATCCATGGAGGCCCCACCTCTTAACTTGCAGGATGTAAAGGATCTACTGGTAATGTCTTGGTGCCAGATAAAATGGGACACATTCAGAGGTCTTGTGGAGTCCACACCTAGATACATCAATGCTCTTTTGGCATCACAAGAGGGACCTAATACACAATATTAGGCAGTTTTAAGAAGACAAAGTAATATTTCAAACATTGGCTGTGAGTTAATCCTTGACTTGGTTGTTTTGGATAAGAACTACTATATTAAAAAGCACACACAATGTAAAATGGGTTTTTATATATGAAATTTTAAAACACTATCTGTACTCTGCACTGTGAAATCCTCTCTTTAAAGACACCATAATAATTTCTTCTTAAATCACTGCCAGATTAAAAGTATTTAATATTTTCTGCTGGTATATAACTCTACCTCTGGCTTTTGAAATTTTGCTTCAAGGCAAGTTATGACAATTTTGTCCAAGTTTTGTGTGCAGAGCTAGCCTGCTGCATGCACAGTTTCGGCTGAGCTTTCCCCAACCAAGCTGTGGACCACTCATTTGGAAATCATGTCTCTACCGAGAGCTTATTCAACACACTTAGGAAAAACTCAGTGGAGCTTGCTGGAACAAAAAAGTACTCCTTATTCCATGGTGCAAATAAAACACAGAGCCCCATCTTACTCATTTAACCCATCTGTTGAGTGTATTCATAGACAATGTAAGCCACAAAAGGTGTGCTTTTAACTGAGCAGGAAGGCAATAGGCTGACAATGGATGCACACCCTATATTATTTCATTTAAATACCACTTCATTAGATCAACTAAAGATGCATAGTCAACCCCACGTGTTTAAAAATACAATTAACCCCTTAATGTGAAAATCAATATACATGATATAGAGCAATTAATAATAAATTATTGTTTGATAGTAAACCTAAATAACACCATTTTAAATAGAATTTCTTTTTTTTTAAAGTACTATAAGTGCAATGGAAATAATAAAGAAAAAAAATCAAATACATTAATTTGTAATCCATTCTTGGTAATAATCCAAAATTGAACAGAAAAAACCCCCCAGAGAGAGCTGAAACAAAGCTTCGGCTGAAATGGTACCCATATAATATCAATGGCCAACACATGCAGAATTTCAAAGAGCAATTTTAGCAGTGAAACTGCACTAGACTACAAGTATAATATACAGGAACAAACAGAATGACTGGAATAATGTCAGATATACATTCTGAGTGTGCTAAAGATATTATACATAAAAATGAACAATAAAGAAAATTATTAATAAATCCAATATACTAAAAATTACAAAATAACCAATACACGTCTTCAAATCAACTTATTTAAAGTCCATCACCATCACCCTGTTTACGGAGAAAAACCCCAAAACATTCTATATCCCGGTATTTCTAGAATTCAAAATATGAAACCTAGACGGATATCCAACTACTGATAAACAAAAAAAACATCCACTTAAAGGAACCCTGTAGTGTTGGGAATACAAAGCTGTATTCCTAACACTATAGTGTCCCTCTGCTGCCGCAGCCCACCCCTGCCATGTATCAGGTCAAAATGCCCTTTAAACACAGCACAATGTCCTCTCTCACTGGATCGGGTTCCTTCTCTGCCGAAATCAGTGCGATCTAGCATTAGGAACATTGAATCAATGTTTTCCTGTGGTGTTTTTCAACATGCTGGATGTCCTCATGCAAAGCGTGAGGAAGTCCCACATCATTTCACAGAGTCAAACGCCGTGAAACTACAGGAAAGACCTCTATTGGCTTAAATTCCCTTCAAGAAATCAATTTATCCATCCATCCATCCATCGTGATAATACAGGTACTACAGGTTTTCAGGGAGTTTAGTCTTCACACAAAGAAAATCGGTATTTGAAATGCAGCTAGGCAGCTATTCTGTAGAGGGTCATCCTTGACATATCTATTATTTTACATTGCACACCACCTAAGACCTTTCACATCTTATCAAATTTTCTCATATTATGTTAATGTTCATTCATTCATGAATCACGTCATTCATTCACTAGAGAAAAGACAATGTTAAGTTGAGGAGAAGCAATGTTTTTTAATATACAATGAACACAAATTCCAACATGACCTCTTACTAGAAGCAATGTCACAGTTTCCCAAAAATAACCAGGTAAATAAAGTGTGTTAACAGTTCACACATTGATCCACAGCCTGTAACACACACCTTTCATTATATACTGTTGAGTGTGCAATGTACCAAAAAGATCTGTCAAAAATTCAATAGACATTGGCACAAGAAGCACTCTACAGTCGATTTGTCTCTGTAATCTGTTTTTCATGCACTGCTTGTTTTCTCCGTAATTAAATTAACCCTACGAGTTCTCAACAGTGTGAGCAAAGCACTGGTTCTCAAACCCTCAGTAACTCTCACTGTCACTCAGAGAGTTAATAAAAAGCAATCTTAAAAGCTAATTTTTATATTTCCAGAAAGTGTAAAAAAATATATATATATATATATATATATATATATATATATATATATATATATATATATATATATATTATTTTATATCATTTTAACTTTTTATATAATTTTAATCAATTTATATCATTTTAACTATTATTAGTAGCACACATGTTATTTAGTTATACTTTATAGTATATGCTCTAGTGCAACAGAAACTCCAATATGTTGAGAGAATCACAGGATACTCATTTACAAATGTAACACATTTAAATGTGGGGTAGATGGTTAAGACCACGATGATGTAATTTACGTACTGGCTGGAAAAAGATGGTGAATTTGAGGAGTTTCTATTCTTAAATTTTTTTGCATCATCAATTGAGGATGAAAAAACATCTATTTGTGATAGTGATGTGGAGGTTCATGAAAAAATAGACTTCTGCTATTGATCAAGGTTTCAGCAAACAGTGATCTTTTTGAGGTCTAGGTTATTTCGCACATGGTGGTGTGTGTGGCGGCTGGAATACACAGGGATGACACAAGTCGGAAATTACATTGAGGACTATTAAACCAATAATGTTGGAGCCAAATACCAGTACACCACCATATTGAGGATGGCGTTTGCCTTATTTTCATATTATATTTAGTAATAGGCCTTGCCCACCATATTAAGTTCTGTTGGGACCTAAACAATTGCATCAAGTGCATCTACAATCTTTAAACCGATGCCTGCACAGTTAGAGACAACTTATAGGTTCTATATAATGTGAGTGTGTTTAATAATGTCTCCTTTTAAGTTGTACTCTGGTATATTGCAAAAGATATTTCTTCTTTTATTATATAGGTGTATTATTATACACCAGGAGGTAACTACAATCATTATTTGCACTTCACCTCTTTTTATGGTGGCACTTGGGGTTTTGGCTTGTGTTTTTAAATTTTTAAGTCTAATTTGTATTTACCTAATTATTTTATGTTTATCTTCTGATCCTTCTTGTGTGTTTCTCTTTACCTCCCTTACCCCTTTGAGTGTCCCATTATCTTTTTGTGTGTGTCTTAACCTGCTTACTGTATTGCATACTTCCTAACATGTCTCTTAAGCCCCTTAACCATTTTACAGTTACGGTGTCACAACTTACTTTGATACCTGCATCATATCTAGTCTTCTCCTGCAGGTCTCCACTAAATAAAGTGTGGCCCATTAAGGACCACCCTCAACTGAAAGTCCTCAGCTAATGCTGTCATTCAATGCATGCAGTTCTTCATCTGTCCCTTTTTCTTTTCCATATTTCTCTTTTCGTCCCCCATTTATCTTTTCTCATGTTTTATTTTGTTGTTGATTATGTTAACATTTTTTATATGTTCTGTGTCTATTTTTAGAGAGGACAAAGAGTTGTGCACTATACATATTAATACGTATAAATTCCATTCTCCATTATGTATTGATATTTAAGTTGATTTCAAATAAAAGGCCAGAAAGGGGTTTCTTGTTTTAGCCAAAATCTAGAAATTGCGACTTTAGGAGCCATAGTCAAATGAATAAGCAAATATATTTTTTTGAGTCGGTATACCTGAAAGGTTAGAATAGAACATAACAACTTGAAAGTCATTCCCCAATTCTTGGCCCAGTAACTTAACTTAATATTTTATTATCCTTCTCCATATCTTGTTCAACAGATGGCAGTCCCACCAAATATGCTTCGAACTACCCGTGCAATGCTTACACCTCCAACAAAGTGGACAGTCTGCCGGATTTATTTTATTCATAATTTTAGGGACAAGATGCCAATGATGGGGTATTCTATAGTGAAGTACAATGAGGTTCAAACAATGTAGTGTTTTTTTTTTTTACTGATAATATAGACCTATACCATTGATCGATATGTACAGGCTACAGGGGTTTGAAATTCTCTATCCCAATTATTCCAAGCTTTAGGTTTTTGATCTTTATTGTATATTCTCAAAATTTCATAGCAGAAGGAAATGGTATTAGAAATAAAATCCTTCTCAAAGAGTTTGTTCATTTTTTTATTTAGAGTATAGTGATCGTCACTTAGACTATGAATTCCCATGTAGTTTTTTACTCTAAGATAAGTAAAAAAATATCTTTGGAGGATATATTATAAATCTGCTGCAGTTGTACGAAGGGTTTTTATCTTAATCTCAAGTGTAATATCCGAAATTTACATAATACCAGCTCCAATCCAGTTTTTTAAGTTTAAATCTAGTTTATTACCTTGAATAGTAGTGATGGGGCTACCTTTAGAGATTTTGTCCTTGTGGCGAAACCAACCTCGCCACTGGGCCCTGGAGAAGCCTGTTTGCTAGCCTCCTACCTGCTGACTATGGCCCCTGGGTTATTTGGGGCATATTGTACTTTATATTGCTGCTACTGGCCCTTTAAAATCAGCAATGGATATATTGGGACTTTTGGGACTACTGTCCCTTTAAGACTGTGGAGCATATTCCAGTATACTGCCTTTAATATTACATATGTATTTATGTGTTGAGTTTAACCTGGGATATGTATGCAGCATTCACCTGATTGTTCGGTAGAATCACTCCATTCATTATATTGAGTGAAACTACCGAACAACCAGACCACCCAGGACTAAGTGTGCCTCCAATTACAGTTTGCAACAATGTTGCAAACGGGTAATTGGCAATCAGTGTAATGTATTCTTTGTCCTCTGGGTGGCCGCCATTCGGGAAACAAACACGTGGCGGCGGCCATCTTAAACTACCGAACAGCGGTGTTTTGCCGTCGAGTGTCTGGAACTAAAATCGGACACTTGACTAGGCAAACACCGCTGAGACCTCCATACTTCCAGAAATTCGTATAGAAACTACCGAATGGCCCGCCGTTCGGTAGAAAGAACCCCACAAACAAGGGAATTCATTCAAACCCTCTCCAGGCTCTATAACACAGGCAATTCGTCTGTTTTCATTCCCTTGTTTGTGACCGACCGCAGGGCCAAAATGCATGGAACTGTTTTCGGATACTTTACCCATGCGGTCGGTCAAATCTTTGGAACCTCATATCTCCCGAACTGTTCATCCGAATGACTTGAATTTTGGATATGTTGTCCCCCTGAATAAGGGCTATCCAGCGATGCTGGATTTAAAGGTGTACCCCCTGTTTTTGGGGTACATCCAGAACTTGGCTGGAAAAGTGTACCGGATAATTGGGTTTAATGTTATCTGAGGGGAGGGGATGTGTGGGCTGAACCATGTATGTGATTGGTTATTTTATGCCTCCCCCTGGGTGTGGCCTGTATGTGGATTAGTGTAATAAAAGCCAGGCTGGATGAGCCAGTCCAGAGTTCCTGTTTTACCCTCAAAGTGATGTGTTGTCTCATTATTGGGGGAAGGATTTAATGTATGCTGTTCCAGTTGACTGCTAGGAGTACAAGCCTATTCGTATGGTTCCTATTCAATGGTCTACAGCATTCATACGCTTGGGAGAATTTAAAGGTTTCTCGGATTCGGTGATTATGGTGTCTGCCAGAGTGCTTGGAGTCCTCAGGAAGCACTAGGAGCATCCATTAACGGAGGTACCCAGTCGGGGTGCCAGTGGATCCGTTACATTGGTGGCAAGCGGTGGGATGGCGTCCTAGTGTGAGGTAAAGCAGCTCGGAGACACAGTTCGTTTGGATTTACAAATTGAGGGCAACGCTAGCAGTCGTGCAGCGCCCCTGGGAGCAGACAAGTATGGAAGGTTCTGGCTCTGGAGATGATTGGCTGGCCGAGGTGAGGCAGCGAGTGGCCGAGTATGGGGATGATATACCCATGGAGACACGCCGGGTGATCTGGAACCAGGTCATGGCCGAGCGAAACACAAGACTGGACCGAGAATTCCGGTTGGCAAAAGAGAGGAAGTATGCTCAGCAGCAGGAGCGTTACAGCAGCCGGGTAGAGGCTGCATCCGAGGAGGTTAGCCGTCTTTCCCTGAGGCGGCGGGAGGAACCCGAAGTGGGGGTCCTCATAGACTGGTCCTGTGAGGAACCACAACAGGCAGGTAGAGATGGGACCAAGGTCACTCCACCGGGATGCTGGGCAGCCGGCCCAGATCCCCAGCAGCAGCCAGAGTTGCCAGGTGGGGAAGCAGGTGGCCCTTACTCACAAATGTTGAGGAGCCTCACGGATTGGTCCTGGGAAGACCCACAGATGGCAGGTGGAGATGGGACTGCGGTCTCTCTACCGGCCCTACAGGGATGCTGGGCAGTCGGCCCAGATCCCCAGCGGCAGTGTGCGTTACAGGGAGCTGAAGGTGCCGTTCTTGCTCCCCAGCGGCAGTCTATGGTGCAGGGAGAGGAGCCTGTTATCCCCTCTCCCCAGCGGTTGAAGGTGTGTAAGGGAGAGGAGTTTGTTATTCCCTCTCCCCAGCGGCAGCACAGCTCACCAAGGGGAGACAGTAAGCCCCTCACCAGGGCAGATGGGACCGTGGTCTCTGCGCCCTGCCTACAGGGAGTACAGAGGGTCAGCCCTGCTCCCCAGCGGCTGAAAGTGTGTAAGGGAGAGGAGTTTGTTACCCCCTCTCCCCAGCGGCAGCTTAGCACACCAAGGGGAGACAGTAAGCCCCACACCAGCGCAGATGGGACCGTGGTCTCTGCGCCCAAGCTACAGGGAGCTAAGGGGGCCGTCCTCCCTCCCCAGCAGCAGTGTGATTTGTTGGGAATTGGGAGCCCAGTCTCCATTCCTCAGCGGCAGTGTGAATTGCAGGGAATTGGGAGCCCAGTCCCCATTCCCCAGCGGCAGGCTGAGTTACAGGGGGCAGAGGTAGTTGGTCCTACCCCCCAGCAGCAGAGTGATATGCCGGGAAGGCAGTGTGAAGTGCAGGGAGAGGAGA
Source organism: Pelobates fuscus (assembly GCF_036172605.1). Lineage (NCBI taxonomy): Eukaryota > Metazoa > Chordata > Amphibia > Anura > Pelobatidae > Pelobates > Pelobates fuscus. Next base: position 309,235,223 of record NC_086318.1, on the reverse strand, counting down.
GCAGCGTCCTCCCTCCCCAGCGGAAGGCTGAGTTACAGGGGGCAGAGGTAGTTGGTCCTACCCCCCAGCAGCAGCGTGATTTTTTGGGAATAGAGAGCCCAGTCTCTATTCCCCAGCAGCAGGACACTGAATTGGGAGGAGAGACAGTCGGTCTCCCTCCACAAAGACTGAAAGTAGGCATGGGAGAGGAGATTGTTACCACCTCTCCCCAGCGGCGGATCATCAATGGGCAGAGTGTTCTAATGGGAGAGGAGCTGGTTACCACCTCTCCCCAGCGGCAGCTTAATGTACCAGGGGGAGACTGTAAGCCCCACACCTGTGCAGATGGGACCGTGGTCTCTGCACTTCCAGCACAGGGGGTAGGGACGGTCGGTCCTGCCCCCCTACAACAGGGCTGTTTAGCCAAAGGGGAGCCAGTCTGTCTCCAGCAGCAGAGCTGTGTAACTAAAGGGGAGACAGTCGGTCTCCAGCAGCAGAGCTGTGTAACTCAAGGGGAGACAGTCGGTCTCCAGCAGCAGAGCTGCGCAGCTAAAGGGGAGACAGTCGGTCTCCAGCAACCAGGCTCCAACCAGACTACTCCCGTAGTAGTGCTGGCACCAGGGCAGAGTACCGCTGGTCTCTGCCCACTCAGCAACCCACCAAAACAGCCTACCAGTCCCCCACACAGCCGGGGTGAGGCACCTGGACCTGGACAAGTTTTTCCATTACTCCATAGGTGTAGTAACCATTCATTGTGGGTGGGCTGTACTGCTGTTGCTGTTTTGTGGGTGGGCTGCTGGACTAACAAGGGCACTGACCGACAAGAGGTCAGGTACCCTGTTAGTCTGTTTGGAAAAGGGGAGAAATGTGGCGAAACCAACCTCGCCACTGGGCCCTGGAGAAGCCTGTTTGCTAGCCTCCTACCTGCTGACTATGGCCCCTGGGTTATTTGGGGCATATTGTACTTTATATTGCTGCTACTGGCCCTTTAAAATCAGCAATGGATATATTGGGACTTTTGGGACTACTGTCCCTTTAAGACTGTGGAGCATATTCCAGTATACTGCCTTTAATATTACATATGTATTTATGTGTTGAGTTTAACCTGGGATATGTATGCAGCATTCACCTGATTGTTCGGTAGAATCACTCCATTCATTATATTGAGTGAAACTACCGAACAACCAGACCACCCAGGACTAAGTGTGCCTCCAATTACAGTTTGCAACAATGTTGCAAACGGGTAATTGGCAATCAGTGTAATGTATTCTTTGTCCTCTGGGTGGCCGCCATTCGGGAAACAAACACGTGGCGGCGGCCATCTTAAACTACCGAACAGCGGTGTTTTGCCGTCGAGTGTCTGGAACTAAAATCGGACACTTGACTAGGCAAACACCGCTGAGACCTCCATACTTCCAGAAATTCGTATAGAAACTACCGAATGGCCCGCCGTTCGGTAGAAAGAACCCCACAAACAAGGGAATTCATTCAAACCCTCTCCAGGCTCTATAACACAGGCAATTCGTCTGTTTTCATTCCCTTGTTTGTGACCGACCGCAGGGCCAAAATGCATGGAACTGTTTTCGGATACTTTACCCATGCGGTCGGTCAAATCTTTGGAACCTCATATCTCCCGAACTGTTCATCCGAATGACTTGAATTTTGGATATGTTGTCCCCCTGAATAAGGGCTATCCAGCGATGCTGGATTTAAAGGTGTACCCCCTGTTTTTGGGGTACATCCAGAACTTGGCTGGAAAAGTGTACCGGATAATTGGGTTTAATGTTATCTGAGGGGAGGGGATGTGTGGGCTGAACCATGTATGTGATTGGTTATTTTATGCCTCCCCCTGGGTGTGGCCTGTATGTGGATTAGTGTAATAAAAGCCAGGCTGGATGAGCCAGTCCAGAGTTCCTGTTTTACCCTCAAAGTGATGTGTCGTCTCATTATTGGGGGAAGGATTTAATGTATGCTGTTCCAGTTGACTGCTAGGAGTACAAGCCTATTCGTATGGTTCCTATTCAATGGTCTACAGCATTCATACGCTTGGGAGAATTTAAAGGTTTCTCGGATTCGGTGATTATGGTGTCTGCCAGAGTGCTTGGAGTCCTCAGGAAGCACTAGGAGCATCCATTAACGGAGGTACCAAGTCGGGGTGCCAGGCGATCCGTTACAGTCCTATTCTTCTTTCTATATTTAAACCAATCATAGTAAAGTTCTTTTAAGTAAGTATTTTTGATAGATACCATGAACTTATTGCTTCCTCCCTCATCAAGCCATTTCAAGGCAGAGAGATCCCTAACTTCCAGTAGGGACGACTCTACTTTATACCATGGTTCGTCAGCTACTTTTGAGGCCTGCCACCTTCTTAAATAAAAGAACCTACTATCTTCATAATATCTAATAATATTTGGAATCACTAAGCCCCCTTATCGATTTTTGAAACCAAAGCAGCTAAAGAGGCTACTGGGTCTCTCAGGGTAAGAATGATATAATCTGCATATAGGCACAACTTGTGGTCAGTGTCGTCCAACGCAATGCCCTTAATTTGAAAATTAGCTCTTATATTAGCTGCCCTTAAGTTTTGTCCACAACAGACTTTCATTATGTAAAGTGAGGGAAAAAGTTATTTGATCCCCTACTGATTTTGAACGTTTGCCCACTGACAAATACATTTTCAGTCTATAATTTTAATGGTAGGTGTATTTTAACAGTAAGAGACAGAATAACAAAAAAAAAATAAATCCAAAAAAACAAATATCAAAAAAGTTATAAATTGATTTGCATGTCAAAATCGGCAGCGGATCAAATACTTTTTTCCCCTCACTGTATTTCCTGTTTTTAAGTTCAGTGGGCCAAAAATACGTTTTCATTACATCTGGGGAGCTGTTACTTCTATTTTTTTTATTTTTTTGTTGTCTACAAGCCATACAACGTGGTTCACTTAGAGCACAGTGGGAAGCACTTCTGGACGCCGATGGGCAGAACCAAATAATTCAGGAGTGTTAATGGACTGGTGGAGGGTAAAGCACTTTCTATTTTTCTTCTAGATCACCTTGAGAAAGACATCAAGCCGAAACGTTGGGGTTGTGATCTCCACTCTATGGTCAGTGTACTTCAGGTAACATTTATGGGTTTAGGATATAAACACACTTTGATTTTGTTTACATTCATGTGTCTATGGTATAGCTTTTGTCATTATATGTAGTGATATTTTTCCATTTGTATTATGTCTATTATTTGTGCTGCTTTTTTGCTATATGTTGTATAAATAAAATCACTGTTTTTTTGTATAATGATTATGGCATGCTATGTTTTCTATCTTTTGTATATTGTCTATCCTAAATAGGTAATGGGATTTTACCATTAAGCATCTACCATAGATGATTCACATCCAGCATTAAACTCATACAACTGAGCGCTTACTAAATTAACTAATCAATGTTACAATAACCTAATGGTAATTTTAATAAAACTGTTTTTTTTGTGTGCAATAAAGCACAAGTATTTTTCATATACTTTTTGCCTACGAAATATAATTGACTGCGATAGGAAGCAGGATCATGCAATAACATGTCATACAAATAAAGCACCTCATTTTAAAAACTATATATTCATATTGTTTATAAGTCGGATGCAATATGTAAAGGTCTGTAATGCTGATATAAGAAATAACTGACTAATAAATTAATTCATTATTATGTGCAAATGAACACAGATAGAATAAATTACTATAACCTTTCAAAACTGGCAGCTTTTAAAAGTATTAATTTCTACTTCAGATAATTGGATAGGACACCTAGGTAGACAGGCAATATTTTTATGGGATTGCCCTGTCATCAGCTCAAATTGTCTTTGGAGTGCGGAACAATTGCTTAGCACTAGATGACAGTGAATCTTGCAAATAGTTTTTCTATGACAGGATTTGCCATAAATTCCTAAACTGAACTCCACTCCCAAGGTCAGTCATAAAAGTAGGCAGATATCAAATGGCCTTCAATGGATCTCGAAGAAAGCAGTACGCTTTATAAAAGCGAGCGTTGAATGTGTTCTCTGTCAGAAAAAATCTAATTAATAGTCTCCAGTTCTGATGTGCTATATTCCCTTCAAGTCCAAGCTATGCAACTATAAAGATTTTTTCTGAACTGGATTTCCCATGATGCTCAGCCAACCTACTGAGAATCATGGGAAATATATTTCCAAGGTTAGCTGATGCTGCAATATACAACAGCTGAACATTTTTAATGACAGTATTTCCAGGAGGGAAGAGGAGATAGAATTCAGTGGGATAAAGATTTGCAGACTTGTGATTTAAGGGTTAGTGGGAGATAAGCTTAGAACTGGATGTTAAGGTAATTTTAATAGAATGTGAAATCATTGTTGTGGCAAATGGAAATAGTAATCATCTGTGAAAAAGCTGTACTTGATGCACAACATGCCATATTATACAACAGACAAGAAAGGGATATTTTGGTGTGCTTGAAATTAAATCAGCAGCAGTTCCTTGCTAATCAACTTGTCTGTCTGCCTACCTACCTGTCTGTCTGTATACCTCCCAAGTGTCCCTATTTAGAGTGGATAGTCACTATCTTGGCCCAAATCCCTCTGTTCTATCATAATGTACCTGTTTTATAGGAGCCCCATATTGTTGGTGTGTCTGAGTGTATAACAGAGATCCACAGCAATAACACTCACAGTAATGTGTCTTTAACCTACCATAAATGTGTTTGGAAAACGGTATGTGTAAATAAGGTACACTGTTTTGCATTTTGGTTGCAAACATTCTTATTAGTAAGTCACCTAAAATTTCCTTGAAGAGTCCCACCCCACTCTTACCCTTAAAATGAAATTGTCCCTTTAACCCGTTAAGGACACAGGACGGAAATATTCCGTCATGATTCCCTTTTATTTCATAAGCTGTGTCCTTAAAGGGACACTATAGTCACCTGAACAACTGTAGCTTAATGAAGCAGTTTTGGTGTATAGATCATGCCCCTGCAGCCTCACTGCTCAATCCTCTGCCATTTAGGAGTGAAATCCCTTTGTTTATGAACCCTAGTCACACCTCCCTGCATGTGACTTGCACAGCCTTCCATAAACACTTCCTGTAAAGAGAGCCTTATTTAGGCTTTCTTTATTGCAAGTTCTGTTTAATTAAGATTTTCTTATCCCCTGCTATGTTAATAGCTTGCTAGACCCTGCAAGAGCCTCCTGTATGTGATTAAAGTTCAATTTAGAGATTGGGATACAATTATTTAAGGTAAATTACACCTTTTTGAAAGTGAAACCATTTTTTTTTCATGCAGGCTCTGTCAATCATAGCCAGGGGAGGTGTGGCTAGGGCTGCATAAACAGAAACAAAGTGATTTAACTCCTAAATGACAGTGAATTGAGCAGTGAAATTGTAGGGGAATGATCTATACACTAAAACTGCTTTATTTAGCTAAAGTAATTTAGGTGACTATAGTGTTCCTTTAAGGGGTTAAAATTATCCCCTCATTTGATCATTTAAAATGTTGGTAGTTATGTGTCTGGTTATCTATTTCTTCTACAGTTGACCTGTGTAAGCAAGATGCTGATGGATGTTTTAATAACTCCTTTGTCAGTGCTAAACTTTTAAGGAGAGGTTCATCAAGATAAAACAGGTGAAATTTAGGCAAAGTGCCAAATGTTAAAGAACATTTAACTGAATTCCAAGGTGACTGCTCCTTATTTAGTGTATACACTTTTCTCCACAATAACATACATTTTTGTCTTGATAATTCTTATCCTTAGTTTGGTATAATACAGAGGTGAACGTTAAGTCTTGATAGCTCCACAGAAATTGCTAAAATGTGAACTGACTACACCAAGAATGTTTATTATTATGTTTACCTATCCTCTATATTTAATAAATATGTATTTGTATGGTTTGACAAAAATATAAATCCCTCAACTATTTATCCTGAAACTTGGTATCTCCATCCTCGCTCCCTGTCAATCATTTTTATCAATTGCATTGTTTGCACCTTGCATTCAGTATAGAGACAGCATACGGAGAAGAAAAACAATAAAACAATGTGTGCCTTGCAATATGTGCCTTAACCCTGCCGGGGCTGGAGTGGATAGTGAAGAGTTGCCCAATGCGAGTCAGGGCTCCAACTATACCTATAACAATACTTTTAATTGGGTTACTTTACATACACGTTATATTACCGCTATTTGTTGAAGTTAATAACTTTTCTCCTCCTTTCACCAATCTATTGCTCTAGGTATCACAGGATCATGCTGTGTCCGCTTACTAGTGACAGTTAGTTTTTGCTTTGATACAAGCAGAAGTCATGAGGGCACAGCATGGAATTCTATGTTAGCAGGGTTAACAACTTATTTTTTCTTATTTGTTCACATTTTTGTTCTGTTAAACATTTATATTTCCTTATTTATCTATTTTTGTTGTGTTGACTGGCTGATAGATCTTGATGCAAAACACTGTTAAGTGAAGGTTCCCTCATTTTGGATACGGTTAACTTTGGGATACAATGTTGCTTTAAGGTTTCTAAGTAGCTTTTTCTGATGGTATATTCAGACACATACACTGATGGACTTTGTGGGACCTGTTCTTTATATCCATCACCAGTCAACACATAGGGTAATTCAGAATGATTGCAGGTAATTTATAACCATTGCAACTTATAGACAAAATATTGCATATTTGTTGTAGTTTATTTTCTAATTACCCTATATCATCAGGCCAAGATATTAGTGTATATACTTAATTAATACTTTATTATTACCTTATCTATTGTGTGACTATATGTCTGCTCTACATTTCTCTTATATTATTTCTTTCCCAGGGAAATACCCCTATCTACATTTGTAAATACTTTAGTTCATTTAAATAGTTATCACACCACTTAAACTTGATACCTACCCTATATCCTTGAATCCAAATCAGGATCTTTTAACTATCTATTAATGGTTAATAGTGATGTCGCGAACATAAAATTTTCGGTTCACGAACCGCGAACGCAAATTTCCGCAAATGTTCGCGAACCGGGCGAATCGCCATAGACTTCAATAGGCAGGCGAATTTTAAAACCCACAGGGACTCTTTCTGGCCGCAATAGTGATTGGAAGGGGGGGGGGGACACCTACTCTCCTTCCCTCCCGGCCCCCACCCCTGGGCGGCGGGTGGGGGCCATGAAGACAATGAGGGGGGACCTACTGTCCTCCCCCTCTCCAGCCCCCACCCCTGTGCGGCGGGTGGGGGCCCTAAAAAAAACAATAAGGGGGGACCTACTGTCCCCCCCCGGCCCCTACCCCTGAGCGGTGGGTGGGGGCCCTAAAAAAAACAATAAGGGGGGGACCTACTGTCCCCCCCCCAGCCCCCACCCCTGAGCGGTGGGTGGGGGTCCTAAAAAAAACAATAAGGGGGGGACCTACTGTCCCCCCCGGCCCCCACCCCTGGGGACCAGGGGGGTTATATAGGGGAATATTCACTAAATGCCAAACATTGTTATACAGGGGAATATTCACTAAATACCAAACATTGTTATATAGGTTAATATTCACTAAATGCAAAACATTGTTATATAGGGGAATATTCACTAAATGCCAAACAGTGTTATACAGGGGAATATTCACTAAATGCAAAACATTGTTATATAGGGGAATATTCACTAAATGCCAAACATTGTTATATTCCCCTATATAACAATGTTTGGCATTTAGTGAATATTCCCCTATATACCAATGTTTTGCATTTAGAATAAAAAAATAATAATAATAATAAAAAAATAAAATGATTGCAGCATCCGAATGAATCTAAATTGTATGCTGTCCAGTAGGTGGGAGGGTCTGCTAGGGAGGGTCTGCTGCTGATTGGCTGTAATGTGTCTGCTGACTGTGAGGTACAGGGTCAAAGTTGACTCAATGATGACGAATAGGGGGCGGACCGAACATCGCATGTGTTCGCCCGCGGCGGCGAACGCGAACATGCTATGTTCGCCAGGAACTGTTCGCCAGCAAATAGTTCGGGACATCACTAATGGTTACGTTTTAACTTTACTAATGATCATTTTGGTCAGGGTGTGATGGACTGCTGGCACTCCAACCGAGTACCTCCGCCAATCGATGCTCCTAGTGCTTTCCGAGGGCTCCAAGCACTCCACCAGACACCATAAGTTCTGCAGACCCCACTTCTAGCGATGCAGCTGCACTGGGGGCTCGCCGTCCTTCACCCACCCAGGACCCAAGACCAGGGTCCAGCTCCCAGTGGGCAGACCTCTCCTACTCTGGAGAACGTACCAGGAACAAGCTCTTACAAGAGCTAGTGATTATACCCTGGGGAGTATAGTGATTATAGCAATCCCCAGAGTGTAGCTTTCCAATCCCCCATACATGATCCAAAAGACTTCATGAAGGGGTAAGCAGGTCTGTTTAATGCAAGCCAGCACTTACAATTTATACACACATTTAAACCCCCAACAGACTCATTTACATACAATAGGTTACATAGAGCACTATAGTACAAGCAAGGGCGGGTTCGGGCAATAGCAAGGGCTAATGGGAGATTGAGGAGGGACAAAGCAGTTAGTTTAAACTGGTCTGGCAGCATCCCTGGGACAACACCCTGCTGGGGAAACAATAAGACAGGGAAGAGGGGGAGGGGAAGAGGCACAGATAAGTAATACATTCCACATACTCCTCCTCTATGTCTGAGAGATAATTAATCAGCTCCAGGTACAGAAAAACACACAATTTACAAACACCCCAAAAGTACCCCCAAGATCCATGGAAACCCCACAAGAGTCACATCCTAAGATAGCCCTGATCTGGATGACCAACATATCCAAAAATCACCCAGATCAGTTCAGTGGTTTGGTTTTTCCATGGAAGTCACTTTTTAACATGTATTTTTGCAGGGTCCATAATCCTGGGGCAAGAGGCTGGCAAGCAGGCCCCTCCAAGTACCAGTGGCGAGGTTACTTTCGCCACACAGGGTATCTAAGCACATGGTATGTTGAAATTTGTTAAATTTTTAATATAAATTAAAATGGAACACAAGAAAAAAAAAAAGTGATTTACAAAAGTTATAAGTGACTTCCAAATTTTTTTTTCAGATTATATTAAGAGCTGCAGATGTACTTGCAAATGGTAGTATACATATAGAGATTTTTCACTAAAAGCTTTCATTGACCCGGGGAAAGAGTTAAATAATGATATAGGCCTGGAAAAGTGGCAATTGTTTACACAACAAAAAATATTTCTTAAATGGATGCAATATTTTACACAAACATACAATGCCAATACAAATTACTCTCCAGAAGCCTGTTTTTTTTTTTTGTATTTTTTTTTTTTGTATTTTTTTTTTTTGTATTTTTTTTTTTTTTTTAAGAAAGCTATACAAACACCATGAGATTATCCATTAGGACATGAGTAAGTGTGTTTTTCACCTTCAGCAGAGGAAAGTCTTTCTTGCAGAATGAAAAATAATAACACAAAATTCACAACGTGAAATCAAATTAAAATAATAAGTAAAGTGCTTTTCAACAAAGTGCACCATACAGACTAATAGTAATAATAATAATACTAACAACAACTACAAGAACAAATATAAATGCTATTAGTAATATTTATAGCTTATTGTTCCATGCAGTAATCACACTGGCGTTTTGGCGTTCATACAGCTTTTTTAAGGTTTTTGCTTTTTTTTTGTAAAGTAATGTGGATATTTAAATTACTAAATGTATTCCATTTTCATTATATTACGTTATCAATCATATTACTCTATTGCAGTTATGTACGGACGAATATAATCCCTTATATTAATATTAAGCTAGAGTTGCTTTCTAGGACAAAATATCATTCTGTTTATCTCTGTAGGGTTTCATCCATTTTGGAGTGTTAGCTATATGGTACTTATTACTTTGAAGTTCCAATACAAGTCAATCTGACACAATCGTGTTAGGGACCAGTTTAGGTACAATATAAACGTTGGCGGAGATCTCTCTTCGAGGTATATGACTTCATTTGTTATGGTCAAAAAGAACTAAACCCAAAAATGTTTTGGGTTTCTGTCTTCAACTTTATTTATTTGAAATAACCCGTAAAACTATAACCAACACCCAATGCAGCCCAACAGCAAAACAATTAAGAAACAAAAAAGCACGAGTGGTGGTGCGTTTAGTTTGTTAATGAATGTCATAAGGTATAAAATGTAAACACAAAGAGATTATCATCATTTATTTATACCAGCAATAAATACTGTTTGGCTAAATACTATGTAAAATGTATTACAATACTTAAAGGAAGAGACAGAGATAAACCAATAAAGCATGATCCTTAATTGATAAATGTAAAGGCTTGGCCTGCAGTTGTGGGAGGGGCATGGTACCTATTTAAACCCCCCTACTCACCTTCCTCCGTCCCGTACGTTTTCCAGCGACTCGCATATCCCCACCCTCCACTCCCTCTATCCATACTTTCATTACACCTCATGGGTGGGCCCTCTTTTATTACAGGCCTACCACGACGTCGGTTCCGGCACACCTCAACCGACTTATTTCAATTTTACTTCCCATACGGCCTTATTTGCCCCTCACACAAATTACAAAACAAACAGAAAGGTAATTTGCACATGCATAATTTACATATTCCAAGATTCCATGTCTTTCCACCATATTGCATAACAGATTGAAAATGATTCTGCATATTTTGGCAGTAGGAATATTTAGTAGAAAAGCAAAAATGGCTAAATAGTTTGCAATCACAAAGGCAATACAGAGCAGGTGCAAGATACAGCTGTAACTTAAAAAAAATGAAACATATTCATAGGGAGGAGTAACAATGATCAGGAAATGGATAGAAATTAAAGCCAGGCACTTTCATTAAGGAAACGGATTGCACTATGTAAGGTTGGCGTGCAGAGAGAATTAGAAAATATCAGTCTGTCATTGGAAAATGAGAAATGGAGAAAAACCAAAGAGCTCCTCATTACTAAAATTCTAATTTTAGCTGTGAAGGCAGTTACAAGTTAGGTCTGCAGTTATGGCACACTCAGAATGGGTTTGCTCTGAGCATTCCACAAAATATTCTCTGAACCTCATTGCTTGAGCTTTCATGAACATCAAGGCATTTACACAGCAGATTGGCTTAAAGAGTAAATTGCAAGGAGTTGAAGGTGTAGAATGAAGAATGAAGGGGTACATTTGCAACTAGTTGGTTGGAAGATAATTCCTACCATACCTGCCAATCATATCTGGGCAACTTACCAGAAAACAGAGCAGGCTGCACAGGCAACTGTGCAAGCAACGGGTCTCTCAATCAAAGCAGACAATGTACAGAACACTGGTCCTAGTGCCCAGTCCCTTCCTGTATCTTGAAATCTGACAGCAAATTCAGTACAGGTCCCTGTGAAGTATTTTTGCATGAACAGTACCTAATATGGGAACTGTTACCCATGTTCTCCTGAGTTTAGTTGCTTGGGCATCACACACTGTAGTTACAATTGTGTTTGCTGATTCCCGTATTTTTCCGTGTATGAGATTCCCCCATGTATAAGACGACCCCTATTTTTTGAGCCCAAAATTAAGAAATCAATATTTAAAACGTCAAATAGAACAACTTTGATATTTTAGAGGTGACTTCTGAGGAGAACAACACACTTATGATTCTCATGACTCCCCTGTGCCATGGTAATCTATGAATGTAATGGCTATCTAGTGCATGCTGCGAGACTAGAGCTCTCACAATACAGCAGGTGGTGTGAGGGCATGCTGGGACATCACATCAGTATTCCCTCTGCTCCCTGATCCCCATTTTCTCCCACATAAATCCACTACCTGAGGTGGAGCAAGCCTTAATATGGCTGCTCTTTTTATGGTGTGGCAAAAACACAGGCTTATACATGGAAAAATACGGTACATTCAAGTTTCAATCTCAAAGTTCCAATTTGGGTCCTCGACTGGTCCATCATTTCTACTTTGTTGTCCTTTTCTAGGAACTCACAATTGTATGTATAACATAGCAATAAAAATACAAATAATTGGGCTTTGAGCTAAATTATGTTGTCAGACTGTACTGACGGACGTACCTCTCCTGCATATCCCATAAACAGGGATTATACCGCTGTACATCCTCCACTCCAGAGCAGATCATAGCTCTTGCAAATGTGAGTGTACTACCAACTTTTTTTATTTTATCTCTGGATTTCGACTCATTGCACTATTGGCTGTTTTCATAAGTCCCTCTTCTCTCCTTACATATACGAATATCCTAAGCCACTCAGACGGACCCACCCTTGAGGAAAAGTCTCCACAAGCACTTTAATCCTACCTTGTTGTCCTAGTGAGACTTTATTTTGAACTATTACTTCTAACTCTATTGGCACAGCCTTCTCTGTTTTTTACACTATTATGTGTATGGAAATGTCAGTGCTTTTGAGGCAGCCATAACGTACTCAAAGAGTAAATTTAATCCAACTCTAAACCAATCTTAATCCAATTTTAATTTCTCTTAAACCCTATGTAATCTAACTCTGACATTAGAAGCAGGTTTATGGACATACATTGAGATATACATATGTAGTTGTTAAATTTGAATATACGTTTTATGCCTACAATGTCCAGGTAGTAAATTAATTTTACTCACTTTATCTTCCTTTTTGGGGGGAGGGTGGTGGGAAGGCAGCAGGAAGCTCCCTAGAATTCTGTCCTGACATATGAATACAACCCTGGGGATCGAGCCATACATTATCAGTGGGAATGTTGACTCATACCTGCTTACTGTAAATTGGTCACATTCAAAATAGTTTACACCAGCAGCTATGTTCCCAAGCCATAGTAAAATGTATTTGCCCTCTTATAAAAAAGTCTGGAACACAACTCTTATTAAATATAAAACAATAGAATAAATACTGCACCAGTCAACGAAATGATAATTCGGGATCAATCAAAAAAACACAAATAACATAACATAGTGCATAACATAAAATAGTGCAAAATGTATATATATAATGATAGACCCCTTATGTAGAGTAAAACGCACACGATTTAGAGCCGTCCCAGGCTCTATATAATTTGCAGGGGGGTGCCTAAAAAGGCTAAAACGATATCCTTAAGGAGAGCAGCACAGGATATAAAGTGCAAAATCCAAAACTTATTAAACAAAAAAGACAATTAAAACAGGGACAATAAGCAGTGTATAAATAGTAAAATATACTAGGCACAAAGCCTAAATAAAACACCACAGAGTAAATAAGAAAAAGTACCAGATACAATACTTTGGTCAAGCAGCAAACGCGTTTCAACTCCAGCTGGAGTCTTCTTCAGTGCTGTGGTGCTCTCTCCTCTGTGATTTTAAATACCCTTCTTAATCAGTCTCCAAACTATCCCGGCTGTGTATCTTCTTACTTCCTGCACGGCAAATGCACCTATTCATTTCCTGTCACATGACATGATTACATCACTTCCGTTTCATAGGTCATTGAAGTAAGGACATGTTCATTATAGTCCCATGTTAGATATGGGCAAAAGTGCTTATAATAGAGTCCGAATAAAAAAGGAAAATAGAAAAATGAATACTACTGCAATAATAGATGAAGTATTATGCAGGTCCCCCTTTGGGGACAAGGAATCTAAGGTAAATATCCATTTACTTTCTATTTTGCATAGTTCCTTGATGTTGGTTTCCTCTCTCTAATTGGGAGATTTCTTAAAAATAGCCATAAAGGATAATAGTGAAGGATATTTATTATGGTGCTTTAAAAAGTGATCCCTGTTTTAATTGTTTATTTGTTTAATACATTTTGGATTCTGCACTTTGTATCCTGTGCTGCTTTCCTCAAGGATATTGTTTTAGCCTTTTTAGGCACCCTCCTGCATATTATTTAGAGCCTGGGACGGCTCTAAATCCTGTGCGTTTTACTCTGCATAGGGGTCTATCATTATATATATATATATATATATATATATATACATTTTTCACTGTTATGTTATTTGTGTTTTTTAGATTGATCCCGAATTGTCATTTCGTTGACTGGTGCAGTATTTATTCTATTGTTTTATATTTAATAAGAGTTGTGTTCCAGACTTTTTTATAAGAGGGCAAATACATTTTACTATGGCTCGGGAACATACCTGCTGGTGTAAACTATTTTGAATGTGACCAATTTACAGTAAGCAGGTATGAGTCAACATTCCCACTGATTATGTATGGCTCGAACCCCAGGGTTGTATTCATATGTCCAGACAGAATTCTAAGGAGCCCCCTGCTGCCTTTATCTATAAGTGTTGTGGGATACACTTTTCACTGCACCAGCAATTTTAGATTTGTGATAATTGGTAGCGCCAATACACCTTGATTTCTTTGTATCTTCTTAAATATAGCCAAGTCTTTAATACAGTGGTCCCCAACCAAGTCCTCAAGTGCCCCCGAACACTCCAGGTTTAGGGATTACCCAGTTGTGTCTAAAGTGTTTTTAGAAAAAGAAAGACAAACACTTTAGATACAACATGGTAATCCCTAAATTTTGGACTGTTAAGGGGTACTAGAGGACTGTGTTGGGAACCCCTGCTGAGGAAGTTTGTGCTATGCAATCCCTCTCAGCCTCACTCTTACATCGGTCAACTGTATTTGGGCAGGCTTGGTTGCCTTGCTTAGACTTTAAAAAACTATGGTTAGAGGGTCCATGGAATGTTCTTGTACCGCCACTCTCATTTTTTTTTTCTCTCCACCTCATTATTTTATTTTATCTTCTTTTTCTATTAAACACTATTGGTCATAATAACAGTTACGTCCTCTTTAAATATATATTTTCCAAGTAGTATTATAAACATTCAATGACATTGACGCAATGATGTCAGGCAGCAAAGTTTATCACTATATTACTATAACACTTAAGTATGAGTTTAAGAGACAATGTGAGTATGCGTCCGTTACTTTATATAGCGTTGTCTGCTTCTCTTGATTGCTTTTTAACAGAGTTATTTATGTTTTGTTATATTAAAACCTCTATAAATAAAATTTGAAAAAAGATTGTAAAAATATACAGCAATATCAGATTAATTTCTTCAAATAGGTTTCAAGGTTACAAAACAGCATAGGACATTTACTATACTACACTAAAATACTACATCTGAATCTTTAATTAGGATATTGTTGTTCAATGGACATTACACAGTACAAAAAGAAAAAGTTTTGTTAATCCAAAGTTTAAATTAAAAAAATCACTTAATATTAGTCTCAATATTAATATAACACTTGAATTTGTATACCTGTCAGAAATACTAGGTGTAGTGTGGTTTAATGGAATTCCTAATGTCAAAGAAAGTCAAAAAAAGTAATTCTGCGCATATTGAAACTTTACTAAAGTTTTGGGTTTGAACGATCAATTTTTACATATAAATTAGAAAATGTAAACTTAATACTACTAGTTTTTGCCTGTTCTTCAGGCATCAGAGAATAATTATTCATGGAGAAATGTAAGAGAGACAAAAAAGAAGACGAAGAAACAGAGATGATTAAATATTGTAGTATGTTTAAAAGAAGAGTTCTGATGTACAAAATGTAATTTTATTTTCTACCAACAAAAAAAAATAAAAAAATTACACGAAGACCTGTAGATAACGATTTTACCAAAATATTGCCTGCCCCCTCAATTCAATTTTCTTTTCTATTTAGTAAATACTAGAAGCACTCTAATCATCAAGTGCATGTACCTCTAGAGGTTTGAAAACTGTGTGTAATCCTACATCTGCAAAAAGTATTGCCAACCCTAACATGATATGCAATAGTTCATTATTATTCTACAACTGAATTCCTAAGCATAGTCCAACTTCAGTGAATGACCCTACAAAGGCCACAAACAAGCCACTAAGGAAATGTGAAGGTGAAAAAAGGAAATGATCTTAAAGCATCATTTTTTGGCCTGTTGAGAGAACATATAAGATTCTTCTTACTACAGCTATGTATCAACATATAGAAATTAACAACATAATAGGTGTTCTCTATTATGTAAAGAAAATTGCAGGCAGAAGTGAACATCACAAGAATAGATATACTGTGATACACTGTGATCGAGCATACATTGGTCACTGAAGTATTCCAGTTGTATTAACCTCAGAGTAAAAAACAGAACAAAACAAATACTAGTGCAATACAGCTTAAAGGTGTGGATATAATTTGTCCAACTTGTATTATAGAACAGACTCACATTTACCAGAGCTAACTCAGAGCTCTGCTGTTGTGCACACAAATGCTATAATCCCCATCTCAGGATATATGCTGGTCCGAATTATAGGAGATCTCCAGATGAGGTGCAATGTGCAGAGTATATGGAAAATAAAAGTATCAACATTTCCAGTGGTGAAGTAAGTACTTTAAAGAATCAAAATAGAAATAAAGAAATGTACTTACATTTACTAGAGCAGGACTTGCTCTAGTATAAAAAGCTTGGGTGGTATTATCCACACCTAAGGATATGAAGATATCAGGAAGCAAGATGATGCATGGGTAAGTAAAAAGTTAACTTTTATTACATAAAATATACTTTAAGAACATATAATAAAAACAATGAAAAGCAAGGAATAGTCTAAATAAACAATAGGGGACCACGCTTAAGGTCTGTTCCAATTATATTAACTTTGAGGTTAATACAACTGGAACACAACCATGTATCAAACTGAATCATATCTGTTTAAATTGTCATAGTTTTATGGATACTACAATAACATGTGATATATGTACATTGAACTAAATGTAGACAGATATATGAAGTTAAGACGTTTCAATAGGATTGCAAAAGAGCACAGCCGGAACAATACAAGTTTTATAAACCCACTTCAGGAAAATAATGACAATAACAGGATATTGCATTTGGTTGTAACTCTGTAAAGCCTGTGGTTTGAATGAATTAATAATGTACGGGGCGAGTGTCGATGAGTTTATATGATTATCCATTTTCACTGAGCTTTTTGTCTTGGGTGAGTCACAAAACACTTCTATGATTAATTAGTTTATTTTTATGTTTTCCTATTCACTGCAACCAGGGATTTTCTGCTTTGAGATGGAACTTTCATAGCATTACTAATCTGGTTATTGTGTTTGGCGGCCCCATTACTGAGCTTGTATGTGTGAGGCAATGGGTCAATTGTACTGATTTAGAGAGGTGGAGTTGCACAAAGATATACAATACTTGGACATGTATATATGACTTCTTAACTGCTTCAAGTCTTCACAAACGAACAGGACTATTCACTAATGTGAGATTTCAAAATTAATTCAAAGTGAATTTCACATTTAAGGTCACAATAGCCAAAATATAAAAATTCAGCTTTGCTTTCATTTTGGCTACTATGGCCTTAAATTTTGAATTCACTTGGAATTCTCACTTTAGTAAATAGCATTGCACATTGTGTTTTTGCAAAGTGATGAAAAAAAGTAATTACACTTTATTGTTGCATTAATTAGAAGAAGCAATGTATAATGTAACAATTGTAACAACAATACAGTTTGCAATCTTATGGTATATGGGATAGATCTGATAATAAGTGTGTTTTTAGTGTCTTTGTTTTTATTTAACTATCTTAAAGCTAAACTTGTAGGGAGAGATTCATTGAGGGGAAACAGGTCCTTTTTGAGCAAGTGCTAAATGTTAAAGAACATTCAATTGGTTGCCATGGTGATTGCACTTTATTTAGTACTGTGCGCTACAGTAGTTGTTTCCCCTCTGTAAATTTCATCGTTAGTTTGGTATATAGTATAGAGGTGAAATCTAAGCCTTGTTGTTTTAGTAATTGTCTAAATTTGAACTAACACAACCCATGATTTTTAATATTATGTTTGTATATCCTTAAGGGAAGCAAGTAATCCTCCTACATAGTGGTCCCTTTCTGCCAGTATACGGCACATTATATTTGCACTACCATTGTACTTCCCTACACCTTCATTGGTTGAATTTTCCATTTTATGACAATCAGGTTGCAATATTTGGATCTAGTAGTGCAAGGCCGAGACACTGACAACCCTACATTTCTTTTTCTCTAAATGTTTTCATCCAGTAAGTTAATCATCTTGAATTTTGTGACTCTTTTCTTCATTGTACATCCTCTAGGCTGAGGAATAGACAAGTCCTTTTTAACAAGGAGCGTAATACACCGGAGAGGGTTGTTAGAAAGAAAGATTTTACATTCAGGAATAGATCACCCCATCAAGAGTGCCACTATATACGGACACATACACCAAGGGAAAGATATCCTTGTCCACCATACAGAAAACAAGATAGACATATGTTTTCTGGAAGAGATTAACCCACATACAATATGGGTGATTTTGGATATGGACACAATAGATTTTCACCCCTATCACATACATCTGACCAACAGGATATTTGGAGTACACAGAGCAAGGGGAGACACAAGGCTCCCCAGCTGACTCACAAATCACCCACCAAAAGAGAAAGGACCATAGAGGAAGGGGAAGAAAAGAAAGGATATCAAAAATGATGGGATCTTTCATTTAACTAATAGGGAATTAAGTGTCCCCCAAAAGACGTTATTAGAGAAGGGCCTAAAATTTGCCCCAACCAAAACATTGAATACATTTGAAACATATATCAACTTAAACAAGTTTAAAAGGAGGATGACCCTTAAAAGATTCTTTGCCAAAAATCCTGTTGTGGGAACAGAGTCACATACAGACACTGATTTTGTTCACACAACTTTAAAGAATCCGTCCCATTTTTCCCCCAAACATTATATCTCTGATGAGATGGTCACTTTTTGAAAAGATGGTTATGCATGATGTGAACAAACTAAAGAAACCTAAAGCGACCAGTTATAATTTGAATTTAGCTGAACGCCATGCTCTGAAAGATTTTAAAAATGACCGCACTTTAGTCATTAAGCCGGCCGACAAAAGGGGGGGAGGGAATTGTACTCCTGGAAGAGAGTGATTATCTAGAGGAATCAAACAGACTATTAGGAGATAATTTGATGTATCAGGTATTACCCAAAGACCCAACTGCTGATATTAAAGCAAGTTACAACCAATTGATTGATAGGGGTAAAATGACTGGCATTTTAGATAGAAAAGAATTTGAGTTTTTAAATGTACAACATCCGAAAATCCCCATGTTTTATTACCTCCCAAAAATTCATAAAAATCTTACAAAGCCACCAGAATGTCCGATAGTTTCGGGCATAGGATCAATTTCTAGTAGGCTATCACAATATATTGATAATTGCCTACAACCGATCATTCAAAATTGCTATCTGAAAGATACCCTTAACATTTTGCAAATTTTAAAGGCTATTAAATGGGAGGATAATTATTTCTTAGTCACAGCTGACGTCAGCTCGCTTTACACAATTATTAATCATGGTAAAAGATGCTAAGCTTCTTTGCATTTTTTGGAAACTTCGGATAGATTTCCACAAACCCAAATAGACTTTTTATTGGAGGGTATCTCATGGATTTTAAACAATAATAATTTTTTGCACCACAGCACTTTTTATCTCCAGATCTGTGGTACGACGATGGGAACCAGATTCGCACCCAGTTATGCCAACCTGTTCATGTCACTGTAGGAACAGAGACACATTTTCGATCTACACAGGTGGGATGCGAATCTGGTGACCTATCGCCGTTACATAGATGATATCTTTTTTACCTGGAGGGGAGATGAGTCATCTATCACTACCTTTTTAGCCCATCTTGAGGATAATGACTGGGGCATTAGACTGACAAGCACTTTTAGTAATCGTTTGGTCAACTTTCTTGACTTGAATATCTATATAGTGAACATTACTATTAAAACCAGCATCCACTTTAAGAAGGTCGATGTTAACAGTTACATCCAATGCAATAGCTGTCATTATTCTCCGTGGCTTTTAAATGCCCCTAAGGCACAGCTGGTGAGAATAAAAATAATCTGTACCACAATACCAAATTTCATGAACAGGCACAAAAGATTTTAGGCGATTTTAGCGACAAGGGATATGACGACATACTATTAAATAAAGCCTTCCAAGAAATGGAGATGCAAGAAAGAAATGCACTAATAAGTTATAAATAAAAAAGACAGAACATTGACGATAATACAATACCCTTTATTTGTGATTTCAATTGTCAAAACAATTAAGGAAAATTGTATCCAAATATCCAAATAATTTTACCTGACAAACCTAAGGTTATATATAGGGGTGTCCCAAATTTAAGAAATAGTCTGACACAGAATCAGCTAGTGACCAAAAAGAATGCCCAGAGTTTATTTAAAGAGCCAAAAGGGTTTTATGGGTGAGGGGTGTGCGGAGCCTGCAAGAACACCAAAAGTGTAAAAAGACATATAAAATAATTTACACATCCACGAGATGGTGGTAAGAATATTACTATTAATGAGATTATTACATGCCACACAAAACATGTGATCTACATGATCACATGTACATGTAAACTCATACGTGGGACTTACCACTAGACCGTTAAAGGTTCTAATTCAAGAACACGTCCGCAATATTAAAAATGGTTTCACTAAACATAGCCTGTCCCTATACTTCAAATTAAAACACAACAGCGACCCTAATTTTATGCAGTTTTTAGGCATTCAAAAAGTTAATTTTAATATTAATATATAGGGGTAAGTTCGCCTCTTTTAGCGCTCCACTGAGAGATCACTTTAGTGGTTTGTTCCACTTGGGTTATCTGTTTTGTACTGCATACTCAAATTACCCTGCAGTCTTTACTCTATGAGTACTGTTAAAAAGTGTGTCCCTTCTTGAAATTATATTTTTTGTTTTTTTCAAATTTTATGCAGTTTTTAGATATTCAAAAAGTTAATTTTAATTGGAGAGGGGAAGATATTATTAGAAAGATGGGACAGTCTGAAATTAAGTGGATCTTCAATCTAAATACACTTCAACCAAGTGGTCTTAATAGTGATTTTGAACTCTGTCACTTTCTATAGTCATTATGTTTTTTGTTTTTTAATATATATTTTTTAACCTTTTTAGTCATTAAGTGGCTCCTTATATTGGATTTTCTATCATATATACTTTTAAACATTTATTGGGGATTCTATTTTATATTTTTAATAAATAAATGTAGGACATTTTATAAATAAATAACAATTTTTATCTATGGAATTATGTTATCGAGCTTTTACACATAAGAGTGATAATATATTATTATGAGTTATATTCCATAGTTATATATTAATTGGTACTGAGATTTGCTTATACCATTTTAATGTATGGTTCTTAATACATTGTATTCTTATTTTTCTAATACTTATGTGACTTTGAGACTGCTAAATGAGGACTGGGTGATTGATAATAATCCCATAAAAACCCACTTATTAGCAGCTGATGTGGACCATATAACTTGCATTTGCCCATAAACAATATGGCCGAAACGGAAACACAGGTAACAATACACCGGAGCCGGAAGGACCGGAAGTGACTTCCGGTCTCTGAATAAAACACTACAGCTGTGTCAGCTGACTACTCCACACACCCCCGCAAACCAATGCGGTGATTGGTGATTGAAGTGCGATATCAACCAATCGGAGAAGGATCTCTACATTTAAATTTCGGATCTGCACAGGAAACAGGCATCCCGATCGATAAAGCCAACAGGCGAAACGCGTCTCGGAGGAGGACTTACCATTGATGGACTGGTATCACTTTTTTAATATTTTATTGTTTATTGTTTTAATAAAGTGTTATTTTAGTATACCTGGATTCACAAGTCTCCTGCTGTTTCCTGTATTCAAGTGGGGCTGTGCTCTCCTTAATAGCACATCTACTTTAATACCAAGAGCCTAGTATTGTTGGCTCCTTGCAAGGTGAGCAATTACTTCAGATTAAATGTGTATTTACAGTGGCATTTCTTGACAATACTACACAAGGAGGCTCTCTCTTGTCTTTTTCATTTTGGCGAGACAACTGCCCAGATATTGCAAGAAGGTTTTGGTATTACCTGACATACATATGCCAGAGAGATTTGAGCCTATCCATATGTGGCTCTAAACCATGTGAGTCCATATTACCTTCTTGTTTTTACCACTGGACCCTGACATACTTCCCTATTTGTATATTTTCTTCCCATATAGGGAATTGTATATTTGTACACTTCCCCATAATATATAGGGGTAAGTTCGCCTCTTTTAGCGCTCCACTGAGAGATCACTTTAGTGGTTTGTTCCACTTGGGTTATCTGTTTTGTACTGCATACTCAAATTACCCTGCAGTCTTTACTCTATGAGTACTGTTAAAAAGTTTGTCCCTTCTTGAAATTATAGTTTTTGTTTTTTTCTTGTTTCTAGAATGTTGATTGCCTGGTTGTAATCAGCATGTTTATGTACAAATTTGACCAGTATCCCAAAGATTATCAGGTAAGTGATATCACTAATGTTTATACATAATATGCAGGTTATATTCTAAGGTCTCCTAAATGTCCTCTTCCAGCGGCAGACACAAGGAAGTCTAGCAAAACTTATATGGTCACACTGAGTATCATTCATCAGTGTTCATTTTTTTTTCATTATCACAACTGTGGTAATATTACATTGGAACTATAATACGGCAAGGTGCGTGCGCTCGCCTAATGAAGATCTTTGCTAGATGGTATAGATGTTTAAAAACATGCATATTTTAAATTCTAGAACATACAATAATATAAATGTATATATAATATATTTTGATTTCTAAAACAAACAATAAATACATGTAATGCAGTGTTGCTGCTTTTAATGAAGCAGTCAATTAACAGTAAATCACAGTCAACTGAGTGTGTGAGTTATTGTTATTAGACTGCTTTAAGAAAGGCAGTAACACTACATTAAGTTGAGACCCCTGAGTGTGCTTCTTCATTGCTATATATTTGACTTGGTCGTTGCAGAGTTCTGGGGCACTAAGCTTGGGGAAGACTGTATTGCAGACCACATGAGATATATATCATTCTCGTTGGAGTGTATATCATGAGCCTTTTGAAAACAGTACTAATTATTATTATTATTATTATTTATTTGTTTTAATATGGTAGAGATCACCCAGTCTGCTTTAAAGGACAATACACTAGTAATACTTTCTTCTTACTAACCTTACTAATCTTGCTTTATAAAAAAAAAATAGCAATATGAAAAATGTATGAAGGTTATTTAAATACAAACAAGATCAATTACAAAGCACTTAATATAACCTAAGCTTTATATTGCTTGCAGGGGACTGATAACCTACAGCATGCAATGACACGGTGCTGAATTGGTTCATATCCTCCTGCTACCGTAGGTCATACAAGTGCCAGCAAGACTGAAATCATGTGGTGCTTTGTAGCAGCTCACTTAGCTTCATTCAGTGGCATTTATTTGTCATCTTTACTTTAATCCAACGGAGGACTGACCTGTAACAGTAGAAAGGTAATTTTGTCTAGCACATCTTGATATGTCCCATGCCAGCTTTCTCAGTTGGCAATGATTGCTTTGATAAAACCAAATAAAACACAGCTGTGATGTGAACAACAGCATCCTGTAAAAAAAACCTATCTGCAATATATTTTTTTTACATCACTTTCTAAAAAAAAAAGCCATAGCTGTAACAACTTAAATTTTAAGTAAAGCTAAGAGTAAATGTTCACCTTGAATATATTTTTAAACCCAATTCTTACTTGTATAACTGCTCGCAATATAACCAAATGTAGAATTTAAAAAGCCCTTCTCCTACTTCGCAATTTCTTTATTACATCAAAATTTACCAAGGATTACATAATTGTCCTTAATTTGGAAAAATCTAATATATGCCATTATTCCAAAGCAAGTTCTAATGGTAGAATCAGACCAGGTATTTGATATAGGGGGTATACGTGTATCTAAATATCAAATAGGTCACCTAGAGAACCTAGTGGTGGTAGAATATGGCAGGTTGCTTGTAGATAATAAGTGGAAATCTTGCAATTGGTGTCATCAAGACTGGGAATACAGAGAATAGGTACGAGGAGTCTTGTAGTCATTAAGAAGAAATGTATTGAAAGGTATAGCAAGGAGCTACAAAGGCAAATGCAATAGAACATAAAGGTAAGTTGTCAAACTGATGTATAGTTTTAGTGTATGGTTGGAAATCGAATAGTCTTGGGATAGTGTGATGATTGATTAGAGGTAGCAGAATTGTGGAATGGTTTGAACACAATAATAACATGAGATATGACAAAAACTCACCAGACTTAGAAATTACTAGTTAGTTATGACCCGTGTATAACAACTTGAGTTGTGTACATTACAAGGACATACAAAAAACACGACATGAGTAAATGAATGTACATTGTCTTAGGAATGTTTTTTGTTTAGCTTTTGTTACTCTGTGATGTTTGGTAGTGGCATTTAGAGACAGGAAAATGTACCGTATATACTCGAGTATAAGCCGACCCGAATATAAGCCGAGGCCCCTAATCTTACCCCCAAAAACTGGGAAAACGTATTGACTCGAGTATAAGACTAGGGTGGGAAATGCAGCAGCTACTGGTAAATTTCTAAATAAAATTAGATCCTAAAAAAATTATATTAATTGAATATTTAATTACAGTGTGTGTATAATGAATGCAGTGTGTGTATAATGAATGCAGTGTGTGTGTATGAATGAAGTGTGTGTATATGAATGCAGCGTGTGTATGAGTGCAGCGTGTGTATGAGTGCAGTGTGTGTATGAGTGCAGTGTGTGTATGTGTGCAGTGTGTGTGTGTGTGTGTGTGTGTATGTGTGCAGTGTGTGTGTATGTGTGCAGTGTGTGTGTGTGTGTGTGTGTGTGTGCAGTGTGTGTGTGTGTATGTGTGCAGTGTGTGTGTGTGTGTGTATGTGTGCAGTGTGTGTGTGTATGAATGCAGTGTGTGTGTGTATGAGTGCAGTGTGTGTATGAGTGCAGTGTATGTGTGCAGTGTGTGTGTGTGCAGTGTGTGTGTATGAGTGCAGTGTGTGTGTGTATGAATGCAGTGTGTGTATGAGTGCAGTGTATGTGTGCAGTGTGTGTGTATGTGTGCAGTGTGTGTGTGTATGAGTGCAGTGTGTGTGTGTATGAATGCAGTGTGTGTATGAATGCAGTGTGTGTGTGTATGAGTGCAGTGTGTGTATGAGTGCAGTGTGTGTATGTGTGCAGTGTGTGTGTATGTGTATGAGTGCAGTGTATGTGTGTGTGTGCAGTGTGTGTGTGTGTGTGTGTGTGTTGCAGTGGTGGGGGTGGGCAATTTTATTATTTTATTTATTATTATTTTTTATTATTTTATATTATTATTTATATTTTTTTCATTATTATTTCTTCTTATTATTTTTTATTTTCGTCCCCCCTCCCTGCTTGATACATGGCAGGGAGGGGGGCTCCTTCCCTGGTGGTCCAGCATTGGCAGTTCAGTGGGGGAGAGAGGGGGCTGGCAGAGATCTTACTTACCCGTCCTGCAGCTCCTGTCAGCTCTCTCCTCCTCCGCGCCGTCCGTTCAGCTCTTCTGTCAGCTCACACTGTAAGTCTCGCGAGATTTACACTGGGAGCTGACCGAGGTGCTGAACGGACGGCGCAGAGGAGAAGGGAGCTGACAGGAGCTGCAGGACGGGTAAGTAAGATCTCTGCCAGCCCCCTCTCCCTCAGTCTGTATTATGGCAATGCAAATTGCCATAATACCGACTATTGACTCGAGTATAAGCCGAGTTCCGGTTTTTCAGCACAAAAAATGTGCTGAAAAACTCGGCTTATACTCGAGTATATACGGTATACAGCAGAAATGTATTAAATAATTAATAGTAGTGTTGCATATCATTGTTATGCATTTGAATAGGTATGATCCATATATGATTCATACTACACATGATCATGTGATACACAGCTTTGGTGGGACTTACATAAATAATACTGACACATACACATGCAATATATATATAAACATATATATAAGTAGCGATTGTAGCCGTATTAGTCCAGTAATGTAGATGTAAAAAACAGATAACATTTGTATCTTGTAATACCTTTTTTATTGGACTAACATAATTTTTTAATGGCAAGCTTTCAGGAGAACCTCCCTTTCTCAAGTATAAAGCATTTCTGAGCAAGACAACACATAGAATTCAAAGTTGAGTTGTGATACAGGGGTTAAAGCAACATGAGTGATAAGACAAGACACAGGTTTGATAGAAAATAGACACCATTCTCACAGAGGGTCGTAAATATCTTGTGTGTAGATCACAGAGTGAAAGGGTGGAGAGAAAGAAAAAAAAACAAGCAAACAGTGCAGAAGATGGTGCTAGAAGGGGAGAGTAAAAACAAAATAATTACTTATATTAAGAATGCATGAATTCACATCCAAGCATACACAGACACACACATACACTCCTATATCTAGCATACACAGACACACACATACACTCACACACATGTACATATACATATACACAAGTAGTGTATAGGTACAAGTATACACAAGTACATACATAATATACACAAGTACATACAACAGTATACATATGAATACAACCAAATGCCCAAATATATGTACATGCACACCTACACACACATCCACACATAAGCACCAATACCTGTACCTACACATACATAGACCCATATATATGTATATGTATAATTCACATATACATACATGTATGCATGTATATACACACTTTATACCTACACACACACACAAATATATATATGTATATGTATATGCATACACATGAAGGCATGTACATATACATACACACAAACACATATACATACATGCACATGAACTCATACACAAATATAAATGTACAGTATTGGAAAGCATGGGTCTACACATAGTACTTTGTATTTTGATAGAATGTATCATTGGAATGCATTTTATAAGTTGATACATATGACAGAACAGTAAGATAATGTTGGAGGAGTGTTCATGTAAAGTGTTGGTAGTGGGACAGGTAACCCAAGTCAATATTTAGTCCTCTATTCTTGCTGTTAAACAATTTGATCATCCTGGCTTTGAAAGCTTTCTTTATTTGGTATTTTGAAAACCACCATTCAGTACTTTGATTTTTAGGTCTTTCATTGAGTGGCCAGGCTGGGTAAGATGGTGTCCCACAGGAGTGCAGTAGGATTCTTCTTTGTGGTGTTTAATGAAGTGTCTGTGCATATTTATTCTGTTGTTTAATTGCTGGGTGGTTTCCCCAATGTAGCATCCTGGGTGACTGTGACGAAAGCACCTTCATCACGGATTTGGAGATGCCTGCTTGCCAGCCTCTTGCCCTGTGACTATGGCCCCTGGGATGTATTGCCCTTTAAAAGCTTTATTTGGTCATATTGGATTTTAAAACACTTTATCTGCCCCTTTAAATCCATGGGAAAATGTGCCTATTCCCCTCCCCCTTTTTCCTGTCCTATTGTTTCTCCAGCAGGGTGTTGTCCCGGGGACACTGCCAGACCAGTTTAAACTGGCTGCGTTGTCCTTCCTATTTTCTGACCCCACCCTTCCTTGTACTATAGGGCACTTTTAACATTGTATTATAAGGGTTATGTATTTTTTATGTGGCTTTTGTAACAGTTTCTGACTTAGAGATATTTCCTGTACCTGGAGATAATTAAGTTACCACAACCACTTAAGCCAATTATCTCCAGGATAGAGGAGAAGATAGACCGGCCGCACAGCCTAAATCTGTGGAACTGTTTTGGGCATGAAAGCCATGCTTGCGGTCGGTCAAATGTGACTTCCCTAAAACTTTTGAACCCCTGCTCTGATCTGGGTGATTTTTGGATATGTTGTTCACCCAGATCAGGGCTATCCAGGGATGTATAATTTATGTGTTATGTTTTGGGGTTTTCTGGACTTTGGGGAACATGTGTGTTTTTCTGCCTGTGGATAATTAGGTTATTGTATTAGCTGCTTTAATTATATCCCAGGCAGAGGGAAGGCCTTGTGTGCTGTATGTGGGAGTGTCGGACATTATTGTATTGTTTTGATTGGTTTGTGTCCTTTGTGTCCTGTGCTCCACAAGGTCCACGTGGGTGGTAAAAAGGTCCTGTTGTTGCTTTTCGTAAAAATAGTGTACATCATGTTCTAGTTGTTCAGCAATATCTATAATATCCTCACGTAGATTTTGGAGTAGATATTTTTTTATGTTGTATGTTATATTTCTTGTTGTAGAGCTGGTGGATGAGATGGTTCCTTAATTTCTTACTATTGCGTTTATACAGGTTTTGAGCATACTGCAATTTGTGCGAAGTAGTAAGTGGATTTTTGGCCTTTGGGGATCAGCTGTATTTTCTTGCAGATGAATAGAAAGTGTATGTCGCTGTTGAGCTGCACTTCTTTTGTGGTCATCTTGTAGATTTGCTTTATTAGGCAGCTGTATGCGGTATCTTCCATAGTGTTCAAGTATATGTGTAGGTACAGGTATTGGTGTTTGTGTGTGGATACATGTGTAGGTGTGCATGTACATATATTTGGGCATTTGGTTGTATTTATACGTGTATTGTTGTATGTACTTGTGTATATTGTGTATGTACTTGTGTATACTTGTACATATACGCTACTTGTGTATATGCATATGTACATGTGTGTGGGTGTGAGTGTATGTGTGTGCCTGTGTATGCTGGATATAGGCCTTCATGCATATCCTGTAACTTTTGGATGTGAATTCATGCATTCTTAATATTTAGTAATTATTTAGTAATTTGAGTAAATACTTAGTAATTATTTTGTTTTTACTCTCCCCTTCTAGCACCATCTTCTGCACTGTTTACTTGTTTTTTTCTTTCTCTTCCCCTCACTCTGTGATCTACACACAGGATATTTACGACCCTCTGCAAGATTGGTGCCTATTTTCTATCAAACCTGTGTCTTATCTGCACTCATGTTGCTTTAACCCCTGTATCACAACTCAACTTTGGATTTTATGTGTCGTCTTGCTCAGGTTCTCCCAAAAGCTTGTCATTAAAAAATTCTGTTTGTCCAATAAAAAAGGAATTACAAGATACACATTGTATCTGTTTTTTACATATATATATATATATACACTGCCTGCCCAAAAAAGGGTCGCCACCCTCATTTAACTAAGCAAATAGGCAAGAGCCTCCTATTGGATACTGCATGGGCGATTATCTTTTTAGCTGGCAACAAGTTATCTAATCCCAACTGATACAATGAGCAGCTTCTCATTTCTTAAACAACCATGTCGAAAGACACATCCCGTGGTTGTAAAAAGTCTGTTTGAGAAGGGTCAAATCATTGGCATGCATCAAGCAGAGAAAACATCCAAGGAGATTGCAGAAACTACTGGGAAACTGGAAGGATAGTGGGCAACCATCGTTGTTGTGGTTGGAAAAAAATCCTGATTGATCGTTATTAGCGATCACTTAAACATTTGGTGAAATCAAATCGTAGAAAAACAAAAGTAGAACTCAGGGCTATGTTTAATAGTGAAAGTAAGAGCATTTCCACACGCACAATGTGAAGGGAATGCAAAGGATTGGGTCTGAACAGCTGTGTAACCTTAAGAAAACCACTAATCACTGAGCCTAATCAGAAAAAAAGGCTTCAATTTGCTAGGAAGTATAAAGATTGAACTCTGGAGCAATGTAAGAAGGTCATATGGTCTAATGAGTCCAGATTTACCCTGTGCCAGAGTGATGGGTGCATCAGTGTAAGAAGAGAGGCAGATGACGTGGGTTGATCAGTGCTATGATCTGGAGTTGTTGCAGTTGGTCAGGTCTAGGTTCAGCAACATTATGTGCCCAAAGAATTAGGTCAGCTGATTGCCTGAATATACTGAATGAACAGGCTACTCCATCAATGGATTTTTTTCTTCCCTCATGGCACGGCCATATTCCAAGATGACAATGCCAGGATTCATCGGGCTCAAATTGTGAAAAAGTGGTTCAGGGAGCATGAGACATAATTTTTACGCATGGATTGGCAACCACAGAGTCCAGACCTTAACCCCATTGAGAATCTTTGGGATGTAGTGTAGGCTTTGCGCAGACTCTCCCATCATCAATACAAGATCTAGGTGAAAAATTAATGCAACACTGGAGGGAAATAAATCTTGTGACATTGCAGAAGCTTATTGAAACAATGCCAGAGTGAATGCGTGACGTAATCAAAGCTAAAGTCGGTCCAACAAAATCTTAGAGTATGTGTCCTTTTTTTTTGGTGGCGATTTTTTTATGGATCAGGCAGTGTATAAATATCTATCTATCTATCTATCTATCTATCTATCTATCTATCTATCTATCTATCTATCTATCTATATATATATATATATATATATATATATATATATATACATATATATATACATATATATATATAATGATCACAAAGGAGATCAGCGTTTCAGTCTATAAATCTTTTTCTTCAGGAAAGATTCTGATTAAAGTCTTTTATATACTGAAATGTTGATGTATTTTGACTGTACTCACAATAACTATTTGAATTTGGTTGAAACGTCCAGTGAGAGCTACCTTTCGTGATCAGTATTTACCCAAGGCCAGAGATTGCTCCTTGGCAAGTACTTCTGATGTGTGCAGGATTTTGGATTGTTTGTATATATGGTCTGTCCAGAAAGTATCCATCCATATAATATGAAAAATAAAGACATTTATTGAATAAGATACAAGTTACAACAAACATTGTACATAGGACAATGACTTCTCAGTCCCCTTCAAAGTAGGCACCTTGGAACCTCACACAGTTCTCCCACTGTCTCTTCCACTGTTCAAAATACTCTGCAAAATCCTTTGTTGGAATCGCCATCAGCTGCCTCATCATATTTACCTAAATATCATTGATGGTCTGAAATATCTTCCCATTTAAAGATTATTATAATTTTGGGAAAAGCCAGAAGTCGCAGGGCGCCAAATCTTTCAACAGATTCTTTACCATCTTTGAAGCATTTGTGCCACACTTTTATTTGCGCTGCACTCATTGCATTGCCCCTGAAAGCCTTCTGGATCATTCTAATAGTTTCTGTGGATTAATGCTTAAGCTTAACGTAAAAACTGATGCAGATTTGTTGTTCTACTTGATCAGTCATTTTGAATGTGATGGCTACACAGTACACGTGCTCACTCAACCTTGTCCAGCACCCCCACTGACCAGTACAGTGAAGTCGTCATTGTTTATGTATGCTCATTCCAGTCCACTCTCCTTGGCTTTCAGATTACATTGATGTTGCGCACAGTGTTCTCGTTATTTTAACAATTGCTGGACTTTTTCCAGATAGATCTCGTATGTATGTGTGTTAGTATAAGATATAGCATTCAAGATTCAGCACACTCACTCATTCACTAAACAGCAATTTCAAGGCTCACAGAATGTAATTGTTTTATTTAGAAAAATTGTACCTAGACAAAATTAATGGGGGTTTTGTTACAGTACACGATCATACATTACAACATTGATCATATGATTATCATACAGTATATGATCATACGTTACATATGTCTGCCAGCCCCATGCAATTGAAAAAGCCTGACTTTGCGAAGTGGCAAATGAAGCTCATTTAAAAGCTATAACCTTCCCTACCAATTCAAACAAATCTCCATATGTTAAGCATTTATTGTATGTAATGTCATTGAAATTAGCTCATAGTTACATAGTTCATAGCTGAAAAGAGACATGTGTCCATCAAGTTCAGCCTTTGACACACATTTGATTTTTGCTGTTGATCCAAAAAAGGGCAAAAAACCCAGTCTGAAGCATTTCTAATTGTACAACTAACTAGGAAAAAACTCTTTCCTAAACCCCAGAATGGCAGTCAGTTATCTAATTGGATCAAGAAGCTATTACCCCACTAATTAAAATTTATATCCATGTATAGTGTGCAACTATTTATCCAATTGCTGTTTAAACATTTCTTTATAGACTCTGATAAAACCACCTCTTCAGGAACAATATTCCACATCCTTATTGTTCTTACTGTAAAAAAACCCTTTCTTTTGCCTTAGACTAAATCTCATTTCTTCCAGTCTAAATCCATGACCTCTTGTTCTATGTATAGTCCTATTTATGAACAGATTTCCATACAATGATTTGTATTGGCCCCAAATATAATTGTATAATGTTATCATATCCCATCTTAGGCTACATTTTTCCAAACTAAAGAGATTTAAATTTGTTAACCACTCTTCATAACTAAAATGCTCCATTCCTTTTATCAATTTTCTAGCCTGCCTCTGCACTTTTTCTAGTGCCGTAATATCTTTCTTTAGATATTAATGAAAAACATATTGACTTCTCAAAACCTACTCTGAATTTTGACCCACCCTGTGTATGTAAAATAAAATATATATTTTTATATTACATGTATGTATTTCAAAGTTGCAACACTGCTAAACAGTTGATTGTGCTGAACTGGAAAGTATAATATTAAAATATTTCCCTATATCAGCTGAATTTTTGCAACCCTACTACCATAAGTATATAAGTTTAGAAATTAAACATTTTAAATCACAGGTTTTTTTCCATATATAAATATATATGACTACAATACTTTTTGCTCTCTGAATAAAAAAAAAACTACTTTTTCTCTGTCTGCTGTGAAAACCTGGGACATCTTGTCTGCTAATTCCATGGAGGAAAATAAAATCCCATTAATTGGTGGACTAGATCAAAAACATTAGCACAGTTAATTAAAGCGTCAAATAATGCTTGTTTTAATTTCATGTTACATTTTGTCTTTTATCAACTAGGGAAAGTCACATACAATTCCATAAACAAGGCAGATACACAAGAGATACAGTGTTATGATACAAGCATTTTAATTGGAATGAACTTGTGAAGCTAAACTTCGTTATTGTAATAAATCCCACATTCCCAAGTCATTTCACTCTGCAGAGGGCCTTTTTAGCTAAATTTGAGTTAAAAAAAAAAGAAAATCATGAGTGGGCTTCAGTTTTATGTTACTGTGGAGAATTGAGAATTTCACTCTGCAGAGGGCCTTTTTAGCTAAATTTGAGTTAAAAAAAAGAAAATCATGAGTGGGCTTCAGTTTTATGTTACTGTGGAGAATTGTAATGGTGGAAAGCTAATCTAGCCAAAAGGAAACACTCACTGGCTTGATACTGCTCGAGTCACACAGATTGCTAGAGAAAGTCAGCAATACTAGTATAACGATCAAGAAGGCGACCAAATAGAAAAAAGAGAACATACTGACAATAATATTGAGGCTATATTTAAGAATTTGGAAAAATTGCTTATAAAGGAAACTAAATATAAGTGGGAAATAGCTACAATGGAGAAATATTTAAGAAAGAGTATCACCCCCAGAGTGGGAGAAAGAGAATGCACAATATGCAGCCATTTGGGACGTGGCTCTAGAACGCTTCTCAATGGAATGTATGAATATTCTCATCTCATGCAGGACAGAGTCCTTAACAGAATTAGATAAGCAAATTTACTCCATACAGGAACAACTACAACTCGAAGATTTTAATGAACTCGAAGATTTTAATGAACTATTAGACAGAACGAAAAAAAGTCTAGACAAAATGGAAAGGGAAATTAAAAATACCAAGTACAGAAAGTATAAGAGGGACAAAAGGTATTGTGAGGAGGGAAGGGTCAGGAACTTCCAAATAGAGAGGAATCACTATGATGTATCAAGACAATATAACCGTAATGGCCAAGATCCACCCAAACCTAGGGTTAAAGCATTAGCCAAATCGACAACAACTCCACGTAGGGAGGGGAGGTCCAAACCCCAAGAAAGGGAGATTAGTGGAGAGGATTGGGTACAGGTTGTAAAAAGAGGGAGAAAGATTAACCAAGCGGAACATAACGATCAAGGTAACAAGTATAATTATAGGTATCAGAAAGAAAAAAGAAAATATACACATCCCAATAGAAACTTTCACCACAATAGGTTTCAAATTCTAGAAAACAAGGAAAGGCCTGATTTTTTTAGACAGGACACCGATGAGGAGAGACTTTCCAACAAAAAGAACCAGAATCGTAAGTTCCGAGGATGTAGAGGAGGGAAACAACAGAAAAGAAAAAAGATACAGCCGATAATCCCAATTGGTATAAATAATATCTCCTCACACACATTAGGAACAGACAAGATTAGGGTACTTAATAAAGGCCTTAAATTTTCCCCCACCAGGAATGTTGACCCTTTTCAAGCACACATAGATGTACTGAAGTATGGTAGGAAATTATCTATTAAAAAAATCTTTCTGAATTCAACTAAAGGACTCACTGAGGTGGACGAGGAAGATCCTTTTAAACACTTTAACCTGAAGAATAGGTCTACATTTTATCCAAGTTACTTGAAACAGGGTGCAATCAAAACTTTTGAAAGGATGGTCTCTAATGATCTACAGAAACTGCAGAATAGAAATAAAAGGCCGAACCTCACATATGATGAGAGAAAGGCACTGAAGGGGCTCAGAGAAAATGAACATATCATCATCAAGCCTGCAGATAAAGGCGGTAGCTTGGTGGTGATGGATACAACAAAATACGTGGCTGAGTGCAATAGACAGAGGACCGTGAGGTATATGAAAAATTAAGGAAAGACCCACTAAGGGACATAACAAAGACCCTTATCCAGATATTGGATAAAGGAAAACTAGAGGGCATCCTCACTAAAAAAGAATATGAATTTCTAAATATTTAATCCCCCAGAACTCCGGTCTTCTATGTCCTCCCTAAAATCCATAAAAATCTTGAAGACCCTCTGGGTAGACCCATAGTGTCGGGCATTATGTCAATCTCTTATAATGTGTCCAAATATATAGACACATTTCTACAACCTATTGTTTCTCTAACTAAATTCCATCTAAAAGACACTATGGATGTACTTGAAATGGTAAAAGATCTTGTGTGGAGAGAGGACTACCTCCTAATTACCTGCGACGTCTCTTCACTTTATATTTGTATTCCACATGACAAAGGCTGTGCAGCAGTCAAAATTTTTTACTGAAAGACCGACACGTACCCCTTCCCCAGGTGGACTTTTTATTAGAATGTATACGGTGGTCTCTCCATAATAATTATTTTTGGTTTGACTACTCTTTTTTTTTTACAGTTACGTGGAATGGCGATGGGCAGCACATCTTTTATATATGGTGACCATGGCTGGGGTGCGCATGTGCTTGTCTATCGTCATTACATATCGTCGTTACATAGACGATATGTTTTGAATATGGAAAGGCACGGAAGAGAATTTTATGCAGTTTTTTTAGTTTTCTTAATGATGATGACTGGGGAATACAACTGACTCATAATATCAGCCCCTCATCGATTGACTTTCTAGACCTTAACATCTATGAAGCAGGAGAAACACTCAAAACTAAAACTTTTTTCAAGAAAGTAGATGCTAATGGCTATGTCACATACAGCAGTGGCCATTATTCGCCTTGGCTCAACAGTATCCCTAAAGGACAACTGTTGAGACTGAGACGCAACTGCACAGATGACAGCACCTTTCATACACAGGCTCAGGAATTGCTTCAGAAATTTAGGGAGAAGGAATACCCAGCAGACATCCTAAATAGAACTTGGCAAGAGGTTGAGAAAATGACAAAGGGAGATATCCTAAATAAACCCAATAACAATAAAAAGGACACCCCCCCCCCCAAAGGACTTAATGGTTTTTAACTACAATTCTGAACATAGGGCCATAAAGCGCATAATTAACAAATCCTGGCATATCCTTAAAATGGATAAGGACCTGGGTGACACATTGCCCGAGAAGCCAAATATTACATTTAGGGGAGCACCCAGTTTCAAGAACTCATTGGTTAGAAGCTACTTGAAGGAAAAAAAAACATCACTTACTAACAATTTCTTTGGAGTTTTAAGAGGCTTCCATAAATGCAGAACATGTCTAGGTAGCAAGAAACATATCAATCTGACAAAATAATACATAAATTTCAATCGATTAAAACAGGAAAATAATATGATATAAAAGAACCTATTACGTGTCGTAGCAACAATGTGATATACTTACTACAATGCCCCTGCAAACTTCAATACGTAGGAAGAACCACACGCCCACTTCATGTAAGAATAGGGGAGCATGTATACAATATACGCAAAGGAGTTATGAGTCATAGTGTTTCAAATAATTTTAAGCAGGTACACAATCAAGACCCTTCGGGTCTCTCCTTCATGGGCATTAAAAGGGTATTTAAGGATTGGAGAGGGGGGGTGGACTTTGTTAAGAAGATCGGGCAAGAAGAGATGAGATGGGTATTCTATATGGACACACTAGCCCCTGCAGGGCTGAATATTGATTTAGATCTTTTTAATTTCCTCTAATTGTGGTTACATTTCCCTTCTTTTTAGGCTTTTTTTCATATTTTTTATATATTTTTTAAAATATTTGTAGCTTTTTATATTTCTTTAGTTTATTATATCTAACCTATCTTTAAATTGTAATCTGTATTACATTATCTGGATATATTAACCCACTATAAGTGGTTATTATTTGTTTTTAGGAATAACATTTTTATACAATTTTTTTATATTTCTATAGGTTTTTTTTTCCCTCTTTAGAGTTGCACTCGAATAACAGAACTGTCTATTGTGGGAAACATTACTATATGCACTTTAGTGTACAGCAATTTTCTGGGACATACTGAGTGTATTGTCTGCTGATTGAGGGGATGTGTTTGGTAGATATGCCCCATTGGGAAAAGTGTATACAATTTCTACCTCTGCATTATGCCCAGAGTTTTATTTTTTTCTCATTTTATTTGTTATTTCCATATGGTATTGCACTAGGTCTGTGTCCTTATTTTAGATTGGACCATTTGGAAAGACCTGTGCAAGTATATGTTTAATTATTTTATCTATACCTGTCTGTATGGTCACAGTACATACTTGGTGTTAATTTATATTTGCATTATTGCACATCTTTGTACTGATTTTAGTGACACTCTGCATGTTTTGTATATATTGTACCACTGGTAGTTCAGTCTTGAGGGCTGGCGAATATACTTATTTTTGCGCTCCTATCTTTTTATTAATACTAGTTTAACAAACTTGTCTTGAGTAGACCCAGTAATGCTCCCTGATTGAGCTATTTATTGGCCATACAATGTAACATTGTTAACATATATAGATGCAAATTGTATTTATCTTTCCATCTGTCTGTCTGTCTGTCTGTCTGACTGTCTACCCTTCCATCTCTCCAAGTACAAAACTCACAGATCACATATTCCCTCTAACGCATACTGCTACACCAACGAAAAGCCATTGATTCCTCCGATGCTAATTCAATTCTTAATTCTTCAGCAAATAGCCAAAATGAGGGCATAATAAAATATAGTATAATTAATATAGCTAATAGTACGTGAACTGCCAAAAAGATTGTGACAATATACTTATTAATTTCAATAAGTATCAGAAATGTTTTCCCAAGTAGTATTTACATAATCACAAATGTGTAAAAATGCTAAGCATTTTAAAGTTGGTTAAAATATACACACAAACATTCCTGCACTATATCCATGCTTGTCTCTGACCTGCAAAATGTTTGCCAGTATAGAAATGTTTGCAAAATTCCTCAACTTGGTCATGTTAAAATAATTTTTAGCTGACGTCTTGCAAGTTGGCTGAGCACACACTAAATCTCACTGTTTATTAGTGAATGGACACCGTAGGTTTTCATTTATCTTTGGGAAGCAAAATATACTCTGGCCAATTATTCTTTTCATGTGTTGAATGATTGTTCACTTCCCGTTGTTGTGATGTCTGCTTGAGATGGAATAGAATTGAAATAATTATACTACAGCAAATAAATTGCTCAGTTATAATGTAGAAAGATTACAAAACTACCTTATAAAAAAAATAATTAAAAGAAGATTAAAAAAACTACATTATTCTAACTTAAATTTGATTTTGGACAATAATTAGATTATCCGATTCTGCATAAGGACAATTTGCTCAAATTAATGACAAATAGTGATTCATATTTATATACATATATATATATATATATATATATATATATATATATATATATATATATATATATATATATAACACCTGGCAACTGTACTTATTTTCTTTGACTTATTATATTGTTTTAATACACAAATACATTCTCTGCAACTATGATTTCTAATCTTAACTGCTGGAAGTATACAGCATTAAAGTGTTTGTAGCTTGTAATAGAAGCTGATCGGCTATAGCTGAAGGCTATAATTACCATAGCTGATACAAGACGACTATGCCCGGAAGGTATTTACCAGTGTATTAAGTCAGCTATGGACAGTGTACTCAGACCTAAAGCATTGAGCATAACTGAGCATGCTGCATTTAGATCTTCAAAATAGGAACTTTTCACATGTGCCAAATAATAATTTTAGCCAGTTGTCAATATCAGACATCCAGGGGTAGATGGACAGTGGCATGAGCACTTCCCTCTTTCTACTGCTAATACCTCTCCCCATGCCACCAAGCATTCTGGTAGCATTTCCATCTGCTCTATTACATTGTCTGCCTACCTTTAAGTCATCAGAAATAATTACCCATAAATCCCTTTCCTCAGATGTTGAGGTTAGGACAAATATTCTGTACTCTGCCCTTGGGTTTTTACATCCAAGGTGCATTATCTTGCACTTATCCACATTAAATGTCAGTTGCCACAACTCTGACCATTTTGCTAGTTTACCTAAATCATTTGCCATTTGGCTTATCCCTCCTGGAACATCAATCCTGTTACATATCTTAGTATCATCAGCAAAAAGACATACCTTATCATCAAGACCTTCTGCAATATCACTAATAAAAATATTAAAAAGAATGGGTCCAAGTACAGATCCCTGAGGTACCACACTGGTGACAAGCCCATGCTTCGAATATACTCCATTGACTGCAACCCTCTGTTGCCTGTCACTCAGCCACTGCCTTACCCATTCAACAATATTGGAATCCAAACTTAAAGATTGCAGTTTATTGATAAGCCTTCTATGTGCAACAGTGCCAAAAGCCTTACTGAAATTTAGGCAAGCAATGTCTACTGCACCACCCTGATCTATTATGTTAGTTACCCAATCAAAAAAATCAATAAGATTAGTTTGGCATGATCTCCCTGAAGTAAACTCATGTTGTCTCTGATCTTGAAATCCATGTGATTTTAGATGTTCAACATTCATATCATTTAACACGGTTTCCATTACTTTCCTCACTACTGAAGTAAGGCTTACTGGCCTATAGTTGCCCGACTCCTCCCTACTACCTTTCTTGTGAAGGGGCACAACATTTGCTAACTTCCAATCTTCTGGGACTACTCCTGTTAACAATGATTGGTTAAATAAATCTGGTAATGGTTTTGCTAGTACACCACTAAGCTCTTTTAATAACTTTGGGTGTATTCCATCAGGTCCCATTGACTCATTTGTCTTTACTTTTGACAGTTGAAATAGAACCTCTTCTTCTGTAAACTCACATGTAACAAATGACTCATTTGTCATTTTTCCTAACTGATGGAAACATTTTCCTTCATTTTCATCTGTAAATACTGAACAAAAAATATTAATTCAGGCAGTCAGCTAGACCTTTATCCTCTTCTACATACCTTCCTTCTTTTGGTTTCTTGAATGTTTTCCTTTATCTGACAAGCCTAATGCAATTTTCTGTTGCCTTCAGCAGTGCAACTTTTAAATAATCCCATTTCTCGTGGACTCCATTTAAATTGCTCCAGTCTGATAATGACTCCTTCACACATATTCTAATTTTAGAAAAGCCTGTTTTTCTAAAGTCTAAAACTTTTGTTTTTGTGTGGTGTGACTCAGTCACTGTTCTTATATTAAACCACACTGACTGATGATCACTGGATCCTAAACATTCACCTACAGTAATATCTGATATCAAACTCCTTTTGTTAACACTAAATCGAATATGACCTCCTTACGAGTTGGCTCCTCAATGACTTGTTTTAGAGATAATCCCAGTAGGGAGTTTAGAATATGTGTGCTCCTGGCACAAGCAGCTGTTTTGCTTTTCCAGTTCACATCCGGAAGATTAAAGTCACCCATAATGATATCTTCCCCCTTCATTGTCATTTTAGTTATTTCCTCAACTAGTAGATTATCTAAATCTTCTATTTGTAACATGAGTTACTGTGTGATTACCAAATTCTAATGTAACCCAAACTGACTCTATGTTCACCGTACTTACTTTTATTAGGCTAGATTTTATGCTATTCTTCACATA
Organism: Pelobates fuscus; assembly: GCF_036172605.1. Lineage (NCBI taxonomy): Eukaryota > Metazoa > Chordata > Amphibia > Anura > Pelobatidae > Pelobates > Pelobates fuscus. The sequence goes on along the minus strand of NC_086318.1, from coordinate 309,195,101 downwards.
CAGGGCCACCCTCCCCCTTTTTTGTCTTCCCTGTCTTTTCTATATAAAGAGTATCATGATATTGCTATGTCCCAGTCATGGATCTTATTCCCTAAACTGCAAGCATTTGTAGACATGACTCTAAACTTATCATTTTTTAACACACATGCTACAGGCACCTTCTGTACTTGTTTGATGTTTTATCACCCTTCCCCCCCACCCCCCCTCCTAGTTTAAATACATCCTAGCAAAACCTCTGAACTGCTCACTGAAAACATGTGTTCCCTTTTCAGAAAGATGCAAACTATCTTTTTTGTACAGTTTATTTCCATTCCAAACAGAGCTACCATGAGAAATTAAGCCAAATCCTTGCTCCTGACACCATTCACCAAGCAACAAGTTAAAGTCCCTAATACGCATTCGCCTGTCGTTCTGAGTGTTATGCAAAGGCAGAACTTCAGAGAATGACAGTGTGGAAGCAACGTGCCGTATATCATTGGCAAAAAACAAAAAAACTTCCTTTACCTCTGACACCTCATTGCCAAGATATTTGTCCCTAGATGGACAAGTACATCCAATTCCCCTTCCTGCTTTGCTCGCTTAACAATATTACAAATACATCTCCTGTCTCTGTGAGCAGTAGCTCTGGGAAGACATCTCACAAGACCACTATTGTCCAACTCCACACCTCTTATGATAGAATCTCCCAACAACAACTGCTTTCTGTTAGGCCTCACCATAGTCTGCAAGCCTGTCTCCATAATACCACTACACTTGGTGCCTGAAAATATCTCCACAACAACCATTGCACTCAGTGCCTGACCCTGTCTCCACAACACCACTACTCTCAGTGCCTGAGCCTGTCTCCACAACACCACTACACTCAGTGCCTGAGCCTGTCTCCATAACACCATTACACTCAGTGCCTGAGCTTGTCTCCATAACACCCCTACAATTGGTGTTTGAGCCTGTCTCCATAACACCATTATACTCTGAAAGTGCAGAAAATGAATTCTGTAGAGCAACAGACGGTGCAATATGCCTTTTATCCACAACTCTAAGTCTACCAGATCCTACAGTAATCCATTTGCCATTCCTACTACGTCTCTGCGGCAGTGGCTTTGCAACAGTTCCAGCCTGAGTTTGTTTACCAGATAACTTACAAATCTCAGACTTCAAAAATACAATCTCCTGCTACAATATAGAGAACTGTCTACAGATTGGACAGCATCCAAATCTCCAAGAAATGGAATGTGAAACAAATGCATAACAACTATTACACTGAACTAAGTCTGCCATTTTAATGAGGTGAATCCTTTAAATCAAACCAATCTTAATTTTATTATTTTTTTATTTTTTTTGTCCTCCTGTATACCTCAGATTACCTCCAGTTTATCTCCAGAATATCTCTAATCACACACATTGATGCACTACCCACTAGGAATGTTTAACACCTGGGTAGGCCTCTGCTTATTTACAAACAATATTTAATTAACCAACAATCAATAGCAAGTACCTAGCTAATCAAATCAAATGCCTTACCAATTACCAACAGGAGATCAAACCTTGTGCAATCAGTAACCTTTTCCTACAGACAAATCTTACCTGTAACAGTAAAAAAGAAATCTCTTAGCAAAATCTTAGACAGTTGAATATTCTGTAAAACGCTCCAGAATATCTCCAACCACACACTTAGAAGCAGCGCTTAGATGCTACATATATATTAGCCAGGCTAATGACAACAACCCATATATAACTCCTAAAAGCACCACCCACTAGGAATGTTTAACACCTGGGCAGGCCTATGCTTATTTGCAAACAATAGGTAATTAACCAACAATCAATAGCAAACAAAGTCTCCATTCTAGATGCATTTATTGATTCATAATGAAAATGCACGCACAGGCATTGTAACAATTACAATCGTTTTAACATTCACCACAATGAGGCAATTAAAACGTTACTAGCTTATTAAGGCTCTTTATTGTAACAGTTGTGCTTCCTTTAGTTTTGTGAAAGTCAATGTTTTGAAGTATATTTAATGGCTGTTAAATCAATCTCAGCATCAAGATACACTGAAAAACATAGTTTCAAACGTGCAATGGTAATTATAGCGGAATCAGTTCCCATTACCAGCTACAAACACTTTAAGAATATACATATTCAGCAAAAGCTTTTAAGTCAGTGGGTGCAGAGAATGGTCTTTGTATTAAAAGAAGGTATGCCTTATATAATAATTAATATAGAATAAATACAGCTGAAAGGTGTTAGGTGTTATATTATCTATAAAGACAGCCATGCACTCAGGCGGAGTAAGATATTGAATCTTTGAGAGGTATATATTTATTCTACAACATACAATGAGGGAAAATTTGATCCCCTGCTGATTTTGAGCGTTTGTCCACTGACAAAGAAGTGATCAGTCTATAATTTTAATGGTAGGTGTATTTTAACAGTGAGAGGCAGAATAACAAACAACAAAAATTCAGAAAAACGCATGTCAAAAAAGTTATAAATTGATTTGCATGTCATTGAGTGAAATAAGTATTTGATCCCCTATCAATCAGCAAGATTTCTGGCTCCCAGGTGTCTTTTATTCAGGTAACGAGCTGAGATTAGGAGCACTCTCTTAAAGGAAATGCTCCTAATCTCAGCTTGTTACCTGTATAAAAAGACACCTGTCTTCAGAAGCATCAATCAATCTGACTTCTGCACTGCGTTCCTTAAAGATTAAAAGTAGATTCTCAGAAATTAATCACTTGATGAAGCTCTCAGTAAATAAAGCTTACTTCCAATAGGACCATACATTGGACACAAAGTTACGCATTTAGACTGGAAAAAAAGGAGATTTAGTCTAAGGCAAAGGAAAGGGATGTGGAATTCTTTGCCTGAAAAAGGTTGAATTATCAGAGTCTGTACAGGAGTTTAAACAGAAACTGAATGAATATTTGCAAAAACAATATTCAGGGATACAATTTTGAATTTATGGGGTCGTAGCTTCTTGATCCATGGGGAAATCCGACTGCCATTCTGGGCTTAAGAAATAATTTTTTCGTATTTTTTTGCAAAATTGAAAGTGCTTCAAACTGTTTTGCCTTCTTTTGGATCAACAGCAAAAACAGATGTGAGAAAGGCTGACCTTGATGGACGCGTGTCTCTTTTCTGCTTATGTAACTAACTATGGTACTAATCTTTCATTTTTCCACTTTAATTTTGACTCTATAGTGTGCTAGCAACATAAGTTATCTGTTCTCTTTCTTTCTATATGACAAAATGAACTAGTAAAATGCAATTAATACAATCCTAACTGGTAAAACATTTGTGAATTATGCTAACTAAGCATAGGATCACAATTGCTATTTTGATTTATGGTTTACTTATCTATTTCGGTAAAGTTTCTGAAATATTTATCATCATTTTACCTCCAAATCTGCACCTAATTTAAACTGTTAGCAGCTCCTGTAAGACAAACATGCAAATAGACTTTATAAAAACAGAGCAAAGCGAATGTCAAGTTAGCATGGGATTTCTCGCATATCTCTGTGACTCATATCAATAAGCTCCTGTTTCATCTTATTGACCAAGTCAAGTTATATAAAGCAAATTTTTGCAAAAGATTGATGCAAATTGAATCCAAAATAGATTTTTAGATACGCTATCTGACTCTAGTGGGTTTGATTCAGGGAATTGTTTTCCTTCTTCTTTGAAAGGTTGTTTAAACAATTAATGGTCTTATTTGCAATCAAAGGAAAAAATAGATCTGGCAGTTTATTCTTGTTTGTTCTCTTTCCTGCAACGTGATATAATTTTGTCCAATCTGCTTTTATTCTCATAGAGGACTATCTATACAACTTCCTCATCAGAAAGGTAACGTATTATTGATTTCTCTGTTGGTAGCACTTTAGAAAGAAATTGTTGTTGTTTTTTATTATTTTTTTTTTACTAAATAGTTAATTGCTATGAAATTAGAAGGAATTGTGAAAGTCAAAGAGATAATGCAGACTGGAGATGATCCCAATTTCCTAAAACATGACAATTTTTTACATTATATAATTTTTTAGAATAAATATTGATTAATAAAAAAAAGATAATAAGTAGACACGTGCATTCGTTATCGGACGAATAAGATTTTGTCAGAATTTTCAGACTTCTTCGTATTCGTTTACTATAACTTAAATGAAAGTCCTACATACAAATTATATACAAAACTAAAGTGCAAATGCCGAATGCATTACCTTTTGTTTCAGTTCTTTCATTTAATAGAATCCGTGCTGCAGGATAGGCAGATAGTGTTCAACTAGTCCATGCGAACAATTCCACCGAACACTGCTCTTCCAGGATGTAAAGAAACAAACGCAGGTGGGGATGGCAGTTCAGCGGTGTTCACGAGGTCGAGTGTCTGATTTTTGTTCTATGCTCTCAACAACCAAACACTGCTGCCTGCGTTCGTGCAAACAAGATGGCCACTACCACATGTTTGTGCATACGAACGACGGCCACCCAGCCGAACACTTAGAACACTGAGGTGTGAATTGTTATTGAGGTGTTAACAGGGGTGAACAAGGTTAAAAGGCATACGGGTGGTTTGCGTATTTTGTGGTTTTGTTCGGTTACCGATTTAACCTCCCTTTTATTAATATGGGGGTCATAGTGACCCCGATAGGTTTTAATGCAGGGGTGGAGGGGGGGAATTGTTAATATTTATTACAAGGAGGAAGCTGGTAGTGCTGCTGGCTCCATCCTTGCTTTTTTTTTTTTATTTATGCATGCACAGTGTTATTTTGGGCGAAAACAAATTATTTTTTACAGAATTTCATCAAATAAACGAATGTTTTACGGACGAAATTCGGAATGGACAAATGAGATTTTTAGTTAGCACGAATTCACTCATATGAAATGAAAATTTCACTGGTGTACATGTCTAATAACTAGTATTTATTTATCAATTCCTGCAATCCCAAGACAGATAGATGTTATAGCAAGCTTTGCCCAAAACAGGAAGTAGCTGAAAATCTTTCAGCCATTCTTGGAACTCCCATTATTTTCAGTAGGAGAGCTACACATTCTCCATAACCCCTTGCTTGGTGAGAGTTTATGGAATATGGAGTTCAGATGTTGTTTTATTCAGAATACATGAAAATAATGCCTGTTCAAGCTGACATTAATTGCAGCCATTTGCTATCAGCTTACAATCAGCTCTTTTACTGTTTTTCCTTATGGAATGATAGGTGTCACCTCACAAATATAATGGAGTCTGCAAATTCCAGCTCCTTCACAAATCAATATCAAGAACATATGCTGCTGTGGTTATTATGGTGTTTGCCGTGTCCCGGTAGAGCCAAAATAGACCACTAGAACATTTTCAGCGCATCTATTTATCCATCGTGGCTGTATTGTCTGAATGTTTGCTATTCCCTTTTAAATACAAACCTACTTGCTGTTTAATGAATAACTCTTCCTGTTTTATCCCAGACAAATTGATAATCTGTTCAAGGGTAAATTGCAAGCTAGTATATTTCATACATTTAACAAACAGTGTTTCATGAAGCTTTTTAACACCGAATACAATTTCTTGTTCCTGTGAATTTGGCTGTTAAACCACATTCCGTGTTTACGGAGATTTTGAAACACTGATAAAACACACTGTTGTTTTATCCCAGGGTAGACCTGCCAAATTGTATAAAGACAGGTGATCTACATGGATCATTTTGATTTTATCACAGCATGATATCCAAACAGATTGCCACCCCTAGTCTTTCACAGGTCAGGTTAGACGACCAGCTGTCACTGTGTCACTGGGCTTTGAAAGCAGCAGAACATGTCACGTATAAGATTTCTGTTTTCTGAACTCAGTTGTTCTTACTGTTAATGACTGTTAATACTTAAGAGTATGTTTCCGAAACACTAATTTGTTGTAATTTGGAAAACAAATCTCATATTGTGCTTAAAAAGAGATAATTTTTTTTCAAACACGGGTCATTTTGTCTTAAATTTTAAATCTGTTTCTCAAGTAATTACATTTCGCTGTTTAGTGATTAGATCCTCAGTATCTTGCATCATTGCTTGAGAGAAGTCTTACAAAACACAACAAAATCATAAAGTTAACAATTCTATATTATTCTATGACAATTATATGATTAATTTGCAACCCAAAAATTATAAATTACTTCTTATATGCAAACATATGCCTCAATATAATACGCTTTATAAATGACTCAATACTGCTAGGAACATTTCAAAATGATTTATCTGCAAAAACTATAGACTTTAATGGTGACTTCTCTAGATTAATCACTCGGAAACTTTTCTAACAGTAAGGATGCCAGGACAGAGGCACCCGATGGACCCAATTAAGTGTCACTCTAACTTTGTGAGAATGGTTTGACTGCTTGTCATGGCATGGTGTCAGGGGATTTCTAGCACCATAACCACTACAGATCATTATATAAATAGTGTATTGTTTTAAAAACACAGCTGAGACATTGACATGATATGTATAAAGACATAAACATAACTAAAATAAAAACAAACACTTACTTTACCCCATTTTCAATATAAGGCATTGATAAACTAACATGGATTTGCTGAATTAGGATACATTTGTGCACATGTTCTCAGTTTACGTAGCACATGTTATTAATTATTATTTTAATGGGTTACATTCATTGTAATTGGCCTGTAATTTAGTAAGTTCTGCCATATATGATACATATTATCTCCCCTTTCACTAGTAAAGATTTACAGTCAACCACAACAAAATTGATTGTTCTGGCTTAGGGAGCAGACTTACATCTGTATGAGAGGAGTCCATTCTTGGTGAATCTGTTGCTTTGATCCTATACAACACAATTACCCGTGCAGGGTCTTTACAATTGCCAAACAATCTTCTTTGCATAAAAGTCACATGACCTATCTGAATTTAACAAATATATATTTTCACACTCTGTATACTTACATTTATACCTATAAAAGAATGATCCCTATATTTTATTTAAAAAAAAAAAAAAAGAGGTGGAAAGTCTTAAAACTTTAAAATTAATTCTAGAGATATTAGAAATGGTGCAAATGTCAAGAGGACACAATACAGCTAATTGCCAACAGTGGTCAGCACTCGGCAGTAAAAAGAACAGCTCTGAATGCACTGAATCTAACATACTGATTATCAAGGTTCTTGAATCGTATTACTAGCAAGAAAATTGCTCACAAGAAAATTATTTTTCTTGATTAGATCCTTTAATAGCAAGAAATCAACATCACTCACGGCTGAGAGACTAACATGAAGTATAAAGTGGAGAAACAGTAGCGAAGGTACACTCAGACTTTTTTCTTATTTCTTTGATTTGAATTTCACATATGAAACAGTTTCGATTAATTTGAAAGACAGTTATGTAAATTTTAAAAAAATCCCACGTGCTTTCGCCCACTGAGAGAAAATGGTAATTTATATAGGAAGACCACAGCCAGCAGATATTACTCTAGCACAGCTAGATGTTTAGATTGTGTTAATTTTAATTCACACCGCGTTACTTATTTCATGTATATATTAAATTGTTCCTTATTTAGAAAAAAAATCAAGTATATTTGCAGTTGTGTATTTTTGGTAATATTTTCAGAACATTATTCCCACAATTAAATCTTAGGAAACATACCTTTTATATTTTTTAAACCTTTAATTATATAAAAAAAAATTAAAAAGAAAAAAAAAAGCATCTAAACAGCAGACGAGGAACTAGAAGAAAGCTATCAATGCTGAAAGGGACAACTCTGCAATTTTTCGTACATTAGCTGTGTGGCAGACAGAAAATATATCAAAACGAAGAATGAGCTGAGCATTTGAGGACAAGGACTTTACACGGATGGCATCAGGTTTGTCTTTTACTCCATGAAGTCCATCAATAGTTCTGGTTCCCAAGTTAATATATTATTATTAATTACGTGTCTTATGTTTTTATCATGGGAATAACGTTCTAAATGCAGCTGAGTCACCAAATTGTATGTCTGTACCTTCGCTTTGTCTGTGTATTTATAAATATACTCAAAATACGAGGTGCAATAAATAAGTGCTAATAAACAGTGCTAACTTTATCTTGACTCCATCACCTTAGTTACTTTAAGTTTAGCGTCTGCAACATAATATATGCTATACAAGGGTTGCCATATGTTCAGTAACATTGAGCGGAAAGTGAATGCCTTGCTGCTCAGTATTGTGAGCACTATGGTTGAACATCTACATTGTTAATCACTAAAGTGAGAAATTAAATTGAAAAGTAGCTGAAATGAAAGCATAGCTGACTTAGAAATAAATTAAAATAAATTCTTTTTTTTTCATCTTTATTTTGGATTTTGCAAAGACAGAAATGCTTATAATGCCTTGTTAACAACATTGCAAGAATAACAGATATTAATTCAGCCAATACACGGGAGCTAGATCAATGAGACAGCCACTAGAGGCTGGATTAACCCTAAACTGCTATGTTTGCAGCAAAAAGGGTTAATCCTAGATGGACCTGGCACCCAGACCACTTCATTAAGCTGAAGTGGTCTGGGTGCCTCTAGTGGTCCTTTAAGCAGCTTAGTGAAAAAATACAAAGTAACATGTGGAGCTTTAACTACCCAATTGGAAGATACATTAGCACAAGTTTCTTTGTCCTTGTCATTCATTTTGGTGACTTAGAGATATGTTGAAAGTATCCAAATGGAGACTAGTGGATCATATATGACCGCGGCCTAGATGAGATTATTTTCTAACTACCACTGGTCTAAAAGTCTTTAATTTCTCCCCACAGTCTGTGATTCTGAATGATGTGAGTCAACCTTTTATAAGCACTTGCACAACTATGAGCAAAGCAATCAGGTACCACGCAAGCGTGTTAATTCCGAAAGAAAAGAGTGATCAAGTAAAATGCCTTAGAAACAGACAGAATGATCTCGCTATGAGGCCACAAAACGTGTATAAGGATGAGGAGGGTTATACGATTTCTGGAACACTGCAAAACATTACAGAACCAGCAGCGTAACTTTAAAATGCAAATAAATAGCACATAATTTAATAGTGAAATAGCTACTACTTCCCACTAATGTATAGTTTATTTGTAGAAAACTCATTACAACTAATGTTTCCTCGTAAAAGCTTGTAACTCGGAACTTGGGGTGGAAAATGCTTCCTACACCAATACATTACTTAAAAAGAAAGCCAACAAATCAGAAGTAAAAACTGAAAACGAATAAAAAGGGTACATTTCTGTAAAGGTGCAGGAATTATCCGGATTTGAAACCTCGGTATTTACAGTTACAGTTAATTGTGCTGGTCATAATATATTATAATGTGTAGAATTATTCTAAATAGCTTTAATTAAAAAAATAAATGAAAGAGTTTTTTTTTTTTACAGTACTGGAATAATAAATGTTTTAACCAATGAAATAATTTATTAAATAAAAAAAAATTATGGAGAATTGGCTAGGAATGGAATATTTCAAAACAAAATACCAGAGCTCAGTTGGAGAATTTATTTCCTATTCAACTACTTTGTCTTTTAAGTTGCAGTTCTTTTTGTCATTTCCCCACAGCTACCTATTTAGTGAAGAAGTCCCAGTTTATTGCTCAGGTCGCCGACACTCAAAGAATTAAACAGGAGACAGGAAAAGAGAATAATGCAGTGTTGACATGTTTTTAGTGTATTGTCATTTCATAGAGAGATCATGCTCAAGAACACGCTATACATCTGCCAGTTTATTGGCAGCCTGTGTCAGGAATGAATGACAGACAGGCAGATAAAGACAGTTCTTCTCACCGGGAGCAGTTAAGTGGCATCCTCAGACTAACAGGTTTACACTGTATCCTTCTGTCTCTCTTGTCTATATCTATGCTCATTGTTTATCTGCTAAAACTTCCAGAATCCTTTACTTATATCTGTTGAAATCAATGTTTATTGGCAAATGATTTTAGTTTTCATCAAAATAATTTACGCAAAATTAAAAATTATAAACTGATCTTAAACACATAATTAACCAATTAGGAAAACCTGTAATAGATTCTAGTTAAGTAATTAGTAAATATATTTTGGACAAAATAAAATGACAGAAAAGCAATCTTGTGATCAGGTACATAACGAACATTCAAATCGTTTTATTGAGATAAAATGGCATAATTGTAGAACTGTTTTCTGCTTAGCAAAATCTTAAACACAGTATGACAAGGTTATAGTTTTGTAAATTATACAAATGTATTAAAACTATTATTTTTTTAATAGCTGCTAGATGCTGGTGTGGTGACAAGGGCTCACAATGTTACTGCTTAGCAGGATCTTTCATTGTGTGTTTTCAGAGGACTTTATAAAATTAGCTACTTTCCTTAAGCAACGTAATTACAGCTACTCGCAGATTTACAATGAGAACTATGTAGGTTGGAACTGCAGCATAAATCAGACCCCATACGGGCCCATCAAACCAAATTGCAGGCTGTTAGATAATATATCAAACAGCCATTGCTTAAGGATGTTGCGAAGGGCCGTGTATGGTCTTAGCATCTGGTTTATGACAACGCTAATAAAGTTGACACCATGCTGGCGTACTAATTAAGTCCTAAATGTGATGCCAGGTCTATTTCAATAGTAACAAGCCATTTGGGTCATTCCATTTCTGCTTTGAAGGCCCTACTTTCAACACTTGTAGACTATTTTAGCTATTTGTATCAGCACACTCCAGATCACAATATGCATAATATTTCACAAGCAGAGGCTACCAATGTTTTCATTTTCACTTAAATTATCTCATGTCCTGGAGGCTGATCTTCAGGTCCTAAGCCTACCTATCAATGGGGATGAAATCGCTATAGCTTCCATGAAATGTTTAAAGAATACAAGGTCCAGATGGATATGGATATTATAAACATTTTAGACTAATGCTTACTGTACATCTCTTGTCTATGTTCAATGTGACATTTTAGGAAGGTGTATTCTACCTGGAGGACCCACTGGCAAATATCATTTTAATATCCAAGAAAAGGAAAGACCTTAAAAAGATAGGGAAAGGCTAATTAATGCACACATTTTGGTGAAAAATATTGCTGAACCAGTTCACGTGACTATTACACGTTTAAGTGAAAACGAAAGATGCATATAAGGTATCTAAATCTTATTTTAGTAAAGAAGTATATGTAACTGATTTTTTTCTGTACATGAAACTCACAAGCTTCTGTGTCGACGGCTCTACTCAAGCAGATATATATGGATCTGACAGATGGAGGCTGCTGGAGTTACAAGGTGTGATAACATATATACTTCACTTTCTATCAGTATGACTTACACAGCACAGACTTTATTTCCCACAACTCGATTGCCACCCACGATAACCACTGTTTGAACACAATCAAATTTCACCTTCTAGTCACATGCAAACCCCCACAGACATCCTACATACTCATCATGGTCTATCCCAGAAACTGCAGTCCACTGAGAAACATCCCAGTCGGCCAGTTTAACCCAGCCCCCCATTGCCAGCCCCTTTATTATGTTCTTATGTGTACTTATGTGTTTATCTTAAATAAAAATACAGATACAAACATAACAAATCATACACGGTTAATCACTAAAATGAGCAATTAAAGTGAATTCTAAGTGAAGTTAGCAAATTTAAAGTCAATAGATTTGAATGGGAAACTCTGACCTTAAATCTGAAATTCACTTTGAATTCTCTCTTTATTAAATTACCCTAATAGTGTAGCAGAATTAGACAATTGGATCGATGACCAAATTATTGGTCAAGCACACTCTTTTTGTAGTTTAATTTCATATTCGCTCAAATAACAAGATGTACTTTTTTCAGTATTAAGAAATGATTAACTTGTTGATAATTGATAAAGTATAGTAAATATAAACACAAATATAATATACTTTTTGTGTAAACCCATACACGTTTCGCGTCATCTCCCAGCCACCATATGCAAAGTGGAGATGTCACCTTTGCGTTTTTTTTTCAAAAATGCACAATGACCTTTGAAAGTGACAAAGCTGCATTATATATCTCTTGTATGAAAGAGTAAGGTGGTTTCACATTTTTTTTTATTAAGTAAATAAAAAAAAAAGGAGGCTAAAAGAATGGAAAACGAATGGATAAAATATTTATATGCACTCTTAATTACGAACACAAATTGTGTGTGAGCTGCAATGATTAGAAAATATTCCTCGGTTTCATAGCCTCCAGGTATTTTTGCATTTCTTTTCAGTATAACATCTTAAAAGAAATGGATGTTAATTATGCCGCCAATAGCTGGCAATTTTCTAAACTGTGATCTTACATAGTACCTTCAGGGGTTCTGGTTTTAATTTAAACGAGCAGAACATCTGCTAGAACTAAAGATAGCTTGCTTTGAAAACAGCGTTGAACAAAGCCAGATGGAGATCGCCATGTTATTAAACAGAAATCATCCAATAATGGTCGTCTTAATAGTAGAAATATCATCCAAAAGGGACCTTAAAGCAGTGATTGCAAAATCATATTCTTAGAATTTCTATAAACCTGGATTAGAAATTGCTTTAAACATCAGAAATTCTGCTTCCATTCGGCAGCCATCTCCTATATAAGATCAGCTTAATTACCACTGGAATTCATGGAAGGAAAACGTTATAAAATAATCCTCTCTGTAAATTAGACCTACTATGTAACTACATTTTTTGTTTTGTGCTGACCAGTAACCATATCATTGGCTGAATATTCATATACCTTATTACAAATCAATATGTATACATTTATTGTATTACTGTTCAGTTCTTTAATTCTGTAAAGCAACTATATTGTTTGATCATATATTTATAAATGGAAAACATCCCCCTCTTTTTTTCTTTTCTTTTTTTATTATTATTAAAAACTACATGAAAATGAATCACCTTTGCAGAGTAAAGCATGTTAAGCACTTTCAAGTGCAACATCAAAATAAAGAAAAGAGTACCTTGACTTTTCCCCGAACACCTTGGGGGTTTATTTACTAAAAAATGAGTTCTGATGAGTTGAAAATTGGTTTATATTTAGCCAAGTTTGAAAAAAAAAAAAAATGTTTTTTAACCCCTTCACTACTGCAAAAATAATAGCATAACATTTATTTGAAGCAAGGGATGCAGAGCCAGCAGATAAATATATAACACAGCCACTTTGTGTATAGAATGCTTTGCAGACAAACCTAAAAATGAAAAGTATGTACAGTTACAATTTTTTTTCCCACTTATTTGTTAATCATTTATAAAAAAAAAATATTTGGCAACTTAAAAGGTTACATTATACAGGCATTACTAGCAGTTCAGCTTACCAAAAATTGCGACAACGCGTAAAAAGAATGTCTGGAATTCAGCACAATGCCTAAATACAGGTAATACAGATAAATCATAAATTTCTAAAATGAAGGTACTTAAAATGCTTTAGCAATCTCTGGACTGCTAATGTAAAGCGAACAGTGAAATGGTAGAGCCCTTTCACTCCTCTACCATCCCTGACTGTAGGAATGCTATCACTGAGTGAAACTTCCTGTGCTATTTGAAAGCAGGGGGTGAGCATACATTTTCAGCAACTTTACATGAATTATAGCAGTAACTAGTGACTTCAGGCAGATAAATGTGTTCCTGTATTGGCTTGTTATGATAACTAGCATATAAATGAGGGTGCGTGAGGCTTTATGAATTAGAGTTCATACTGCAAACTACATGAAAATAAAAATGTTTATGCTCAATTTAGGTATTAAAGGGTCTAAGCTCAGCGATTTTAGCGTGTGTTTCAAAAAAAAAAGTAAACTCAATGTTAAACAAAATCCCTTTTTTATCGAAAACTTTTTCTTTATTTTTTATTTTTATATTAATTTTGTATTAAAAAATGTTATACACAATATAATAAAACTTTTACCACATATATCATTGCAGATATTGTAAATGAAAAAAATGTAATAAAAATTGACAAGTAGCATATGCTAAATACAGAATCATAATAAATGCTGTTATTTGCCCTTAGAACAACAGAGGACTGAGCAGTACGTAATGTTAATGTGTAATGTTACATTGCTCAGGATGCTCAGCATAAATAAGAGCACTGTAAAATACGAAACTACATAATGTACATAAATTCTGAAATGTGAAATTAGACACATAGCAAAAACAAGGTAATACTCCTTGCTCACAAAGTGGATTACTAAGATACTTTTTCTTAAATATTGTTTACATGTTTAGAATCAGTCTGAAAACTATGACTTATTTTTTTTTTACACTGATATTTACTGTAAGGAACATATTTTTGAGAAATAAAATAAAAGGTTATAGGTATTCCGACATGCATAGGATGATGGCCAACTGTTTATTCTCAGGCTAGAAAAATATAGATTTGCAGATTTATTAAAAAATAAGATAGTCAGCACGTCTTCTACTGATCTAGCTGTGATAGTTTCCTCAAGGAAATTCTACTCATAACCACACCTTACCCAGCCTTCTCTCTGATCTGTTCTGGTCCATTTCATTTTAGAAGATCAGAGAAGATGCCAGTTAACACAAACTCTCATCCTGTAACTTTATTCATCTGCTTGTTTATCCAGGTAAAAATATATATATTTTTAAAAATCTACAAATCTATATATTTAATAGCAATTCCCCAACTACATACAGGTTACATCCATAGAACAATATATGACTCTGTTGTAGAATACACAAAAATGTTCCTTCAGCAAACATTCTGTTATCAAACAGTCAACAACAGCACAAAACATTAATTTAATCAGTTTCATCAGAAGCCAGTGCCCTTCTAAATCTGTACATACATATTTTTCATTATTATGTTTTGTGGACCCAGGACACACTACATACTTGAAAACTAGAGAAATCGCAACGTATCCATCCTGGTAAAATATTTTATAAATAAATAAATAAATAAATAAATTATATTTAATGCAAGAAGTGCAGTCTAGTCCTATGCCCATTTAACTTACCTCCCATTGAGAGCTGATTCTGCCTTTATTGTCAGGTGTCTTTTAATGCCAAAAGGTTCAGACTGGATAAGAGACAGGAGTCACACCACACACAAGAACAATACATGATTTTTTCTTTTAACAATTTCATCACAGGATAGATTAAATAATCATGTTGAATAATTCATTTAATATCTACAAAGGTGAAAACACAGACCACTTATACAGCAAAGCATAGCAACTCTGAATTTTATGTCATGGTGTCAGCAGCCTTCTGACTCATGATAGATATATTCCGCATTCATTAGAAGATGTTGTTTTGCCCTTTGGAACAATGGTAAACGTGGTCTGGTAACAGAATTGATCCAGTAGCAAATATAATGCTTCTATATCACTAAGCTAATACTTCTTAGGCTAAGCCATGGGTCAGATTCAGGATGGAATCTCTATCTTTGAAATACTGTGTACAAACAAACTGATACTCGTTCAAGTGAATCAATACCTATTCAAAATAAAATAAAAATAGAAAAGGTTCTTCAGTATGGGAAGCGATTATGTTGATTTATGTAGGATTCTAGTGACTTCAACAAAGCGTGTGTGCTAGAATGCTTTTTCATCAATAAAATGTTGAGTAGAAATGAAAAGTGATAATATTTTTTGAAATGATTCATATAGAGTTATGGGACAGTGACGCAATGGCAAAGTGAAAACGCATGTACATCACATAAATGCATTCTATAATTTAAGCCACACATAATGGCTGCACACCATTAACAGTGATTTTGTTAAGGTAGGTAATCAGAACTACTTAGCTGTCATTCTGTAGTTGTTGTTGTTGAACAATGTCTATTCAATTAAGGCTTTAAATCACATGAAGAAGAATGAAATATTTACATCTGAAACTCTAGGTTCAATTTTTAATTTTAAAATAATTGGACCTTGCAGCAATTCAAACACTGAAGATTTTTTCATAATCTTCAATGCAGATTTTTTTGCAGATTCAAATTTTGGTAGGGGAATGGGATGTCACAAACTAAATCCCAGGTACACAATAGAGGGACTTAATTTTAAAGCCTTTAATATCCAACATCAGGACAGGAAACATTGGGTAATTTTAGCAAACTAAACCCGTACGGCAAATTTTAAGAAAAAACTGTGACTACAGCTGATTTGAAAAATCTCTCCAAATCCATAAATTGCCTAAATCTTGCTATTCAGATTTAATTTAGCTAAATTTGGAGTTTAGTGAATATATTTGTAAGACAATATGGGTTCAATGACTGAAGTAACTAGATTTTGTGCTCCTGTTTCTAGGTTTTACATATAATATGGCATATGTCTTTGGTACCTTCTCTTCTATATCAACTTTTGAATAATGCTTTTACAATGTTACTGTTGAACAAATTATCTTTGAGGTTGTTTTGTCACGGCTTAACCCCTTAAGGACGGAGCCAAATGTACACGTTGTGAACGAAACAAAATGTAAACAAAACCTGGCATTTGCGCTATATGTCTGTCCAACCGTAATTCACCTCTTTCATATTAAATGCACCCCCCCTTATTATATATCATTGTATTCAGGGGAAACAGGGCTTTCATTTAATATCAAATATTTAGCTATGAAACATAATTTAATATGAAATAAATGGGAGAAAATAAGAAATTTTGTTTTTTTCTTAGTTCTACATGACATTTTAACTGTCAACGTCATAATACTGTTTGCTTTTACTGCAATAAAATACACATATTTGTATTCAGCAAAGTCTCACGTGTAAAACAGTACCCCCTATGTACAGGTTTTATGGTGTTTTGGGAAGTTACAGGGTCAAATATAGCACGTTACATTTGAAATTGCAACTGAAAACAGTAAAATGTATTACAACGATGATATCGCCAGTAAAAGTGACGTTTTTTTGCATTTTTCACGCACAAACAGCACTTACACGGACGATATTATTGCTGCGATACTTTTTACTGGTTTGAAACACAAATATTTGTGTTCAACGAAGTCTCCCGAGTACAACAGTACCCTTCATGTACAGGTTTTATGGTGTTTTCAAAAGTTACAGCGTCAAATATAAGGCTTGTCTTTCATTTTTTTCACATTAAAATTCGCCAGATTGGTTACGTTGCCTTTGGGACTTTATAGTAGCCCAGGAATGAAATTTACACCCATAATGGCATACCATTTGCAATAGTAGACAACCCAAGGTATTGCAAATGGGGTATGTCCAGTCTTTTTTAGTAGTCATTTGGTCACAAACACTGGCCAAAGTTAGCGTTAGTATTTGTTTGTGTGTGAAAAATGCAAAAAACGCCAATTTTGGCTCGTGTTTGTGACTAAGTGGCTACTATAAAGACTGGACATACCCTGTTTGCAATACCTTGGGCTGTCTACTATTGCAAATGGTATGCCATCATAGGGGTAATTTTCATTCTTGGGCTACCATAGGGTCTCAAAGGCAACGTACCCAATCTGGCAAATTTTAATGTGAAAAAAATGAAAGACAAGCCTTATATTTGACGCTGTAACTTTTGAAAACACCATAAAACCTGTACATGAAGGGTACTGTTGTACTCGGGAGACTTCGTTGAACACAAATATTTGTGTTTCAAACCAGTAAAAAGTATCGAGCAATAATATCGTCCGTGTAAGTGCTGTTTGTGCGTGAAAAATGCAAAAAAACGTCACTTTTACTGGCGATATCATCGTTGTAATACATTTTACTGTTTTCAGCGAAGTCCCCCGAGTAGAACAGTACCCCCCATGTACAGGTTTTATGGTGTCTTGAAAAGTTATAGGGTTAAATATAGTTCTAGCAAATTCAATTCCCTTTACTTTCGGCATGGGTTGTCAGGCAGGTCCCGCTAATTGTAATTAATTAAGATACCCAATTATGTAAAAATATTACATATATATATATGTAGAATTAATATATGTATATATATATACGTATGTGAATATATATGCATATATATATATATATATATATATATATATAATTTTTTTTAAATATTTTTTTTATATATAGGTATATATATAGTGATATATACGTATATATTTATGTACATAGATATATATATATATTATTTCGTTCTATGTGTGTTTTGATATAAATATATATATATATATTAATATCACAATACAGTTAGAACGAAATAACAGACATCTATATATTTTTTTATTATTTTTTTAATTATTTTATTTATTTTATTTTTTAACGTATTTACATATTAAATTTTTTATATTATATATAAATATATATATAACAATAATTATATATATATTTAATCAGTATCAGTCTATGTGTAATTTGATATTAATATATATATAACAATAATTATATATATATATTAATATTAAAATACACCTAGACAGTGTATGTGTGTGTATGTATATGTGTATATATATACTTAGATCATATATATATATATATATGATATATATATGATCTAAGTATATATTATTATTTTTTTACACTTATTTAATTTATTTTATTTTATTTTCAGCCAGCAGGGGGACCACCTGTCATTACAGTTAGTCCCCCTGCTGGCAATACAGAAGCCAGCTATCCCGGCCATGTGATTGTGAGGTCCTCGCAAGGACCTCACTCTCACATGGCCGGGGGGGACCGGAGGAGGAAGATCTGCCGCGGGGGGGCTCCCTGGGAGTCCCCCCAACCGCGATCGCCGGCGTGGGACCGCCGGCGACCGGGTAAGTAAGGAAAGACCGGAGGGCGTACTATTACGCCCGCCGGCGTTTAGAGTCGCCTATAATAGGACGTAATAGTACGCCCTCCGGTCTTAAGGGGTTAAAGACCACCATATTATGCAGCTACACCAGCACTATTAGGGGACAAAGGAAAATAAGTAACTTTCATGTTAGATACTTGTGACAACTAGAACTACCAGGACTATTTAACATTGAAGGTTAACTAATTGAGGCTTGTCAATATATATTTTCAAGACAAACTCCTTATTTATCAACAGAAAATTATCTGTAAATTCTTTTGAATTTATGGATCAATACAGCTCAGTTGTTCTGCCTAATGAGCTTTAGGGATTATAATGTAATGAGTTACTACACCACTAGATGGCAATATGGACACTTTTTGGCTAAAATGATGCTATTTCTCTAAATATTTATTTTCAATATTCTATAAAACAGTTTAATGTTTTCTTTTGATTACATAATATTTAGAGTTTTGCAACCGAACTACCCTGGTATTACAATTATGACTTATCAACACTCGAACCACCCATAACCTAAACTTCCAAATTATTAAATATTTTGACATGTAATTATATCACTTCTGTAGTATAGTAAACTTTATAAAGGTATTTTATATTTAAACTTTTAACTGTTTTGTGTAAACCATTATTTTATTGTTGCATTCCATTTATCCATATTCTATTGTATGATTGTGTCCTTAGTTGGTATAATTAATAGAATGTGAGTACCATTCGGCCCATCTAGTCTGTCCAATAAAAAAACATTGCACACCTGAGTTACTTTGTTTTAGCAACTCACATTTCAGTTTCTACTATTACTTGACTTTGCACCCCTAGTTACAATGTTTTAGTTTAGTGTGTTTATAGTTAGATTTCATATTTCTTTGTACAATGCTTGCTTAGTAAGTGTCTGGATCCTATCCTGACAACCAAAATGATGTTTCTTTTATTCTGTATTATTTTCTACAATTCCAGTTTTCCACCACTAGTGACCTCCCTAGCCACTAATCTAACCACAGTCTCGCTACCCTTCAATGATTTCTAAATCTGCTATAAGAGGTCACATCCTGCTAAACAATGGCCTTTACATTGATTAAAGTTTATGTTCTGATCCTGACAAAACGTCTGATCCTGACTCATACTGAGAAAACCTGCACTACTCTGCATACCATTAAAACTAACCTGCTTTATTTACAACCTGCTTGCTATCAATACACTTGGGGAAAAACCTGATCTTCAATACCAACCTGCTTTATTCGATACTGGACTTTGATTCCTTATTGCTCTAACCTACTGTACAACTACAGAAAACTATGCAACCTACCTGGATATTATAAACATTCCTATTATTTGCAACTATCCTGAAAGACCCTATTACAACTATCTAAAAACTGCAATTCTGCCTCCAAACCAAAGGGGCTTATGACCTTAATGTCTAAACTAACCTGTATTACTTAATCCTTTATATTTCTGTTTAGTTCTGTGTAGTTGTGTTTTGTCTACCTGGAACCTATACACCCTCTTCCAAAATATTATGCAAATTCTATTTAAGTGTCACAAAGATGAAATATTTTGTTTTTCAGTTTAACTCATGGATGGCATTGTGTCTCAGGGCTCTTTTGATCACTGAAAACAATCTCGGACACCTGTGATAATTAGATTGCCAGGTGAGCCCAATTTAAGAAAAAACTACTAAAGGAGGGTGTTCCACATTATTAAGCAGAGCACCATTTTCATGCAATATGGGGAAGAAAAAGGATCTCTCTGCTGCCGAAAAGAGTGAAATAGTTCAATGCCTTGGACGAGGTATGAAAACATTAGATATTTCACGAAAACTTAAAGGACCACTCTAGGCACCCAGACCACTTCAGCTTAATGAAGTGGTCTGGGTGCCAGGTCCAGCTAGGGTTAACTAATTGTTTTATAAACATAGCAGTTTCAGAGAAACTGCTATGTTTATCAATTAGTTAAGCCTTCCCCCTAATCCTCTAGTGGCTGTCTCACTGACAGCCGCTAGAGGCGCTTGCGTGATTCTCACTGTGAAAATCACAGTGAGAGCACGCAAGCGTCCATAGGAAAGCATTATGAATGCTTTCCTATGTGACCGGCTGAATGCGCGCGCAGCTCTTGCCGAGCGTGCGCATTCAGCCGACGGGGAGGATCGGAGGCGGAGAGGAGGAGGAGAGCTCCCCGCCCAGCGCTGGAAAAAGGTAAGTTTAACCCCTTTTCCCCTTTCCAGAGCCGGGCGGGAGGGGGTCCCTGAGGGTGGGGGCACCCTCAGGGCACTCTAGTGCCAGGAAAACGAGTATGCTTTCCTGGCACTAGAGTGGTCCTTTAAGCGTGATCATCGCACTATTAGGAGATTTGTGGCAGATTCAGAGCATAGACGGACTCGTGCAGATAAAGGCACATTGAGGAAGATTTCTGCCAGATCCATGCATTGGATCAAGAGAGCAGCTGTTAAAATACCATTACATAGCAGCAAACAGATATTTGAAGCTGCTGGTGCCTCTAGAGTCCCATGGATATCAAGGTGTAGAGTCCTCCAGAGTCTTGCAACTGTGCATAAGCCTTCTATTCGGCAACCACTAACCAATGCTCACAAGCAGAAACTGCTGCATTGGGCCGAAAAATACATGAAGACTAATTTTCAAACAGTCCTGTTCACTGATGAGTGCCGTGCAACCCTGGATGATCCAGATGGATGGAGTAGTGGATGGTTGGTGGACGGCCACTCTGTTCCAACAATGCTGCGACGTCAGCAAGGCGGTGGTGGAGTCATGTTTTGGGCCGGAATCATGGGACGAGAGGTGGTCGGCCCCTTTAGGGTCCCCGGAGGTGTAAAGATGACCTCTGCAAAGTATGTGGAGTTTCTGACTGACCACTTTCTTCCCTGGTACAGAAGGAAGAACTATGCTTTCCGTAATAAAATCATCTTCATGTATGACTAAGCACCATCTCATGCTGCAAAGAATACCTCTGCATCAATGGCTGCTATTGGGATAAAAGGAGAGAAAGTCATGGTGTGGCCTCCATCCTCCCCTGACCTCAATCCTATTGGGAACCTTTGGAGAATCCTCAAGCAAAAGATCTATGAGGGTGGGAGGCAGTTTACATCCAAACAGCAGCTCTGGGAGGCTATTCTGACATCTTGCAAACAAATTCAAGCAGAAACTGTCCCAAAACTCACAAGTTCAATGGATGCAAGACTTGTGAAGCTGCTATCAAATAAGGGGTCCTGTGTTAAAATGTAACGTAACCTGTTAAAATGTTTAAAAAGTTAAAATGTTGTTATAAGTTTGATTGAAATAGCTTTTGATTTCAGTAAATATGCTGCAAACACAATAAATGACAATTTTCAGTTCTTTACAATCTATAAAGTGTTTTGAAACTTACTGTGCATAATAATTTGGAACAGTGCATTGTAAGTTTTTTATGTTTTAAAAAAATACTGTTATAATTAGGAGGTTTGTTCAATAAAATTTGAATTGTTCTCTTAATAGTTGATAACATGAGAATAATGCTGACTGTTATTTACATAAATTATTTAGGTAAATTAGAAAAATATAATTTGCATAATAATTTGGAACAGGGTGTAGTTTCATTTATAGGTTTTCCTTATCTTGATTCACCTATAATCTCACTTATAGGTTTTTCTGAAACCTTAAACCTGTCTGGGGCACATTGCCATACTGTTTCTATTATCTCTCCTTATACTTACCTATAATTTGTTTATAGGTTCTCTTTCTTACTATTGCCTATAATTTTATTTATAGGTCCTCCCTCCACCTTCTGCCTATAATCTCACTTATAGGTTTTCCTGCCATTTTAACTGGGGCTTATTGTCTAAACTCTTTATTGTATAGCCCTCAATATACTTACCTGTAATTTCGTTTATAGGTGCTACTTTCTCCCTTTGTCTTTATTATATCCACTTCCCTTTAAGTTCTGCCACTCTTATTATTTCAAAACTAACCATGTCAAAGCTTTCTAATAAAGAACCTAAAGTTAACCCCAGTATTAGTCTCTTATCTGACCTTATCAGAACCATGACTGTAAGTTTGCATTTGCATTTAACGTTGCATGTTTTTTGGAAATCCACTGTTTCATTATATACAGTTTATGTATTGAAACATTGAAGAAACATTATCTGGTTAGGAATACAAACAAATAATCCTAACATCATAGTTTTATCCTCGCTATTTAGGTGTATGTCTCCCCCTCCTCTGTGAAGGTTTAAAAATGTTTAAAAGGTATACTTACTTACCTTACATTAGGCAGTGCCCTGGTCTTGATGACCTCAGCCAACCTGATGCTTTGTGAGGCTAGTGTGCATGTTTTTTTGTTGTTGTTTTTTTTTTAACTGTACGAACAATAAGGATGTGGAATTCTCTGCCTGAAGTAGTGGTTTTATCAGAGTCCATACAGATGTTGAAACAGCAACTACATGCATACTTGCAAAAACAGAATATTCAAGGATATAATTTGTCAATGTAGGGTAATAGCTGCTTGATCCAAGGATACATCTGACTGCCATCCTGGGATCAAGAAGGAATTTGTTTCCTAGTTTGTTACAAAATTGGAACTGCTTCAAACTTTTTTTTTTTTTTTTTGTCTTCTTTTGGATCAACAGCAAAAAACAAATGTGAGGAAGGCTGAACTTGGACGCAAGTCTCTTTTCAGCTATGTAACTATGTAACTATGTGTAGTATCTTCCCATGCTGCACCAATCAAATACTCTGTATGGGTATAAACAAATCTAACTCAGTAAGATCGTCACTAGAGAAGTGTTTACTCTGCAATGAAAGCATTGCTGTTTCTATAAAACAGCAATGTTTTGTATTGCAGGATTAAAAGTACAGAATCACTGCACCCAGACTACTTCATTGAGATGAAATAGTCTAGGTGCCTTTAGTGTCCCATTAACTGATGTGACAAAGTTCCTATTCATTTTTATTATCTAGAATTCCAAGTTATCTGAATACTTGCATAATAGGTATCGTTTTTCCTATCACAAATAAGAATTACAGCATAATTATATATTCAATAAGCAACAATCTGTGTTTATTGATTGTTATGTGGATATATTATATGTGAACACGATGCTAAATGACTGTTTCAATTATATTTGGAACTTTGCCTTTGACAGGAACACAATATTCAGCATAATTAATTTTAATAATTCATTAAATAGTTGTCTTTTTTTAAATACAGTATTTTTGTTTATTTCTGAATAGATGTAAGTATAAGATCATCATGTAAGATAAAAAATGAAGGTTTGTGCAACAGAGTTTTTAGTTAATTTTTATTTTTAGATAATAGTTTAGAAAAATACTTGGGAAATCTACGAATTAAAATTCAAAATTCAAATATAGGAAAATATTGTTCCATAATTATTGATATATATATATATATATATATATATATATATATATATATATATAATCAATATTTCTGTTGTATACATGTTCTGAGATATTACATTATTTTTAATATATCAGGAAATTATAGTAATTATAGTATAATGAATATAATAATTCAATTAAATACAATCAGCCCCAACACTCCACTAAGTTGAGGTGTAATAAATTTCCCAAATACTTCCCCAACTTGCTGGTGTTGTAGTTTAGCTCTACTATACTATACTATACTGCGTGGACCGACAAGTTTTTTGGTCAGCCATCCACCAATACCTTTCAGGAAATCTGAGCTGGTCATTGCCCTTTTTGTCCCAGACCTACCTCATCCTACACTTACCCAATTAAGTACCTAGACGCGAAATTAAGCTGGTCCTACATATAATGCTCACAGCACAACGGCTGATTGCGAGAGCTTGGAAAACGAAGACTGTACCTAAGCTCTCTGCCCTACTTACAGAAATTGATAAAGACAGAGACACTTTTCATCTCTCATCTCCCCCTCGAAAACTATTTCAGGGGCTTGGAACCTATGAGACACATGGAGATTGGGTGTGTACTGATGTATGTTAATGCTCACACTCTGTTG
This sequence comes from Pelobates fuscus, assembly GCF_036172605.1. Lineage (NCBI taxonomy): Eukaryota > Metazoa > Chordata > Amphibia > Anura > Pelobatidae > Pelobates > Pelobates fuscus. Next base: position 309,170,449 of record NC_086318.1, on the reverse strand, counting down.
TAAATATCTTTCAGTCTACATCCAGGGCTCTGAGCAATAATTGTTTTGCATTATCTTTAAAGCAGTGATCCCACGAGTCACTACCAAATTTCTAACTGAAACGAAGATTGTAGGTGTTATTAGCAACGTTTGGTATAGAGTCAACCTCGTAATTACTTATGTATGTAGTATACCTTGCCACATAACTTATACTATTGTCTAATGGATGACTGCTTATGTAATGATATGCCATGTGATTTATTTGTGTATGTTGCTTACCACCATTCCTCTCCTTTCCATTTTCCTTTTTGTGTCCTCTCCCCCCCCTCCATTTTTTGAAAATCAATAAACTTTCAAAAATTCTACTTAGAAAAACCCTTCCATTAGGCATTAACAGTGTTTTTTATTATGTATTTTTGATGTGACATTATTTTTTTCACTTCTTGGGTTCCGCATCGAAGTATGAACGACTCCTTTTTTCAAACTGCATTGATATATTTTTTCTTTTACTCAATTTTTTTAGAGAACGTAGTAAATACAGTAAGTTTACATTCTAGTATAATGTCTTGGAACAACACATTTCAATGTCTCACTTTTCTGTGAGATTCTACAGAAATGCTTCCTGCAATTATATATTATAGAAAAATTTAGATTATATGAGAACAAGATAGGTTAAGCTTGATCTATTAAATCTGAGTGAAAAACTAAGAATTATTGAAAATAAATAATCTAATGGAGGGTCTAGATGACTGATCAAAAAGGACAACAAATTACTGATGTGCTGTCCTGCATGCATCCTGTTTCAATTTACAAAGACATTCTTGGTTTGGGCTCTACGTTAATCCCTTGGTGTAGCATTATTTTCTTCTTTATTATTATTTATGATAGTAAATAGCATCTATTATTCTAAATTAATATTTTGATTTGAGATAATGCATATCTAAAATATTAGAAACGTTGAGACAAGGGGAGAATTAAAACTCGGTTAAAAATGTTCTATACATTATTTTTTAAGAGTTTTTGCTGATTTTACTGAAGGGAAACTATAGCAGGAAAATAAAAGCTGCTTATTTAAAGGTTTAACTGATATGGTATCTAACTGGTGACCTTATATGATACATTAGTTTCTGCTTTTAGGTTTGTGGAAATCTAATTTTCCTGTTAATATATAAACAAATGAAAAATAAGCACTTAAAAAAAAGGTATAACAAACAAAGTGAAAAAAAAAGATCCTTACTAATAAACAATAATTCCAGAATCATATTTAATATTTAAGCGGTATACTATATAGTATGAAGTGTATAATTATAAAGTAATGTACAATTCTAAACTAATGCATAGTGGAAAAACTTTGGTGTAACTGAATCGAATCTTTCAAAATAATAATTGTGTTCGAATGATCCAAGATTCGTCCATGTGGAGTTTTGGTTTGGACAAATCTTGACCATGCATGAAAATGACAAATCAAAAGAGTGCAAAAATGAGTCAATTAGTTAATTGCAAAAAATGTAAATAAATAAAAATAAATTATATAAGAAGAAGTATATATAGAAGTAACCAAAATTTATTAAATTTATGAATTTTTTTTACTGTCTTCATTTTTTCCCTCCTCATCTGATCTATGAAAACAAATCAGCATTTATGTTTTTTTTCCCTAACCATCAATCATCTTTATTTCCATCAATCTTCTCGCTATTTGGTGCCATGCCACTCTGAATAACAAACCAAATGTCGATGTGGTGCTTCAGAAATTCCAACAACTAGGGAATCACCAAGAGTTCTTACAATCGCTGTACATTTGAAACCAAATGTCTAGTAATGTAACATTCTTATAATATATTTGAAAAATATACTAATAAAACTCATGTGTATATAAGCTCTCAGTGTATTTGTAAATCATTTCTTTGATAAGCATAACAGGAACTCTAGGGTCTAGATATCACAATGACAGAAACTCTGAATGCTGAAATTTAGTGCTGCAGCTGTCAGTTTTAAACCTCATGCGAGTGTTCTGCAATGTATAATCAATATCGCAAGAGAAGAATAAAATATATAATGCCTTTTTAAAAATAGGTTCACTGAACAATAGAAAAATACATGTCTGATGTGAGTCACTCAGAAATATGAACTATTCACCAAACTGCATTTAAAGTATCTAGGGTTCATGATACCACTTGGCACTTTTTGGAAAATGTACATTTCCCAACTTCTAGAACTAAATCAAGTTGTGATTGACATGTGAAAGCTAGATATAATGTAGAAATGTTCTTTAACTGAAATGTTGTATGAGAGAAATCACAATTACATTATTATCTGGCTCATATGAACAGACTATTGATGCACATTTTTATAAGCAGACATTTTTCAGTGTATAGAAATATACCAGGAAATGTCTGTTGGTTGAAAGCTGAATTCACATGTACTAATATTTTCCAGTGGGTTGAGACTTTATTGGTTGACAGTAATCAAATATACACTGGCGCTGGGAAAATATAAGAATTTTGAAATTATGGGCTGTATAGTATAAGCCTATCTCTTGTAATTGAATAGCATTTTTCACATATAAGTTATTTTTTTTAATGCTTATTCTCTTAGAGTAGAATAATAATATTCTATAATAATAGAATATGACCCGTTAGATGAAGAAAATAGTCCTACATAATTTGAATTAATAATTGATAAATACTCACATCTTCATATGTCCTTAAAGGACCACTTAAGTCAGCCAAGCCACTTTAGTTCAGTGAAGTGGCCCGGGTGCAGTGGTCTTGTCCTTTTTAGCCTTAAATGCAGAAAATTGCAGTCCTGGAAAAACAGGCTATCATACTATCAGACACTAGAGGTACTTTGGGTAAAACTTGGTCACGTGACACGGAAGCCCCCCACGCTTTAGTGTTCTTATAACAAAATTTAAGCTTTAGGTTGTAAGCAGTGAGACACATAAAATGTTAATTTGGTAACATAATTCCAAAACAAATACAAATACTTATTCTCATATTCTGTATCTCTTGAGATGTACCAGCAAAGAATCCTGAAAGCTACATAGAATCCTGAAAGACACCAGGAATACTGAAAGCTACCTGGAATTATTTTTTTACTGGCTTCTAAAACATACCTCCAGAAGATTTACCATTCTTATGACACATGACATGACTATTTCTATTAAAAAATCAAGATATCTGCTTTTAAGGGTTATACTCAAACAAGACTGGTTTATGCATGTTTGGTGAATTTTACATGAAATACCTCCAGTTTGGTGAATTGCCTTTAGAATAGTGTCCTTAACATATCAATAAATGTATTCACTAGGTCTGAACGAGTGCTCATATAATTAATGCATTAAACTATGGTGCATAAAATCATCATATAATTTATATGGCATGTTTTGTTTTTTTATTTTTTTATTTCAACTTTGATGGCTGTAGAAAAGATTTTTTATAACAAAAAGAATGAATCGCTTTGAGACAGCAGTTTTATTGCATACCAGGAGGCCGTTTTTTGAAAAAGAAGTACATCTCCCAATGGAAGTATAAGTGCTTCTACCACTTAATACAGATATATCTATATTATATTATTTTCATCTTATATTGATCATGTGGCCCCGGCCATTAATGTAAGATTTAAGGTCAACAGCTGCTACTCCACCAAAAAATATCCTAAGGAAATGCAGTCGTGGGAATAACTGCGTATATTATATCGTAAAGCTGAATAATGAATAATAGTGAGGACTTGTCCAAATATTTTGAGTACATCTCTTACCTTATGATATTTTAATTACAAAATATCATTATGATCAACTGAAATCAGTACTAAAGAGTATTTGTATTTCTTGCTTTTGACTATATCCTAAGATTTTTTTTGATTTTTTTTTTCTTTTGGAGTAACTCAAAGTTCAGTACAAGGCTCCTCTAACAACATATCTTCTCTAATTAGCAAGTATCACTGTAGGTCACACCAACAAGATCACATGCAAATAAAACACCTATCAAGGGCCGGTGCAAGGATTTTCGGGTACACAGACAAATAAAAAGTATCTTCACCTGTGTGCATCTTAACCCCCCTTTTGTGTCTTATCCCCTCTTTTAAATCTTGTCCCTTTAGTGTATCTTATGCTCTATTTCCCCATTGTGTGTCTTACACCTCCCTTGTGTATCTCTTTTGTGTGTCTTACTCCCCAGCCCCTTTGTGTGTCTCCTTCTCTCCCAGCCCCTTTGTGTATTTTACTGTTCCCAGCTCCTTTGTGTGTTTCTCTTTCACCCCAAGCCTGTCTTTCTCTCCCATCCCATCTGTGTCTCTTTTTCCTCTTCTCCAGCCCCTCTGTGTCTCTTTCACTCCCAGCCCCTTTGTTTTTCCACCCCCATGCCCTTCTGTGTGTCTCTTACATCCCCAGCCCCATCTGTGTGTCTTTCTACTCTCCCATGTCTCTCTGTGTGTCTTTCTCCCCAGCTCAGGCCCCATGTGTGCCACCCTCCCCTCCATGTCCCTTAGTGTTTCTCTATCCTCCCCTCCATGTCCCTTCGTGCTCCTCTCCCCTCACTTCCCTGTCCCTTAGTGTTTCTCTCCCCCTCTACCTTAGTGGTCCTCTCTACTCCCTTCCCTGTCTCCTAGAGCCCCCCTCCATCCCTCCTTCTCTTTTAGTGATCCCCCATCCCCCTTTGTGTTCCTACCCCCTCCTCTTAGTGTTCCTCCCCTTCACTTCCCTCACTTTTAGTGGACCCCCTTAGTGTTCCTTTTCCCTTCCCTCCCTTTGTCACTTAGTATTCCCCCTTAGTGTTCCTCTCTATTTCACCCCTTAGTGTTCCTCTCTATCTCCCCCACCCTTAGTGTTCCTCTTTCTCTCCAACCCCCAACCTAGTAGTCCCCCCCTCCCTCCCATGCATGCCTCATTACCTTTCTTGTAGCATGGCCGAGTAGAGCAGACCACGGTACAGGAGCTTCTGATTTCTGTACCAGGCCATATTGACAGGAAGTGATCTCTCAGTGAGCACTTCCTGTCATTCCGGCCGGATACAGGAATCAGAAGCTCCCATACCACAGTCCGCTTCGCTCAGCAATGCTACACTGAGTGACTGATAGGAGGGAGCGCTGTGCACTTCACTCCTGCCAGGTCACTCTAATCTAGTGCCCCCGGGCTGGTGTGCCCTAACGTGGCCACCTGTGCTGCCTTATGGATGCACCGGCCCTGCACCTATCTCCAGATGGCACAGTAAAGTTAATAGTAATATTTGTGGATATTATCTCCTTGTAATGCAGAGTGCTTGGCTTCCATCTCACTCTTCGATGTAACACTGATAAGGAAGTATTTTTTTGGAATGAAGGGGTGTGTCTAAGAAGGCAGATTTTAGATGCCAAATTCTGCAAATAATATTTTTTTAAACTATGAATATTTTGGCATGTACAAATTACAACACATTAATGAGACTAAAACCTATCGAATGGATTAGTTGTCAGTGCCTTGAGTGTCTCCTCAAGCTCCTTTTTATAATGAAGTTGGCAATATTATCAAATATAAAGATGTTTCATAATACAGTGTGCACAGATTGTGAACAATTAAACCCTCAATAGATCATATACAGAGCTGGGATATAGCACAACCATATCCAGTGTCCTAGACTTCCCAAAAGATTAGTGGATGTTGTAGAAGACACAAAAAACTCCCAAAACATTTCACATTTATTTCATAATTAGAAAAGAAAAACCGGATACCCATTATAAAATAAAAATCAGAAGATGCAGCAAACTGATAGGGGACTTTAAGTACTACAGACAGTAAAATCACCTGACTTGTCCCATCCTCATACTAGAATTTTTGGATATCGGTTTTGAACAAAAGGATTGTCAGAGCTATTCACTAAAGTAAGAACTGTCGAGAATTCAAAGTCAATTTCAAATTCAAGACCAAAGTAGTCAAATTGGACACATAGCTGAAGTGGATGATTATTTTCCAATTCTGCTATTTTGTTTATGTAAATTCTTTATTTTTAAAGAGAGCAAATGAGGTATGAGGTATGAGGGAATGTGTATGGAGGGAGGGAAAATCCCCCCATGGTGGACCTCGCCCTGTTCATCACCAGCATTTCACGGCAGCTACGTCCACTATGAGGAACCCTGGGTTTCCACAACTTTTCAAATTTGGTTTCTGCGTTTCGAACTTTCACAGTCAATTTCTCTAGTAGTTACCTTGGATGTTCAAAATAATTTTTTCATTATTCGGAATCACTGCCCTTATCCAGACGTGTGCCAACAGTCGCCTAGCCGCTAGCGCAAGATAATTAATTAATTTTAATTTTTTTCTGGTACCCCATCTACGGGTCTGGCCAGAAAGGAGTTCCATAGATCTGGTCCAATGGGTATCAGTAAGATGGCACTAAGTAGAATCCCTACCCTTTTCCAATATTCCAGGACTCTGGGGCACTCCCACCATATGTGAATATGTTCCCTGACCTCCACAGCATTCAGTTTTATTGTTTTGGACTTAAATTTGAAGTTTGCTTTGAGAGCACTTTTAATTCCTGACAATTTTCACTTTAATGAATAAATCTATGTATTTTTCATGTGTTTTTTTTTTAACTTTGTCTATATTGTATCTTATCTTTTTCATGTTTCAATATGATTAGTATTTTTTACATCTTACTACAAAACAGCACCTATTATACAATCACAATATTCAGCAGATGGTAATTATATTAAATATATTCAGTCAGCATATGTACCTTGCAGAAGAGGTCAAAGAAAACATGCAATGGGATTTATTTTATGCATGTCAGGGGGTCATGCAAAGCACATTGTCTGCCAGAATTCAAAGAGCTTGAAGAATTGTGTGAGTGCACCCTCCACTTAGCATTACAAAAAAAATCTAAGCTAAATATTTACCTTGCTTGTTAAACATGTGTACTATAGAGTAACTTTTTCTTAACAAAACAAAATTAATTAGAGTTTAATCAAGTTTTATCATCAGCTCCCTGTTCAAATAAGTAATTGATCCGTGGCATCAGCAGACTTAATTAATATATGGAAATTATTGTAAACATATTAATTACAAAAGGGACCTTGAAATCCTCATTAACTTTGCAACCTTTCGTGTTCTGGGAACTAACTTTTGACAATCTTGTTGATTAAGTCTTTTTTTAAGTCTTTTTCAAATTTAGTTTTTTAGTGAAATTAAATAGAACTTAAAAAATAGAAGGGCCCCATGCCTGCAAATGGGAATCACTACTGCATATAGTAAAAAACACTAACTGATACATACCTTACAGAGGAGGCATAGGGGAAAGAATGCTGTCCTTGGAATCTACTGTGAGTCTGGTACAGACTAAAATCATCCCAGGGCACTCGGTGAGAAATACAGTGTACTAGAGCACATGCAGATATTGTAATTGAAAGAACGGATTGTTTGCTGCCCTCACTTGAAAAGCAGGAAGGGATGGTCTTGCAAGGAGACATCATTTGTTGGGCATTTGGTTTTAAAACGCACTTCTTATAATCCTACCGAAATTATTTACCTTGTTGCACCCTTCAGCATGGGTGCTGCACTGGTGCTGCATTGTGGACCCCTAGTTGTAGCTACGGCTTCTGTGCTCACTTGGAGTGAATCTGTTTTCTATGCTGTCTGGTGATGCCCCTGACATATGCCACCCACTGTCAGCTGACCAGTATTTCGTTGACTCTTTCAATCAGTAATTCCCTTTCGAATTTAATCAAAATTGCCCCTAGAAAATCATAAAACATGCCTCTATCACTAAACAATCCAACCAAAGCTTTGAAAAGTTCCAGGCTTCAACGAAGATGCAGTTTTTAAATATTTTATACACTGTACTGTGTTACTATCCATTTGCCTAACTCCAACATTCTGCCTGTTTAATGGGTTTAATGGATTAACTTTTTTCTTTAACCCACTGTCCTTGGACATGTCACTTCTCAAATGTTTAACGATATCAAAGATATCAACCTTGGACTCTAATTCCTGCTTTATGTTGTCAGCTGTTCCTCTGTCTGAAAACATAAAGCAGGAATTAGAGTCCTGCTTTATTCTCTAATTCTCAACTACGTTTGTTGATCCTCCTTAAAGGGATATTGCCTCCTCTTAAAACTGGAAGTACTTAAACCCTTTCAAGGAAATGGAGAACCAAATAAACCATTTAATTGCACCTGCTTTACTCTGCTTGTGCTAGTATAACCAGAACAACAGTCATAATCCACAAAACTGAAAGCAATATACAGAACCATATATAGATACATACTCTATGTTTTAAGCACTATTATCACTTCTGCTTGCTGAAGTGGTTATTGTGCAAGACTCTGTAGACTCTGAATCTTGAAATCCTACCAATTTTTTTTCCTGGTATAGCTCCACTTCCAGCTTTTGTTAATCAACTTTCACTAAATGTTGTTCCTCGGTGGGCCTGACATCATGGCGAGCGGTTGCACTTCTCATAAGCTCCGGGAGCTTTATTGTGATGTATCCCATTTAAAACCATGCCACCTTAAAGCAATCCTGAATCTCCTAACTTATGCTTTTGGAAGCCGACACAGCTTTTCAACCCTTCTGAATACTGCTGAGGCCTAACTGTGGGGAGGCGGCTGATCTCTTAACCCACGATCTACTGGAGGACACCACGGTACACTGCCCCGTTCCACCCCCCTGCTGGTGAGGGATATACCGGCACCTCAAGCTATGCACTAACATCTGTACACCCTGTTGAAATATAGGCAGCAAGTTTCCATGTCCAAGATGGCGATGGAGCACGAATCCATGGGGCATATGATGCCGCAACTGGACTCTCTTGCAGCATTCGACATCTTCTGCACTGCCTTCTTGGACCAGTTGAGGCATTGTGAGAGCCCCAAAGTGAAGCAAACAACTGCTGATTGAGCCGCTGAGACCAGCAAAGCACCGATTTACCCTATTTGGCAGGAGCCGTATAGGACCACCGAGAGGCAGAAGGCCGGTGGCAGTAGAACCAGGTACACTCAACATGCCTGGTGGAGGAGTCGGGGGGCCAACCACCACTTTGCTGCAACTCACAGCCAAACAGGGAGCTGTCCTAAGGCAAACCTGCTTCTTGGCTCCGAAGCTTTAGTGGAGCTCTGACTGGCTGTTCTATCGAGATGCATGGAGGAGGTTACCCTTTGCTTCACACAGCACATCACCGGCACCAACCTTGCGACAAGGCATCGGCTCAGTGACTCACCATGTTCAGCTTTTTCCTGGAACTTACATTTTCAGCAAAGTGTCCCTAGACCAGGGGTAGGCAACCTTCGGCACTCCAGATGTTGTGGACTAAATCCTCCATAATGCTCTTACACTCAGAATGCTAGCAAAGCATCATGGGAGGTGTAGTCCAAAACATCTGGAGTGCCGAAGGTTGCCTTTGCCTGCCCTAGACCATGATAAGATTGTTTTTTACTCTCCGTCATAGTGAGCCACAGGGTTTTTTTCAATGCCAGTGTTCAGTCCTACAGGATTCAGCTACATTTCCCATACCATCTGTTTTAGCTCTGGATCTATTCATTCAGATTTAAACCTTATTGTATGTCAGTCATAATTTTGTTGCAGATTTAACTGCATATCTGTCTGTTTTACCCTGTTTCATATTTAAAAAAAAGTGCGGCTTATCCTCTCATTGCATGTTATACTTACATGTGTTTCATTCTTGTTCTTATATACTGCGTCATGTCTAACTCATGTTTTTACTTCTGCACTACCAAAAATAAATAAATAAATGGTGTTCCCATTGAATTAAAAATGAATGGGTAATTTGTCTCTGAGTTTTCTTTAAATGTATGCACACATTTAATATTTCTTTACTATATTTTCAAATCTGAATTGATCTTAGAACATTTGTTAACAAGGAACAGTTTGTTCATTTTATGGTACAACCACATTTAATCAGATTGGAGGGTAACAATTGCAGGAGTTCTGTTGACCGTTGGCTATTCTACAGAAAATATACCATTGGAAAGCTGGCATGCCTCTCTCCCTCTCTCCCCTGTTGCAGATGTCTCAACATGCAACTGAAGAAGTAAATAATTTTTTTTTAACAAGTTTCATTTCAGGTTATCCTACAGTGAGGTAGACGGTAATTGGTCTATTTAGTTAAATATACAGGGTTATTCTCTAAACTGAGAATTCAAGGTGAATTTAAAGTGAATTTCAAATGTATAGGAACACTATAAGGTCGGAAATACTAACATATTTCTGATCCTATAGAGTTAAAAACACTATGTAGGTGCCAACCCACTTACCCCTTTTAAAAAGCTTTAAAATCACCTTTATGCCAAGTCACGAAGGTCCGCCTGCGCTGTTCCTACCATGCTCTGCTCCCTTGGCGGTGATCATCAAATTTGATGATCTCAGTTAATCCAATGCTTTACCATAAGAAAGTATTTTAGGCTAATGCGAATGCGCAACGCAATGCTGCGCTGCGCCAATTAGCATCTCTTCATATAAATGCATTGAATTAGTGCATCTCTATGGGGAAACCTCAGCGCCTCCATGCAATGTGTGGAGAGGCTGAATGTCAGTGCAGCACTGACCCAGGAAGCACCTATAGTAGCCATCTGAGGAGGCTGTAATATAAACACTGACAGTGTTTACAGCAAAAAGCCTTCAGGGACATACTTTACTCACCAGAACAACTACTTTTAGCTGTAGTTGTTCTGGTGATTTGAGTGTCCCTTTAAGGTCAAAAAAGCCAAACTGGTAAAAAAAAATTATCTAAATCAGCTATGCTTTCCATTCAGCTACTCTGGCATTAAATTTGAAATAAACATTGAACTAACTTTACATTCTTACCTTAGTAAATAACCCTGATAGTTGTAATTGCTGGTTTGGGCACACAAAGCCGTGAAGAGTTTTTGTTTGTTAATCATTATTAAAATATGCTCTTGATTTTTTTACCTTTACAGTTTTGTATTATTTATTTATTCAGTACGAAAAACGGAATGGTTCACTTTATAAAGGCTTATCATTAAGATCCAGTGTTCTTCTTTAGTCAGTTATAACGTTATTTAAAAGTAGTTAAAGTAGAATAATTAGGGGGCGGGGCCTGATCTCCAACATGGCTGGACGTGTTTGCCTGTAGCTCCTCACGATTTGAGCCACAAACACATGGAAAAACAGCATAAATCCTGCAAAAACTAAAAGCATAACAAGTTTTTTATCTCTAAAATGGAAATGCCACAGCCAAGCAAACTGTGGGGAGCCTGGGTCGAACGGACCGTGAGACGGCACGTCTGAGGCCTACTGCAGCTGAGGGACCACCGGTGGTGAGACGCTGCCGATCTCCCACCGGGAGGCACACAACACACTGCTCAGAGCTCCGTTATCCCCCCCCCCCTTTGGACCGGTGGGGGTTATCCCGGTCCCCACAGGGCCAGCTCAACCTGTTACACATAGCCTGAAAAAAAAAAAAAATCCCTATGCGACCAAACAAGCCTGATGGGACAGAGCTGGAGAGAGGCCTTCGACGTAAGGTTCGAGGCGATCTGCCAGGCCTTCTGGGACCGACTCGCCCAGTGGAGACCCACTCACACCCCTCCCGAAATGGCAACTGTAAGTAAAGCAGCCACCGCTACCTGTCCCTTCTTCGGGCCGGGGGCCCAACCGGAGACTCCTCCGCACCATAGTCCACTGACCCGAGGGCAAACCACTACCCGGAAACCCCGGGAATTCACGATCCCGCTGTTGGGAGAAAGGGGATTCCAGTGGGAATACGCAGCCTCATGTTGACTACCGCGAACACAAGCGGGTCAGCACCTGGTACCAGAACAGACTCATACCACCCAAGGACACTAGCCTGCCACAGATAGGCATCGGCTAAATTGCCTCTCACAGGTCCCATGGGGTCCAGCTTCATGCCCAGGGTTCGGGGAACACAGAATCGCTGCCCCACTTTAAGCACTAATCTTACCAGCCTAGCTCACTAGGGGCTATATTATGATATTTTGTTTTACTCTATCCTGCATTCTGTCTAGCAATATAACACATTGATATCTTGCATATTGTTCTACTCAGCACCCTTGGGAATAACACCCATGGCGTACACACAAAGTTAAGGTTTTCCTGTTATACGCACTAAGCCTACCGAGCCTGATATCTAGCAGGACCTCATACTGATAAACTCATATAAGCATTCACAAAAAGTCAAGCCTGTTTCTCTTGCATTATCACCATTTATTTCTCTCTTACAAAACTAAAAATGTGCAGTACACTCATATGCCACGTTATGTTTCAACTGTTCGTTACATTACTGCTTGTGACTGCTATTGTGGCTGAACAAGCCTATTGTTATACCATGCACAACAAAAATAAAGAATAATAAAAAAAAAAAAGTAGAATAATTAGATGAGAAGTATGCAGTTTATTCCTTTTTACTAGAGAGAACCGAACTGAGATTCATTTCTTGTGACAATAATAGTGGCATTTGTATTTAAATATATGAGATTATTCGAAGTTAGGCACTACTACAAAAAAAAATTAAATAAAATGCTAAGCTTCCATTTAAATAAAGGTGGCTGGGCCATTTACTTGCATCAACAAGCAGTTGCTTGAACAGGAAACAAACCTGATGTAAAAACAGACACCTTCTGCTTCACATTGTGAAAAGTAAAACAGAAATATGCAGTGTGAGCTCTTCTGATTACCCATCATCCCGCTGTCACATAATGATGTGTGTTTCCTTGTTTTTCTGAACTCTTGAGTGAACAAAGATATCTATCACGAGTTAAAAGCTGAGAGAGAAGTCTTAATCACAAAGCGACATGTTTGAAAGAAATTTCTTTATTGTGTGTCACTATGGAGCTATTTTTCTCCAGGATATAAGTAAGAAGTGCTAACTAACAGACTAGAATTTATTTTTTGCTTATGCATTCTTCAAAGGTTGGGTATTTTTTTAACCCATTATACATATTATTATTGTTCCATTGTATGTAAAATGACATTATAGTATCTTATGTATTAGTCACAAAACAGAGAGACTAACACAATTATGAACAATGATTCACAATAGACTAACATGTGTTTATGTTCTGTGTTCTTTTCATGTTATCTTACCTTCAATATTTTTTTCAGTACCTTGAATTGTTTGTTTTGTGATTACTGTTTCTGTTTCCTCGATGCACTGACCTCATTTTTCCAAGACAGACAATCCAACATCTGATAACATTAAAAGCTTTATTTTACATAAATATTCAAAAGAAAAATGCTTTGGGAACTTTTTCCAAGCAGTTTTTTATGCACTGACTGCGTTGTACAATGTTTTTTAAAGTAGCCATATTAAGAAAAAATCCCTAAAGTCTGTTGGAACCACCAACTATAAGTAATTCACAGTGTCCAGTATGTTTACAGTTGCATATGGCTTTAAAAAAAATAAAAAAACTTGCTATCTGGGGCATTGCTAGCTGGCAAATGCCCCAGATAGCAAGTTCTAAAGATATGGGGAATTCAAATCCCTCCTAGAACCTACACTGTACCATGCCCTAAGTCCAACACTAAAACCTTACATAGTCTATTAATCGCATTGCGACACCAAATCTTTTATACAATTTAGACCATTAAAAGTACCTATATAAATAAACTCCACACCTGCTGTATTACTTCCAAACCATGCTGTAATAACCCTTTATACCACTGAAATAAAACCCTGAACCCACTGTAATACCCTCACAATGCTGTACAACTAACTCCAAATATGGTGCATTAAAGTAGCACTATCACCAATTATATAACTGGAGGCATAATTTCTCTCTTAGTATTACTTGGAAATAAAAGTAAAAATTAAATGGTGCTAAATTTAGTACCAGGACTTTTCGGGACCCTACTAGGTACATCAGCCTCTCCTAAGAAATGCCTCTGCTTGCCTTAACAGTGCATGGTATTGGTACTGGTTATGCATTAAGCACTCCTGAAACCAATGCATGTCAAGGACTTTAGAATACCTACTATCAAGATCTGAAAAACATACCTTTAACAATATGGAATATCACAGATCCTAAACTAAACACTCAAATAATGATAATTTAATGGTGCAATATAATGGCTAGAAAGCCCAAAAGTTCAAACCAGTGTCATTACCCCTTCTATTTAAAGTTGCAGAGCTAATTTTCTTCAAATTATTCTAATATATATATATAACAATGTTAAACAAAAATCTGCACACCAGTCAAGCCGTAAGACTTGCTTTTCCCACAGAAATCACAAATCTGCAGTGATGTTACTACCGCAAAGAATTCAGGGTGGGCTAATTAGTTTAACAAAGAATCACCTTTTTGCCTCATTCCATTTTAAACATGGATTCCTTTGTGTCTGTGTTTGCTGTATACCACAGCTTTGAAACACAACTTAGGAAAAGATGCAAAGCCAGTGAACCACTTACGGACAACTGTTTCATTGTTAATGTAAATCATCAGCATGAGGTTGGTTACTGCTTTTTTTTTAACATTGTATTAACTATCCATAGGCTTCAGGTGGAAGGGGTTTTCAATCACAATTTTTCCCCACCATAGCCTTTTTGTTTTTTGCTTCCCAAGCACTACCAACCCTCAATAAGCAAACCAGTAACTAACCTCATGCTAATGTCAACCTTTGTTGGAAACTCATTTTACACCAACTGTATTAAACACAACCTACCTGGATAATACAGACTATCCTAACTATTTGGTTCTATCCTGACTATCACTGCTGCAATTATCTGATAACTACATTACTACCTCTAACCAAAAGACTCTGAACAACTAAACATCTATCTAACCTAAATTCATTATACCTTCATGTTCTGTTTATATCTGTCTTATTATGTAATGTTATATTATGTTTGCCTCTAACCTATAATTCCGCTTGTAGGATCTCCTTCTTCCTCCAAACTTATAATTCCGTTTATAGGTTCTGCTTCTATCTATTTCTTTATATCCTGTTACTTACCTATAAATTCGTTTATAGCTTCTGCTCCTATATATCTCTATATCCTGTTACCTATAATTCCTTTTGTAGGTTCTTTCTCAATCTTGCCTATAATTCCATTTATAGGTCCTTTCTCAAACTTGCCTATAATTCCATTTCAAAGTTCTGCTCCTATCTATTTCTTTATATCCTATTACTTACCTATAATTCTGTTTATAGGTTCTGCTCCTATCTATATCTCTATATCCTGTTACTTACCTATAATTCTGCTTATAGGTTCTATCTCAATTTTGCCTATAACTTCATTTATAGGTCCTTTCTCAATCTTGCCTATAATTCCGTTTATAGGTTCTGCTCCTATCTATTTCTCTATATCCTGTTACTTATTTATAATTCCGTTTACAGGTTCTATCTCAATTTTGCCTTTAATTCCGTTTATAGGTCCTTTCTCAATCTTGCCTAACATTCAGTTTATGTGTTCTGCTCCTATCTATTTCTGTGTATCCTATTACTTACCTATAATTATGTTAATAGGTTCTGCTCCTTTCTATTTCTCTATATTCTGTTACTTACCTATAATTCCATTTATAGGTTCTAGCTCAATCTTGCCTTTAATTTTGTTTATAGGTCCTTTCTCAATCTTGCCTATAATTCCATTTATAGGTTCTCATCCTATCTATTTCTTTATAACCTATCCGGGGCTTATTGCCTAAACCCTTTATTTTATAACCTTCTTTATTACCTACCTGTAATCCTGTTTATAGGTTCAACTTTATCCCTTTTGTCTTTATTTCCTCTAAAGCTTGCTTCACTTATTATTAATTCAAGTTTAAAACATGTCTTACAATTCCAATAAAGGACCTAAACTTAACCCCGGTATACGTCTCTTAACTGACCTGATCAGAACCATGAGAAGATTCAGTATTAATTTTAGACAATATAAAATGTGTTCTGGTACCAGAAATCTTTCTATACATATCATTATAGATATCAATGCAGACTCCTTATCACGATTTAGCTGTGTCCATGAAATCAGTCTCAAACCAACAGGGTTATTCAGTAAAGTGAGAATTCAAAAGGAATTAAAGGGGAATTTTAACTTTGAATTCTGCAAACATTTCTCCATCGTTAACCATTCTTTTAGTTGAATTAGACTATGATGATTTCTCTCCCTATGTCTTCTCTGTAGAGCCAACATTATGTTGATGCCTGTTTTCAATGATAACAGTATCAATCACTTTTTACACTATTTTACAAATGAAACATCTGCACAGTGGACTTTACTCATGAAACAAGTAATTTTAGAGAGCTAGCAATAGAGGTATGAAACTTAGGTTAAAGTAGTCAAATTAGAAAAGTGTAGTGAATAAATCCAAGTGCATTAGAAAGAACTGACTGAAGTTGATAACATGCCCCAAACACATTAGACGATCATAAAATAATTTATGTAAAATTGTAATTTTAACATATTTGCAGATAGTAACACGTCACAACACATTTTGAAAAACAAGACATTGTTTTTAGTTTTGTAAAATTTTAACAAATCAAGCTCTTTATCTACCTAAAATGAAAATACAACCTATCCAAAGAAAAATAAATGTGTGACATTAAATTGAGCTTAAACCATTTTGCTACTGTACACTGAAGGCAGATACCCTGCTGAGACCTAGACTAGAAAATGATTGTAATCTACATCACAAATTGATTAAGCAAACACTCTTCACACAACAAACATTCTAAAATTACTTCCCACTGTTCTAAATATCTGTGCTTTTTCTCTCCAATTATACAATATTGTTAGCCTTTGTCTCACGGCTGAGATGGAATGTCTGAAATATATGGATGTTCAAAGAAAACCTTCAAATATACAGTACACACATCCACGAATCCAACTGAGAGCTGACCTTGGTGCTGAAATATAGTTTTACTTTATAACAGTGGGATTTGTACAAAAGAAAGACTAGATAAACTTTTGTAGCAAAATGTTAAATTTGTAACAATAAGCAGAAAGAGCCCATGTTTGTATATAGCATAATTCAACAATTCATTGTACCTTCATTTTGTTCTAGTATGACTGATAGAATTCTATAATTAGAAGGTAAATAAAAGAACTGAATACATTCAAAGTATTTTATATATATTCAGTATATTTATCAAATATAAAAAGCCAATGTGCTATGGATTAGTTCTTATCAAATCACTGCAGGGCCATTAACATGGAGAATCTAGGACTTAGTAAATGTATTTCAAGTATTCTATCTTTAAAATTTTGACAGTTTTAGATTTGCCACAAATGGTATATTTTGGTAGTGGTTTTAATAATATACGCAATGCAATGTTGTTTTCACTAAATACGTTCCTCAAATCAGTGATTGCTTCAATATTGGAATCAATGTAAAAAGTACAAAAATCTGATTATGAAATACTTGTGCACGTTACTTGAATTACAAACCTTTGTGTTCTTCTGCACATCCAGATACCCTTAGACATCTGGCCAAGCTAATAAATGATGTCCATCAGATAATACTTGTGTGCAGATGCCAAGCTCCAAGTACCGTACACCTATGAAGATGTCACAAGGCTCCATATTATAGGAGAATACATGATGTTCTGAGATCTGAAAAAATAATGAAAATAGAAATTTAGTAGCCCCAAAAAAATATTTAGAGAAAATAAATAAACTGAAGGAAAATATTAAACCTTTCTTTTTACACCCATAAATAAGGTTCACCTAAGTACAATGACTGTGTCACGAGGTATAACTCCACCACGTAAAGCCTATGTTAGCAGTAATAAGCTGTATTGAAATAAACATATTAGCGGGCCCTAGGGTGGCAAAAGAATAAAGTATAATAGAGAGAAAATGTTGTCAAATACAAGCCTAGCTAAAGATAACAGAGACAGTGAAAACGAGAATTAGCCAGAGTCACGTACATGGTATATCAATCAAACAGATATCAAGTCAGAAAGGGTCTCAGAGAAACTCAGGGTCATGAACAAAGCCAAGGTCAATACCAGAAATATCAAAATGTAACTAGGAACGCACTAAAGGATACAAATCTGGACTGTGCAAATGGCTAAGATGTTCAGCGCGCTGTCTATTCTTAGGTTCCTGATCCGCATGAGGACCAGGTAAGTATCACCAAAGACTGTTTTGCCACATCTACATCAAAGACACTTTTTAGTCAATGCAATAACTCTGGGATAGAAAAACTTTGGCAACAGAGTGACTAAATGTCCCATAATGCAATTATTGACAAAGCATCAGGGGAGTTGTAGTCCACATAAAAATAGAAATATAGAAACTTGGAAACATAGAATGTGACAGCAGATAAGAACCGTTTGGCCCATGTAGTCTGCCTAATTTTCAAAATAGTTAAATGCTGTATTAGATGCTTATATTAATTATGCTTTAATACAGATAAAACACTATGTCACAACATTATAGGACATTGATAAAATCAGTACTCCTTTAAATAATTACATTTGTTTACTGAATTATAATCAGTTACATGTGAAATGGTTACTTCACATACAATGATCACTTCTGCCTTTAGAAGTGGTCTTGTTGATAGCAGCTTGTATGTGTAGTGTTAGAAACGCTGCACATCCTGAAATTTTGCACCCCTGGCACAGTTGATTGCACCCCTGGCACACATGATTTAGGCAGCCTAGAACACTGTTCCAGATTGCCTAATGTCAAATCTGTGCAAATATTACATCTGTCATCAACATGCACAGCTCACTGGCAGCAGACATAATGAGCTTCTCCATAGCAGGCAGTGCTCTCAAGAGGAAGCATGTATCTCCCATCCCCCCCTTGTTTTATTTAAATCCCTTTGCCATTCCTGCATTTCTGTACCCTTGAACTTCTGAAGCAGTAGACTGGTCCAAACAAATGGAAATCGCTTTGGAAAGCATTTAATTGAACCAACAGCAGACAGTGGTGATATCAGAGCCTTGCCCACCACTGGTTTCCAGGTTAGTGTATCTTCATTTTACAGAGTCTTAGGGAGGGGGGAGGTGGGATAATGTAATAACCAACTGGGTATTCTAAATTAAAAAATATATATATATCTGAAAGGATTGGGGTAACCTTTTATGTATATTATAATATCAAGGCATATTCAATTACACATGTACATGTGCGCTAGTTGTTGAGTATATACTGGGGAAATATGAAGCCATGAAGTCATCTGTCTACCAAATATATTTAAGATATAGTAGTAGTATGGAGGCACATCTTTACCCTGGATGCACATACTGGGTACAGTACTGATCTAAAGTGTCACCAACCACCCAGGTTCACTTGCGATTGTGTAAGAGCCATTTTGGAACATTTCCTTTGGTGCTGCTGTGTTACTACCACAAGCTTGAAGGGCTTAATATAATTTATACCTGTTTTAATTGTTATTGGTTAGATATTGTGATAGCGCCTAGAGATTAGGCTGTTGGACAAGGGTTAATATAATTTACATTTGTTTACATTATTGTTGATTACCTATTGTGCTAACTCCTATAGATTAGCTTGGGGGAGACATGTTTCCATATAATTTATGACTGGTTAAATTAATGTTGATTAGATATTGTGTTAGCTCCTAGAGATTAGGCTTTTTGAGAATTTACCTTAGTATATTCTGTGATATGCTAATTGTTTCATTAGTCCAGATTAAAAACATAATATGTATGAGCCATTAATGTCAGACTACGCATAGTTTGTGGTAAGGGGTAATACAATAATTTTTTTGTCAGCTTGTGAGTGCTTCATAATAAACATGACTAAGTCTGAATTCTATGACAAGAGACACAATGGCAAACCAGTATTGTGACAATTGGTTTGAAAATCCAACAGAAGTACTGCTGTTGCCAATGTCATTTACTTGTAGAGTATTTTATTTGTGATTTTTATATATAAAATTACTTCTGACAGCTGGATTAAATATGCCACAAATCTCCACTGAGCAGAGGTTATAAAGAACAAAAATGGACATCTGACAACTGAAAAGCATTTCTGCTTATACATTTTATGGAAAAAAATATTATATTCAAGTGTACTGCTACTAAACTATGGTTACCTGTATTTAGAAAGTAGCAACATAAGGCAGACAATGAAAATTACAAGTAGTCCAAATCTAAAATGAGTTATGATACAGGTGAATCCTAGGTTGCCAGTGGATCGATATGCGTGTCCTTGCTAGTGTGCAAAGAGGCCTTGTTGAATTGATGGCATTTTAGAATATGCTTAACCTCTATTAGTGAATAGACTTCTGGAAAATAAGAATTACTCTATTAAACATGTAAAAGCTGGATCAAATATCACAAATTTATAGATTGGAACTTGTAGAGGACATCTATTTAATTATTATGGCTCAGGTTAAACAATGCCAGCAGATTGCAGCAAAAGGTATCGGGACTGGCCACATGCTAGCCTTTTAAATGTTGGTATTTTAAGAATGGAGTGACACAAGATTAAAGGGACACTATAGTCACCAGTGCAACTACATGTTAACACGACCATTTAGCCCCCCTGGGCCCCTCATGCCTCCATAAATATAGTAAAAATCTTACTGTATTCAAGCCTGAAGCTGTAAATCTGCATGCTGAGACTCAGGAAAAACAAGCAGTCTGCTGACATGTGATAGCCTAATCCAATCACAGTGCTTCCCCATAGGATTGGCTTAGACTGACAAGGAGGCAGATCAGGGGCAAAGCCAGCATGATTCAAACACAGCCCTGGCCAATCGGCATCTCCTCATAGAGATGAATTGAATCAATTAATCTATATGAGGAAAGTTCAGTGTCTGCATGCAGTGGGAGGAGATACTGAATCACAGGATGCTCGTGCACAGCAGATCTGAGTGGATGTAGGCATATCATGCCTCTATCAACTCAGAAGTCCCTCTGGTTCACTCTGAGTTACTGCAACTGTAGGTGTTCCTAGCTTTCAATGTAAACACTGTATTTTCTAAGAAAATTTTCTCAGAAAACACAGTGTTTACATGAGAAAGGCTGCAGGGAGCTATAGTTTTCACCTGAACAACCTCATTAAGCTGATGTTGTTCAGGTGACTATAGTGTCCCTTTAAATGTAGAGCATCTTGAACTTAAAGCTGCATAAGTACAAATTAAGAACAAATTAAGGTAGAACATCTTTTACATATGCTTTCCTGCAATTTTAGAATGCCTAGTTCTTCGTTTGATCGTTCCTGTACTGGGAGCAGTTCTGCTCATAATAAGGCATGTGGGAACAAAGTTCCCTTGCACATGTTGGAAGGGAACTGAGTTCCAATGGTCCACCACTGCATTAGAGCCCTGTAAAGGGACATAACAGTTACAACTGTTGCAAAGTCAATAAAATGGTGACTGAGTAAAGGCTCACTAAATTTATCAAAATGTTCAGATCTATTATTATTTCTATAGACAGAAGGCCTGTTAAAGTTTAGAGAAGCAACAATACTATAGGGGGATAGGCATGTTCAGGAAGTATGTTGATATTAAACAATAAGTAAACCTAATGTTCACCCTAGCCCCTACCATTATCCGTTGATTAATTTTTTTTGCCTATACCCAATGCCCATGGGTGGGGGAACATGGAAGACCTATACCAATTCCCCCCGTATTTTATTGGTGATCAACGTTAGCTGCCCAGTCCCTAGTTTTCCGTTACAGTGAACAGCTGCTAGCTTCTCACTGTTTAGTAGGCATGCCCCCTCCCACATCATAGTTGGTGGGGGCATAAGGGAAGTATCAATCCTCCTTTACACTGATGCGGGGATGAGTGCTTTTTGTGACAAATTGTTAAAAAGCACTTTTGGATCCAAACCGATGAAAGGATTTCGGGAGTTGATAAACTGCCAGTGAATACCACACTCTCTAATTAAATTGAGATCTTATTTAGGTGCCAGCAATGTATAAGCTCAATTACATAACTGTATAAAATGATGCATTGCTCCCAACAGTCCCATTTTCGGTGGAACAGTCCTGATTTCTGGTTCCTGTCCAGCCATCTCGATTTAGTTCCCTCATGTTCCTCTTATCCCGACTCTCTCCTCCTGATTGTTGGGAGGTATGATGATATCCCCCTATCCCAAAACTGAGTTTCATCTGAAATCTATTTTTCATAAATATTATTATAATCAAATGTCTGAAGTGTTACGAAAAAAACATTATCAAAATATTAATGATAAATATTTATTGGATGAATCAAATTGTTAGGTTCACTTATTTTTTTATTTTAAAATGTGTTTTAGAAATATTTCTCACCTCTTCTTTTGAAAACGTGTGAAACATTTATATGTGTTTGAGGTTTATTACTCAGTATTTCTAAATGTTGTGACTCTTTGTGCGTGAAGCCTGCCCGGGCATGCCTTTGGCTGATTGTCTACATGATGATAATAATTACAAGCCTTCAATTAAACCAGCAAGCAAAAAAGAAACATGCAATAATGTAAACACAGAGACATCACAGCTGAACCCTGTAAAATGAGTCAACATGTCATGAATTAAACATTGAAACTTAAAAACAAATGTAACAGATGTGAGTGTTTAATTAACGTCTGAATGAAATTAATTCAGGAGCACAAGTTTTTGGTGTGATCTGCTGCTCAGTACAGTGGTAAAGCACGAAACAGCGTCATCTTTGTATTTAGAATCAACACTTACAGAAAGAGTCGCTAGATATAGAGTCAATGAGAACACTGACAGCCATAAAATATGCTTAAAATGTAGATGAGCAGATGCTAAGCGCAAGAGAGCACTAACCGTTTAAGTGATGTACAAAACAATCCATTCCAGTAATTTAACATAATGATTTTGTACTCAAGGCATAAAACACATTAAATATATTAAGGGAGCAGAGTTTGTTTGCAGCCTACCGACCTTGAAAATAAAAGGGCCACACATTATCTTTAACAATCATCACTAAGTAGAAAGTAAGAGGACAAATACAGCATACCGCGGGTAAAGAATACATCGCAGCACGCTAGCTTTAAAATATATATTTTATTTTCTTAGTTTATTTCCTTGCCAGTTAATTTGAAATAAGGAGTTATTTTCAATGCCGATGATGTGCATAGTATGTTATGTACAATATAAAATATATAAAATAATACATGCCAGAGGTGATGCATTTAGACACAAATAGACAATGCACCTAGGCAAGCCTTTTTTTTTTCAAACTTGGTATCTCCTGACAATCCTTCTATATTGGATGTTATATACAAAAGGAAATTCTGTTACTAGATTAACCCCTTAGTGACCAGACCGTTTTTTTTAATTTTCTTACCGTTAAGGACTGGGGCTGTTTTTACATTTCTGCGGTGTTTGTGTTTAGCTGTAATTGTCCTCTTACTCATTTACTGTACCCACACATATGATATACGGTTTTTCATGCCATTAAATGGTCTTTCTAAAGATACCATTATTTTCATCATATCGTATAATTTACTATAAAAAAAACATAAAATATGATGAAAACCTTTTTAAAAACACACTTTTTCTAACTTTGACTCCCAAAATCTGTTACGCATCTACAACCGCCCAAAACACCCATGCATTTCTACATTTTGTCCTGAGTTTAGAAATACCCAATGTTAACATGTTCTTTGCATGTTCTTAGGGCTATAAGTACAAGCAGGACATTGCTGTTTCAAAATATATATGTCCATTTGCAAAAGAAGACAACCAAGGTATTGCAAATGGGATATGTCCAGTCTTTTTTAGTAGCCACTTAGTCACAAACACTGGCCAAAATTTGCATTTTTTTTGGTTTGTGTGTTAAAAATGCAAAAAACAATTATGAATGCAAATTTTGGCCAGTGTTTGTGACTAAGTGGCTACTAAAAAAGACTGAGCATATCCCATTTGCAATACCTTGGTTGTCTTCTTTTGCAAATGGTATGCCATCAAGGGGAGTAATTCTCATTCCTGGGGTACCATACGCTCTCAAAGGCAACATAACCAAATCAAGCCTTATATTTGACCCTGTAACTTTCAAAAACACTATAAAACATGGGGGGTACTGTTAGACTCGGGAGACTTCGCTGAACACAAATATTAGTGTTTCAAAACAGTAAAACATATCACAACAATGATATCATCAGTGAAAGTGCTATTTGTGTATGAAAAATGCAAGAAGCATTACTTTCACTGACAATATCATCGCTGTGATATGTTTTATTGTTTTGAAACACTAATATTTGTGTTCAGCGAAGACTCCCGAGTAAAACAGTACCCCCATGTACAGGTTTTAGGGTGACTTGGAAAGTTACAGGGTTAAATACAGTGCTAGCAAATTACATTCTCTGGACTTTTGGCCTGGGTTGTCAGGCAGGTCCCTCAAATTGCAATCAATAAAATTACTTAATTATGTAAAAATATTACATAAATATGCACGTAGAATTTAAATATATTTACATATTTTAGGTCTATGCGTGTATTTATGAAATTATTTATGTAATTATGTAAAGGGTTTGTGTCCCCTTTTATTGGCTTTATCATGAGACCAGTTAGGAGCTTATATAATTTATATCAACTTATTTATGTTTTTCATTCTCTCCATGAGTTTACCGATTGGATTACAGAAGAGGAACGGTGTCACAAATCCAACTGTGAGTTTTACATACTTATATTTCTAACATTAGCTTACATTTAATAGATAGGTTTTTGCAATTTCCATTGGTTCTAATTGTACACCTGTATATGTTCATTTCATATTTCATTTTGCATCCTGTAAACTATCCAGCATTTACTACAGTAAGAGTGTCCTGACAAGTAACCCCCCCCCTACCCACCACAATGTAAAAGGTAATCCTACCATCAGATATTGTCTTTCCAGCTAGAAGAGGTTATGAGTGCTATGAACACACAGATTGTGACTGCACTCCCAATTTAGTACAGGTGTATTTGAGTTGTGATAATGATGTGCCAAGAACTAGGCTCATAAAGATCACTGACATTATGAAACAAAAACAGGGGTAGACTGGGGTAAATTCAGATTTAAGTCATTAATACAGTTATTGCTAAAATACTATCATGTTGTCTTCTATTGTATAGTAATGTTTGGAAATGTTATCTTCAATTTAACTTGCACAAACATTAATATTTATAACTAATGCAAGTATCAGAAATTGGTTTGCAATAGGAATGCCATGCCAATACTCAATCCTGAAAACAACAAATGGGTCTAGCAAACCTCTTCTTCTTCCACTGACTAGCACTCCAATTTATTCTTTAAAAGTGCCCAGTTAAGACAAAGTTTCAACCTGCGCACAGGTCTTCCTCAAGCCATAAGTGAATCAGTACAACAATAACAGTAACTGACACAGGAAGGGGCGTTTACTCGGTAGCCCAAATTGTTTATAACCGCGAGGCAACAAGACAATTAAAAGTGGCCACATAACAATTTTAATCACTAAGCAGAAAAGTTTAAAGCGATATAATAATATGCATAAAATACATTACTAAAAGGGCATAAATGAGATTATTAGTAAAGTGCATGATATAAAATAAAACCATTCCATACCAACACTTTACCATAAGAACCATACCAGCACTAGTTTAGCAAAATATAGACCCGCTGATAAATGCTTCATTTAGATTGTCATTGAATACAATGCACCTAGTTTCTACATGTCAGTGAGCAATGTAACCATACGTATCATTAAGTACTGCGACTATACATGTCAATGTGTAGTGATGTTATTCATGTCAAGGTGTAAATGAGCATGATAATGCTTCAGTTATATAGCTCTGCTCATGGTTAGTGACAGCTGCCTTAGGAAAAAAAAACCTCTATTACACAGTAAGGTGGATGCTAGTTAGATGATATCTCTTTATAACTTAAATTGATCATGACATGACTTATATACTGCCTAGTTCTCATTATTGCTTATGTATATTATTTCATTGAATTATAATCAATGAGAAACCGTGCTTGCCAGTGAGTCCCACAGGACAGATGTCAACAAAGTCGAAATACAAGGAAAAAAGAGTGAATATAGTGATCCGGTTAACATTATAAAAAATGTAAGAAAAACATTAGAAACTTGTATGGAAGTCAGGAATATGACATAATAATTACAAACGACTGGACTCAATAGCCACGAATTGTGTATGTAGATAATCTATACATAAAAAAATAAATGATACTTTAATGAAAATATCAAAACCAGTATTATATGAATAATTTTGTATAATAAGCAAGAATTGGATATTTGTGTATAATAATTAGTTTATAAGCTATTTTAGCAGGGTCTGTTGTGATTTCACTAATCCTACCAGCAGAATTTGTATTGATCAGATACATGTATTCCTTTTGTCAGCCGAATAGGCCTGATTGATTTTCACCGACATTGATAGAATTTTGAGACATCATTAAAGACAACTACTAATCCAACACGAATTAAATCAACCACGCAAATGGATTCATTTGTGTGTCTTTTAAGTTCCCATAATTTTACTTCTTTATTTCTCATCTCAATAAAATCACACTGTGTAAAATGATGGAATACCAAAATTGTACTTTATGTCAGTTCGGAGAATTGGGGACAATGACAAAATACAAACTTTTCAACACAAAAAGAGCAAGCAAGGTCAATATATACTTTGTATTTACAGCCTGTGTCCCGTTCTGCATTATTTTATTCCTATCTCTGCAGTAGTGACAGACCAGCATTTTCAATGAAGCAGAAAAAATATTTAAACTTTCTTCTACATCTGTTGTCTAGCATTTTATGTCTGGAAAAATGTCAGACAAATTCTGTCATCCACTGTAGCATAAATAGAACAATGGGATAAGTAAGAAAAATTGGAATTTCTTTTTTAAATCTGGAAACTCCAAACTCATCCAGTCTCTCCACCAGTTTCATCGACACCCTGTCTAGACAGATCCATCACCGAGAACATTTTGCATTCTATAATATAGTGTTAAACAGATAGACCAAGACAAATGGTAAACATCTTCTATATATTATTAAATTACATTAATTTCCTTCCGTTCCCTGTTGTATCAACTGTTGTTTGATATGTATGCAAACTTCTGAGCAACAATTAGCCTGAATGGAATACAAAGTATGAGACTATGCAATGATCTTCAACATTCACTTCATGTAGCCTTGTCATCATTCCTCTCTACGGAAAGCTTTTCACCCCAGGGAGCACTAATGCAGTGTTTATCTCATACCATAACATAGCTAAGGTCCATTATAGCCAAGCATACAGACTTTACGGCACCTGTAAATAATGCAAAAATAGATCAATACTTATTTAAAATGTTTCTATGTACTTTAAATTGACCCTGTTCTTTCAAATGCCAACATATTTGTTGTCCTCACTGCGTCTATTAATGGTCGTGTGCACAGAAAGCATAAGTAATATGCTATTTTGAACTACATCTGTGGCTCTTTTGTGTATAACACACAAATCCACTATGATAATGGACAATCTTTTATATAGCTCATCTTAAAAATAAAAAAAATGTGTATAACTTTTTGTTCTTTGTAGAAGAATTATCATTGCATGTAGGAATCAAGTGCATAGCTAGATTAAAGGACCACTATAGGCACCCAGACCACTTTAGCTTAATTAAGTGGTCTGGGTGCCAGGTCCATCTAGGATTAACCCTGTCTGCTGTAAACATAGCAGTTTCAAAGAAACTGCAATCTTTACAAATGAGTTAATCCAGCCTCTAGTGGCTGTCTCATTGACAGCCGCTAGAGGCGCTTCCGCGCTTCTCACTGTGATATTCACTCACTTTCCTATGAGACTGGCTGAATGCGCGTGCTGCTCATGCCGCGCATGCGCTTTTAGCCGATGACCGGAAAGGCGGAGGAGAGTCCCCAGTGCCGAGGTAGCCTAGCGCTGGAAAAAAGGTAAGGGATTAACCCCTTCCTCACCCTAGAGCCCGGTGGGAGGGGTCCCAGAGGGTGAGTGGG
Organism: Pelobates fuscus; assembly: GCF_036172605.1. Lineage (NCBI taxonomy): Eukaryota > Metazoa > Chordata > Amphibia > Anura > Pelobatidae > Pelobates > Pelobates fuscus. Next base: position 309,142,640 of record NC_086318.1, on the reverse strand, counting down.
ACCCAAGGACCCTATAGAGCCAGGAAAACGAGTATGTTTTCCTGGAACTATAGTGGTCCTTTAAGCATAATGCAAGCTAAGGCAGCAACCTAAGGTCAAGGTATTAGACAGATACTCGGACGTTATGAAAATACTAGTTTATACTTGGCTCCTTTCAACAACCTCATAGTAAGAGTGAAGGAGGGACAAACTGGTAAACTTCCTTTGACCCAATGGGATCCTAATTCATCTCCGGCTAAACAGACTAATTAGTTAACCTTTTGTTATATTGAACTAAACATTCCTTGCTTATTCCTTATTAGTTCCTTTCAACAACATTGTAAATCATATAGATATTACAGTTACATAAAGTTAAGCGATTGTTGTCACTCTTTTCTATTTATTTTGTAGACCAATAAAAAGTGTATATACATTGTTTTAAAACTAAATCTCAATGTACTGCTATTTTAAAGGCAATGCAAGTCAATGATTGATAGTGTCCCTTTAAGGTGAGCCAGTGCCAGGGACCTTCTGGCACCATAGTTGTTATCATGCCTGGAGTGTTTCCTGTAGGAAAGCATTAGATTGGCTGAGAGTGTCAATTTTGATTATCTTAGCCAAGGAGGCAGGCTGGGGCAGAGCCAAATGCCGCCCTGGCCAATCAGCATCTCATCATAGAGACGCATTGAATCAATGCATCTCCATGAGTAAAGTTCAGTGTCTTCATGGAGAGGATGGAGACATTGAACGACAGTGCTGCACACTATGCAGCACTGCCTAGGAAGCACCTCTAGTAGCCATCTGAGGAGTGGCCAGTGAAGTTATCACTAGGCTGTAATGTAAACAAAATACATTTCCCCTGAAAAGACAGTGTTTACAGCAAAACACCTGAAAGGAATGATTATACCCACCACAACACATACAATAAGCTGTAGTTGTTCTGGTGATATAGTGTCCCTTTAATGCTGGATATCAAAATGATGTGCTAAGCTATTCCAGCTTATCAGAATACTTTATTAATTTCCCACTGACAACAGGTATTCATCTAAAACAATAATACATGCAACATAATAAATATATGGTAACATTATTTTTATGTTAATTCTGGATATACTAAATGCATGTCATTACAAGTTACAGTAGAAGTGCCGATCTAATCCAAGGATTTGAATCACTGGCTAAATTATATGCTAATTACAATTGATTGAATTAATGCGTATCTTCATGTGATTATTCTAGATGAATACATATTGTAGCCACAAGGGCTGAAAGAATGTATCTCTAGCAATTTTAGATCTCTTTTTCATTAAGTAGCAAGGAATTGTGCCAATCACTTAAATGGTGAAGTGGAGAGAAATTGCAAAAACTCTGCTCAAGCAAGGATTTATGTGGTTATAGTCATGTAGCAATGCCAGCCTTGTTGATGGATATGTACAATTTTAGCTGCGCAGGCATTTTCAATGGCATCTGCCCTAGACAATATAAATTATAGGAAACATGTTATTTGTGTTATGTCATGTAATGCACTTGGGAAAAAAAGATCACATGGTGATTTTAAAATGTTTACACGCCCATGACTCTATACATACACAGGTGACAGGATTGTGATTCATCGACAGCTGTTGAATTAACCATCTAATAACTCTCAGTCAACCAGTAATCTACAAAAATATGAAAATCATAATATGAATATCAATGATAATCATAATTAAATTTTAGTTCTTTAAGGAAATGTTTAACACCTTAAGGGTGGAGGCAATTGTACAAGTTCTGATCAAAACAAAACCTGGAATTTGAGCAAAGTGTCTGTTCAACCATAATTTACCTCTTTCATATTAAGTGCACCCCCACTTATATATGATTTTGTTTTTAGGAGAAACAGGGCTCTTATTTCACATTGAATATTTACATATGAAACATAATTTAATATGAATGAAATATAACAAAATGTGGGAAACGTGCTTATTTTGTTATTTCTGCATGACCTTGTAACTGTGAATGTCATAATACTATTAACTTTTACTGCAATAAAATGCACATATTTGTATTCAATGAAGTTTCTCGAGTACAGCAATACCCCCATGTACAGGTTTTATGGTGTTTTGATAAGTTACAGGGTCACATATAGAGCTTACAAAGTAAATTCTCTGGACTTTCTAACTGGGTTGTCAGGCAGGTCCTTCAAATTATAATTAATACAATCACATAGTTATGTAAAAAAAAATACATATATACATGTATCATTAAAAGGGAAGTTGCAAGTTTTTTCAAAATCAGCAATTAAAGCTTAAATTTTAAAACATCACTAGTCATATATTTACAACTTAATGTTAATAGTGTTTGTCATACATTAGGCACTGCTGATGTTCACAGTAATATACAAGGAGGAGCTTACAACTTAGTATCTTTGATCTGTAAAACCGACTTGGCTCGGTTTTCCCAAACTGTGTCAGATCTTTGAGAATAGGTGATTATTGTACCTGTAGTGCAAGGCAACTTTACTTCTAATTGTATCTGACTTGAACTGAGTAGACCGTTTGAGTCATTTATAATAATGTGACTTTGTGATCGACCCACCATTAGACAATAGTGAATTCTTAAAAAAAACTATATTAAGAAGTCTGTACCCAGTCAGTTCATGAAAACATTCTGCAAAACAACATACTATCTCTCTACAGTGGGGTTAAAGGGGCTGTATAGTCACCAGAACAACTACAGCTTAATGTAGTGGTTCTGGTGCATATAGCCTGTACCTACAGGCTTTTAAATGCAAACACTACCTTTTCAGAGAAAAGGCAGTGTTTACATTGCTGCCTAGGAACATCTCCAGTGGCAGTCATTCAGGCGGCCACTAGAGGTGCTTCCTGTGTCAGTGCTTCACAGTGTGCAGCACTGGCATTCAGTGTCTCCCTGCTCTTCATGACGGCTCTGAAAGTTCCCCGTAGAGATGCAATTATTCAGTATATCTCTATGAGGAGATTCTGATTGGCACAGCCTGGCTTTTTGCTACACAAGTGCAATAGCCTCCCAATGCTTTCCTATGGGAAAGCAAAAGCATTGGATTGGCTGAGACCATCAAGATTTCTGATCTCTGCCACGGAGGTGAGACCTGCATGGTGTGTGAGAATAGGTGAGTAAAATCATTTTTTCAGAGAGATCTAAGGGGGGGCGGCGGAAATCTAAAAAGCCACACAGGCACTATAGTGTCAGAAATACATGTTTGCATTCCTGACACTATAGTGTTCCTTTAATAATTAATTAATCCATATAATAAAATGGTCAATATTTCAGCTACAAAGATTTCAAAGATTTGTGGAAGTCACAATGTTGTCACTGTTGGACCAGGAAAATTTATTTAAACAGCTCCAGAATGCCTGACTCCATTTCATTAGTGTTGAAAAAGGTGTCTCCGGGTTGTTTGACACCAGCATAGTGCATATAATTGGGTGTGTGTCATTCTTTAAATCAAGAAAAATTAAACATTTGCAACTTGACCCAATAATTAATTTTTGCTAACTAAAATAATTTTCTCCAGTGATAAATTATGTTCTATATATGTAGAATAAAGTTTTAAATAGAAAATCATTGTTTTCCAAAGCGTATCATTACATATTTTTGAAGTAGATGAGAAGATGATAATGTTCTGGGCTTCTAAAACGAACAATATTTTTGCACCCCTTTTGTTAGGCAAACTATAATTGTATGCATAATATCCACACAATCTGAACGCTAATACACCAGATTTTTAAGTTCAATTCACATTATGTCAAATTTCTGAGTCAGCTCAAACATCAAAATTATGCTTACTGAGCAGCTAATTACTAGCGTATTGGTTTGTAATAGGTGCAAACACTGAACACCATTATTATGCAGTCATGGGAAATGCTAATTATTCTGTTTATCAGCAGATTTTCTTGTAGTACTTGCTGTTTAAGCTGTTCCTCCTCATTACTGACAAAATATTAACAAATACCCAACAGAGTAACATATTAAATTGTGTATAATTAATAATTATTAAAAATAAAATTATAAAAGAGTAATTAACGTTAATGATAGGAACTGAACTATCTGATAGTATATTTTGCAGAGAGAGGTTTATAAATAATTTTTAAATACATTTTATGAAACTCCATAATTACACATAACTATTTTTAAATGCCTATAGATATTTGTTGGTGTTTACTATATATTTAAGTGTAAAGAAACATTTCATAAGGGTTAATTCATTATATAGTTAAACATTGTAAGTTAAACATGGCAAGTCAATAGATGACTTCTAAAATTTAGACCAAAAAAAGTCAGGGAGAGGAAAATATATTAAAACTTAATAAACCTGGAGATTTTGAATTTCATTTTGGACATTGATCCTTTAGGGATGATGACATGATTTAAAACCCCTGGTTTAAAGGAACATAACAAGCACCATAACTACTACAGCATGCTCTAGTGATTATAGTGTCCTAAGGTACTTAGTCAAACCGTATTTGAGCACCAGTCACTTCTGCATGTGGGAGCCGCAAGTTTCTGCCTGGAGCTTCTATGAGTTCTTGTGAGCCTTGTCGTGTAGCGCTAGCTCAATGACTGATCATGATTAGCCTGCACTGCATCACTCTCATCGAAGCAAGGACTAGCTCCCGTTTTTATTTTTTAGATTTGCTTGTTGTTGTTTTAATTTGTTTGGTTTCTTTTAAAAAAAAATAAAAAAAATAGATAGCTGTTCCAATGAGAACAGATGAGGACTTATCAGCATTGGTTTATTACACTTTATTTGTTAAGGATTCAAGTTTTCCTTGTCGGAATACAAATTGCAATTAGTTTCCTTTCTGAAGCTAGAATGAGGAGGGTTGGTAGGCAAGTGGTACTCTCAAAAAGCGGTGAAGAAAGAGGAGGAAGGTGGTCTCGATTCCCTTCAGACTTGAGCAAGCCCATTTAAGATATGTATATATTATCCAAAGATTCTTGCACTCATCACCATATATTATTACATGCCTGGTGCTTATCAGAAAAAAATGCAAAATTTCAATGTAAGACAGCACTCCAAGGTCTTCTTAATCCAGTCAAACTTAGCTTTTATTGCTCATATTAAAAAAAAATCGACATTTCAGTTTGACCCCCAAACTTTCATCAAGATGAAACGTTGATTTAAAAGCTAAGTTCTACTAGATTAAGAAGACCTTTGAGTGTTGTCTTACATTGGATATATATAGATATATTTAAGTTCTGCAACTGAAAATTTCTGTAATTGTTTGGAAAGCAACTATGCAATTGTTGAGCTATGTATACATATGAGTGAATTATGTTTGGCTTGAGCAATTGTTCAATTCAAAAATGAGTAAATATAGCAAATTGAAGCCTAATGGATAAAGCCAAATTGCGTTAAAATGAGTTGTATTTTTTGCTTCCACAAATTGTGTCTTTTGTAAATAACAGCCATTTCTCTACAATTATCCTCACATCCATAATGCACTCGCTAAATCATGTCATCTCTGCTCTATGGTACCAGTTGCTAAGGCAACCTTTTAAATGACACAGAAAACATCAACAAAAATTGAGGACATGAAGGAAAATCACATCTGGGTGAATAAAGTAGAAGTAACCAGGCCAATGGGGATGCTTTTAACTCCTCCTGGAGGTGGGCTTCCATTGCAATCTGGATTATCATTTAATGATTAGTCTAACCTCCTACTGATGTTATTTCAAGTTTCCCCAAATGTCTCATAACTCTCAGTTCTTTTTCTCACAAGTAATTTTGTCAAAGTTCCAGAAAAAAGATGAAGTTGGATAATTTTCTCCTGCAAATCCATAGCAAGCTAGAAGATAGCTTTTTTTTTTTACAATTCTCTTTTTATCAATCCACGATAGACTTAATTTTCATGTAAGTAAGGCTTGCCACCTCAATGAAAAGTTCAGTATATCTTTGGCATCTAGCAATATTTGTATATTTCTGTTATATTTTGCTTTGGATTGGAAAGAAAAATGTATCCCGTACAGTAACATTTAGTTCCCTCGTTAGTCCAGTAAAGTTGTTTACCTGGACCTGGATTTCATTCAGCCCAGGTACATCTCTGCAGAGGAACTTGAAATGGCAAGGCAACACCCTTTCCTTATCTCACACTCTACAGAGCATGGACAAACTTCATGGCTGTAATTCAACAGATAGACAGGGAACAGCAGGGTCGGAAAGCTCTCAATATATTCAGCATATTATAGAGATTATTTGAAGTATGAAATAGCAGCTTGCAGTGCTTGTATTGTCCAAATTGGTGTAATTGTGCGTACAGTTAGAAAGCTGTATTCTAAGAAATACTAAGAAATGCCATGATGTTTGACCATTTTTATTTATATATTTTGTTATATTTAATGTATGTAACAATGGTATCTATTCTTACAATATAACATTCTAAGGCTTTAATGAAGAATACTAACTTTTAACAAATGACAAATATAATACGCATTCTTTCATTGTCAGGGTTATTCACTAAACTCCAAATTTTTACTAATTAAATCTGAATGGAAAAACAGAAGCATAAAAATGTAATACATTTTTTTTTAAAATAGAGTATTTTTTCTTATTAATTTGTATACCATATTTAAACATGAAATGTATTCCAGATTTGAAATGCTTAAAATAACTATACCGTTATAAACATGTTGATGTTTTATTATAATATTTAATTCAATAAAAATAATGTAAACAGTTCTTAAATGCAATATATTGCCTTATTTTTTTAAACTTACTTAAAACTATTCTTCTTTGCCAATATGAACATGACTCATTACATTTTTCTTTTTAAACTCCACCCCAAGAGCCACAATTACATAAAATGCAGTTTTTTCACAAGTGCCATCATTATTTAATCAGCTAGACTGCCACATGAGAATTACATTGACATCTCTAAAAAGGTCATAGAAAGTCTTTGAGACGTATATTAATGTGGTTTCCCAGGTACTATACTGCAAAACCAGATGAAAAACATTTTACCTTTGGTTTCAATTAGAGCACAACAAGAAAAAAAAAAAAAACGAGAAACAGTAAAACAGAGAAGGTTAAGGTTAATACATCATGTCGTGTATTTTGTTTCTCCTCATCTAGAAATCAAACAATCTTAAAGATAGAGGTGAGTTGAAGAAACATTTTAATCTAGAATAATAAAATCTGTCTAGATGTTTATGTAATTATTTTTTTTTATTTTTTTTATATATACAACCATTGCTTATGTGAGAGTCACTTTCTCCATCTAAAAATGGCTATAAAGTAGTAAAAGTCAGTCCTCTCAATGTATTTATTTACTTGTTTGTTTTGGGGTAGTCAATCTTTTTGATTGTAGGCTTTTTCAATGGTTGTTGGCTGAGCCAATACTTCAATAGTTGATGTTGGGTATACATAAAAAAACTTTATTTTCTCTTTTCTTACTGTTCATTTTTGAATCTGCTTGGTCAACGTGAATCAGTTGCAAAAACAGATGGGTTTGCAACGAACTTGTCTAGTAAAGAGTCAACTTGGTGACATATCCCAGGCTCGTCTGTTTCAAACAAACTGATGTCCGGGCAAACATTTGTAGAAGGACCCAGCATTTGTAAATAATCTGTCTTTATGATCTGTCAAATGTATCCCACATTATCAAGAAAAACAATGCAAGTTTTGACTATAAACGTATTAACTAAATGTAATTTCACTGTAATACTTATATGGTTTTACGCTAAATTCCAAATCTACTTGAAATATTGACTGTAGGATTACTTCAGAGACTTCAGCTTTCCGTGTGGCATAATCTAACTTGAGAACAATCCTAGCATTACAATTGCCTAAAAGGCACAAGCATCTGTTCTCCAGGAATTATGAATACCTTGTTTAGAAACAGCAGTCTCTGATTTGCTTCATGCTCATAACAGTTCTCCGCACTATGCTGGCATAAAATTCATGAATGATTAGGAAGGGAGATAAGTCAAACAAAGGGACAGTTTTACCATTTATAAAAGCTGGAAAATATTAGGAGCCACAGCATGAACCCTGTTCTGTCTTGAAAATCACCACCAGGAAGGACAGTTGTGCTTTTCACATAGCAATGTTTGCTGCAAACATCTTCAAATCATGAAGAGATTTTGAATGCTGATGATACGAGATCAGTTTAATGCCAGAACTATTTGAAGGCAAAATGTTGTCTCTGGCGTGATGTTTCCATACATATATAATAGGTTTGCAACATATTAACAGTATTGTGCATACATTTAAGGCCCGGGAAATGAATAAACTGCAAGCCTACTGTGGAGTGAACATATGCTTATGGTAATGTGAGAAATGCGTGGCTAGGAGAAGACTAAACATTCTGTCATACGGGAATATAGAAGTACCAGGCACAGGTTGGTAAAAAGGCATCTAAAAAATAGCACGTGCCTTCCCAACTTTATACAGTGGCATTTAGAGGTTGTTTTGTATTTTTAATAAAGATATGGTGGTCTTTAAAAAAAAAAAAAAAAAAAAAAAAACAACAGTAGATAAATTTAAGTAAGTTGAGATGCAACATTCTAGAACAGTGGTAGGTAACCTTTTTCACTCCAGATATTTTGAACTACATTTCCCCTGATGCTTTGCAGGCATCATGGCTGTAAGAACATTATGTGAGATGAAGTCTACAACATCTGGAGTGCTGAAGGTTGCCAAGCCTGTTCTAGAATATATTGAGGGAAGGAAATTTGCTCTGAGGAATGCTGCAACAATATTGCTATTTTAAATTGTCCTCTACATTTCTGAGGAAAGAAGATCTTATCTTTCCTTTATTTTTCTCTCAGTGGAAAGTTTAGCAAAATGTCAGTATGTACATGTATCAAAATGAGAGTACCACATATCACCATGAAAGTGTTGTGTTGTGCATCAAGGTGAACATGTTTTATGGATTAAGTGGTTTTCATTGAATTAAGGTGAAACTGTTTCATATTCCAAAATCAAGGAGAGCGACATATTTCAAGATGATAATAAGTTATCAAGTTAATAGTGTAACACGTCAGACTATGCGAATGGATTAAAATGCTACTTTATAGGGACACTATAGTCACCAGAACAACTACAGCTTATTGACTTTGTTCAGGTGAGTAGAATCATTACCTTCAGGCTTTTTGCTGTAAACACTGTCTTTTCAGAGAAAATGCAGTGTTTACATTACAGCCTAGTGATAACTTCACTGGCCACTCCTCAGATGGCTGTTAGAGATCCTTCCTGGGTCATGGCTGACTGAAATGCATCCAAACATTCAGTGTCTCCGCCCTCTGCATGCAGCACTGAACTTTCCTCATAGAGATTCATTGATTCAATTCATCTCTATGAGGAGATGCTGATTGGCCAGTGCTGTGTTTGAATTGTGCTGGCTCTGCCCCTGATCTGCCTCTTTGTCAGTCTCAGCCAATCCTATGGGGAAGCACTGTGATTGGATCAGGCCACCACTTCTGATGATGTCAGCAGACTGCGTGTTTTTTTGAGGCAAGCAGCATGCATAGTTACAGTTTCTGGCTTGAATACAGTAAGATTTTCCTATATTTATGGTGGCATGAGGGGACCAGGGGGGCTAGATGGTGGTGTTAACACTATAGGGTCAGGAATACATGTTTGTGTTCCTGACCCTATAGTGATCCTTTAACCCCTTAAGGACACATGACATGTGTGACATGTCATGATTCCCTTTTATTCCAGAAGTTTGGTCCTTAAGGGGTTAAACAAGAATGGTCACTTTTTAAATGGTTTTATACTATGCCTATTTAACCCCTAGATTTTACAAATATGTATTTGTGAGGTGTGAACAATTAAATGTAGACATCTACACCCCCTCATCTTTCAACTGGTTGCCTCCATCTTAGCTCCCTGTTAGTCACTGGTATAAGCTTCATCCTTTAAACCTGGCAATCCGCCTAGAAAAAACATACTAAGAAAAGAAGATATGAAACAATTATATTTCTCCTTTTCATTTGCACTCTGTGTCCTGAATGTGCAAATGAAAAAGTTGCAATGTGTAAATGAACAGGTTGACATGTCATTTTCCAAATTTAGGAGAAAACTGAAAAAGTTCAATATAAATTACATTTACATTGGTGTCGTCAAAGAACTGACAGTTCTTTAACATCCTGAATTGCATTGGGTGAACAGCCAGTTTGGAGATCATTCCACAGTTGGCTATTTCACATATATTTAAATATATTGGGTTCTCAAAGTCTCCAGTTGGTCATTTGTAGTTAAACCCTAATGTCTACTTGCTTCTGGGAATGAGGATTTGGCTTCAGTTCTAAACCGAAACAATGATTGTCCCAAGTTAAAAGCGTGGACACTTATCAGACAGATGCAAGTTCTGGTGTATGGAAAAACGGCAAATAAATTGAGTTTGTCTCTTAGACGTGTCATTTAACTCCTACGGGAAAAACAAAAGAAAAAGTGTAATTCAAGTGTTATCATACTTTTCCTGATGTCACCAAGTCCTGTACAATAAAGTAACTGTAGAAATTGTGCAAATAGTGTGTGATACAAAAAGTGAAATATGGTAGTGATTGCCATTTCCCTTTCTTTCTTTGAGTTTGTTATTGACACTTTAATTATTAAAAGTACTGAGGTAAAACAAAAATATAGCGTGTCAGCATGCAGTTTTTTCTGATCAGACTTTTCAAATATAAATTATGTCAGAGACAGCACAAAAAGAAAGACCATTCATTGTGCACATCAGAATGAGTCAAGTGAACCTTAGACATTTCTTTGGCTTATTAAATGTATAGAATATGTATAGGGAAGAATACAGAACACAAACCCGAAAAGCAATATCTTAGGGGTCTTGTCACACAACAATGAGGGATCCTATTAACGAAACAATAAGAAAATTATCCTAGACTTAATATAAGGCCAAGAACTAATGAAAGTATTTAGAAAATTGGGCAGACTTGATGGGCCAAACGGTTCTTATCTACCATCACACTCTATGTTTTTTTTTTTTTTTAAGTCACCATATCTCACTCTGTAGATACTAGACGATTTATGGTACTATAATATGGAATAACAAACCAGTCTGTTTGTTAATGCATGACAGTTCACGGTTTAGTTGATGAACCTTTGGCATTGGAAAGGTCACAGCTGCATGATGTCCCTTGCCAAAACCGTAAATTTGCATAACAATTTAACAAAAATAACACATAAATATAGCATTCCCAATGGCTAATTCAGATAATATGATGCATCTGAACAATATAATCACATATAACAGCCATGGCAACATCATGACCCAGTAGCAAAGCATTGTATTTACTCATAATTGCGAAAGGAGAATAAATTCCACCAGCTTACGCCTACAACCACATGTTTTTTATCATTTACATTTTAACTATATCCCGCCAACCTTAACATTCCATTTGTAGAACTGTCCTGTCCTGCAGTCTTGACAAAACATGCACTGACGTCTGTGTGACAGTAAATACAAACTAGTGAGGATGTCAAACAGCCTTTGTTCAGCAGTTCTCCAATAGCAAAGTTTTAGGATAAAATATAATAATAATATGGAATGTATTAAAGCCTATAATTCCTATAATATTGTGTATTGCCTTATGTTTTAAATAGTTTTAACACAAGATTTCATGCCTTAAACTTTACAAAATCAGACAATCAGAAAAATATGTTCTGTGATCATGTGTGATTTCAAGAGATATTAAATGGTTACTATATAACCATTCTGTCTACAATGTTTATTTAGCTTTATTATTATTTACTATTATTGGAGCGGTCAGTACATTACTTTTGTGCCATTTTCAAGAGCACGGGCCTGGAGCCAAGGCAGTTTGCCTCCAGTCAGCTCGGTGGCTCAGCCGATATGATGCCATATTAAATTAACATATTACTGCATAAAATGTATTATATTTAGTAATAGCAATAGGAAATATTGCAATTATATTGTTTAGAATAATTGGGCTAGTCATTAAATGGATGTCTTAAAACCAGATCTTGCATGGTTCTCCCTAATAGAGTACTAGAATATAAAACTTACGGGATAGTTTTAAGTAAAAATTATAAAATGTACAAGAGCAGAGAACAGATATACACTGCATATCACCAGAGATTCTAAAGTATGAGCTGCAGTTTCAAATTATAATAATTCAAATAAGCACAACAGGGCATTAACACACAACCCTTACAAGGCCTGGCTCCATCATACCCCATATTGTGGATTCCCATTAACCCCTTAAGGATGAAGCAAGATGTAAACACAAATTACATACTGTTTTTTTTAATGTCAATAAATTCTCATTAATTATTAAAAAAAAAAGAAAAAAATGTAAAAAAGAAAACAAACACACCCTTTTTTTCCTCAGGTTTGACAATACTAATGTGTGCATAATTAGTGCAGCTTCTGAAAAGTAATTCAAAATAAATTAATTTATTTGTCCTGATTTATAGAGTATATCATATATCTGGAGTTTCATTTTATTTTTGATAGTTACAGTCACAAAACACAAAATACACCTAAAATAAAATTGCAATTTTAGAATATAGTATGTAGAATGGTTCTGGTGTACCTAATGTACCACACAGGAGAGAGGGAGACGGACTAGCACTAAGCTGCTTGAAAACTGGTAATGATAGGGATTCACTAAAAACCTATATAGAACAAGGGAAAATAACTCTCTAGAAGAGTGGGAATACCAGGAGCTGGCTCGGTGACTAATGGCTAAAATACTACTAAATAGAGAATAAAAATATAAAAATATAAATATGTGGAACTATGCCTTTAAATCTGGAATAGACAAAGTATCCCTAGAAATGTGCAAAAATGTGAATAAAGGTGCTATGAGTGGAGATCTCAAATAAACGTAATATCCCTTTAAATGTGCAAAAATACAAAGAGAATGCTGCTATACCTTTAAATATCCTTTAAGAATGTGCAAACATGCAAAGCAGTGCTATATAGGGAGGTGATAAATAGAAAAAAATTATATATATATAAATACAAAAATACAAAAAGGTAAAAATGAGAGACCAAATTCTCTGCTGGATGACCAACAAATATGTATGAAACTGGTGTCTATATCCCAAACAACATGAGGGATAAATGATACCTGTTGCAAATAATATACTTTGTAAAAGATAGAAGTAACAAATAAGCAATACAGTACAAGGAACTGTTAGCTTTAGGCAATACAAATGGAAACAATATATCGCTGGAAAACTGAAGCATAAAACTGGATCACTTCATATAAAAAAATGCCAGTTTATTGAATATATTAAAATAACTTGGAAAAAGTTCAATATAATAAAAATACAGGTCACACTAGATTCAGAAGTGCATTACCAGACTGATGCATAGAAAAATAACAGCAAGGACCTTCGGATTGTTAGAGATGGATACGGATTGTGATGATTCAATATACAGCTGCCGGTGAGGATGGCATGTGTCTGTGAGCACGTCCCGAGCAGGAGCCTCACTTCAGGGAACGTGCAGGACAGATGCCTCCGGTGGCGGTACTTTCCAAACAGGTCCTGCGTGTGGAGATTAGTGGTGCTGCTGGTACATGCGTCTGATCCCGTGTGTTGCTGGGACGCCTGTCTTACGCGTTTCGTAGGGAATGGGCCCTACTTCATCAGAGACATAATAGTGTCTAGTGCTTCAGTTCTTCTTTATATACATTGCCTAATTATCAATCATACGTTTAGGTGTTTAAACCAATATATTCTATACTAATAAAAACAGTATTTGTACCTGCATAAAATGATATATATATCTAGGGTAAAAACAATATTTATAAAATCTCATAAAGTGTAGACAAATACATAGGACCGGTAAATGCAAAAATACAAAAAAGCAATATATGAATGTTCCAAATGAAAGTAACATATATAATGAATTAATTAGAGATGATAAAATGCTGGACATAAAATGCTGGACATAATTATATATACATGAAGATAGGTGGATAAAATCATAATAGTATATTAACTACATATGGATAACCAATACTAGATAGGTACCATATAGGTATAGTGTGAATCCATCCTTCTAGGAGAAAACAGGAGAAAAATAATAATTAATGATAAATAATATAATAATATACAAAATAATAATAAATAAATAATCCCTGGTGGTGGTTTATAACTATAAATAAAGATGCATCAGTCTGGTAATGCACTTCTGAATCTAGTGTGACCTGTATTTTTATTATATTGAACTTTTTCCAAGTTATTTTAATATATTCAATAAACTGGCATTTTTTTATATGAAGTGATCCAGTTTTATGCTTCAGTTTTACAGCGATATATTGTTTCCATTTTTATTGCCTAAAGCTAACAGCTCCTTGTACTGTATAGCTTATTTGTTACTTCTATCTTTTACAAAGTATATTATTTGCAACAGGTATCATTTATCCCTCATGTTGTTTGGGATATAGACACCAGTTTCATACATATTTGTTGGTCATCCAGCAGAGAATTTGGTCTCTCATTTTTACCTTTTTGTATTTTTGTATTTATATATATATAATTTTTTTTCTATTTATCTCCTCCCTATATAGCACTGCTTTGCATGTTTGCACATTCTTAAAGGATATTTAAAGGTATAGCAGCATTCTCTTTGTATTTTTGCACATTTAAAGGGATATTACGTTTATTTGAGATCTCCACTCATAGCACCTTTATTCACATTTTTGCACATTTCTAGGGATACTTTGTCTATTCCAGATTTAAAGGCATAGTACCACATATTTATATTTTTATATTTTTATTCTCTATTTAGTAGTATTTTAGCCATTAGTCACCGAGCCAGCTCCTGGTATTCCCACTCTTCTAGAGAGTTATTTTCCCTTAGAATATAGTATGTTTATCTTCTAAGTTTAATAGCTATCACAGAAAATACAATTGCCACACAAAAGTATATATTTATATAACGTAGGCATCCCAGGCTATTTACTTAAGGGTACTTTGACACTTTTTAACGGCCAAGCAACTAATACTTTTTTATTTCCTTTTTTCTTTTAACCCCTTATTACCCTACCACTAAATTTCCCACTAACTTCCACCCTCCCTCCCAAGCTAACAAAACCAACAATTAAAAATTAATAAAATAAAAATAAAGAAATAAACACATTTGACAAGAACAGAGATTTTGCTTCTACTGTGTGTAGGTTGTATTATTTTCAGACCAAATGAGTTTTGAATGCGTTTAGCAGTTAGTTGTTAACGTGTTGTTGTAATATTGTATGTTAATCTTGGGATAAAGGACAATAATTATCACCAATTGGCATTTAAACATGTGCCCTCGTTACAACAGGAAAGGAGATCTTGTATTACATGCAAGGCCGAATTAACAACACGTCTGCTGCTACAGAATTCTCAAGTGCCCCCCCGATCCTATCTCCTTCCATGCTGTGTTTTTGTGTGTGTATCGCTGTTCTTAGCAGCATGTGTAGTATTGTGTAGGTAGCAGTATGTGTTTGTATCAGTGTGAGCATCAATATGTAGCAATGTGTGTGTACCTATCATTTCTAAGTTGGTCCCAGTTCTGTCCCTCTCCTGGTCAATCCTCTTTCCTCTTTGTCTTGGAGATGACTGTGTTTAGTCTTAGGGCAGATCCATGCACAGATCTGATTCCCTGAGACTAAATACAGTGACCTGTATGTGAACATCTGTGCTTTTCATGAAGCAGAAAACACTGGGCATTAACTAGGGAGGGTTTTTTTACCAGGTAGTGTAGGCCGGCCCAGGTTGTGTGCAACATGACATAATGATACACAGATAAAGGGATCTCCAACTTGACTCCTCAGTGCAACGAGGAAATGTTGATTTTTCATGCCCTGAAAAAAAAGCAAGCCTCTGCACTGAAATGAAAGCAGAGAGATTTTCCTGACCAAGGGGTTGGCCTGTAAATTGCTCTATTGCATAATAGTGTTTATTGATTACACCTATGGTAATTTGAGGTAAAAATAAAATACAGGTAAAAAGACCTAAATGATTAGCGCAACGGCTTATATCTGATATATCAATATATATTCATAACAATACACCTACCACACTTGTGATGTACCATTGCAAACATCACATAGACTCCATTATATATTGACAAAATGTTTTCCTTCGACATAATTAACTTTAAGAAAAAACAAAAAGCTGAATTTTATTAAAAAGCTGTTGTATTTCTAAATGTTGTCAGTACTTTTGTTTAGTTGATTTCCCAAATAATGAAAAATAATTTGTACCTACAGAAATGACAAAAAGACACGCCTGTTCATCTATGTAATTTTAGCAAAACTAAAAAAAAATCTAATAGTGACACCTTATTTGTTTTTGTTGTTTTTTTTTTTAGGTATAATTATCCTTAAAAAAAGGAAATCAGATTCCATAGCATAAGAAATTGCATAAATATTGTTTTAAATAAAAAAAAAATTAAAAAGTGTGAGTGAAATGGGATCAATACCTTCAAAATATTCAAACTTGACGAAAGGCGTAAGCTAGTGGAACAATAGTCTAGTCTCTCCCATTGAGACTTGAAAAAGAGTCTTTTCACTTACAGTAGAGGAACGGGTTCTTTACAGTAAGAACAATAATGATGTGAAATTCTCTACCTAAAGTGCATGTCTATACCTAAAGTCTTATCATGTTCTATACAGAATTTTTAAAAAGGCTTTAATGCTTTTTTGCAAAAACAGAATATTCATGGATAGTATTGATATGTATGTGAACAGGCTGTTGATCCAAGGATAAATTTGACTGCCATTATGAAGTTAGGAGGACATTTTTGTTTGCCTTCTTTTGGATCAACAGCATAAGAATGTGTTGAACGTAATGTACTTTAGTCCTTTTGGAACCTAGATTACTTTGTAACTATTGGGATTATTTGCCCGCTGGGCATTACAACAACGTGCATAGTGTTATACAGTATTTCTCAACAAATTATCAATAGCTGTGGAAGGTTTCGGCTTTTATCTTTTGACGTTTTTCTTTAACTTTATCACTATATAGGCTACGTGTCCTAATTTGCTGAAGAGCATGCCGTCCAATTTAAAGTAAGCTTTGAGATTGCAAACACAGTGTGTAAATCCTATGTCGTGTAAAACCATGGTGATCTATCCTGGATTGTTGTTGTTATTGATCCATAGACTTTACCTTATGTCAGGGTATTTATATCGGCAGACATTTTGTGCTATGATAGAAATACAAAGTGTATATTCTGAAGTCATTGCTAAACAGACCAGACTCCATTTTGTATCTCAAGTTAACAAAGAGACACAAAATTTCTATCCTTTCTCTTTGACTGACTGCTTTGCCCAAGCTGAATAGAATGTATATATAACCAAACCAAATAGATAAGACATTGAGAATGGGGGTGGACAGACTGTCTAATTACTAATGGAATATAATAAATTCTATTCCCAGACTTTGGTGACAGAGGATTAAATAATTAAATTTTACTTTCGATATTGTACAACGTCCCATTATAGTTTAAGGTGAAACTTAGTTCACAAACTATCAATTTTAGGAATTATAGCAGAACTTGCAGACGCATGGTCTGGACAAAACTGAGAAAGACCCTGTGATCTGACAGATAAAATAAATTATTGGATACATAAAGATAACGTAAATGACGTCAAAAATAGCCACCAGGAAAAGTTAACTCTTTCCTGGATAGGTATGTGTAGTGGAACAAGGCTGCCCTCTTGAGTTCGAATATTAAAATGATTACCTAGAAGGCAACCACACCCCACATTTGTGATTGGCTATCACCTAAGGAATTTTTCCCTTTAAAAAGTTAAGACAAGGGAAGAGAGGGAGATTCAGAAATTCGAAGATTCAAAGATTGAAGAGAGACACATTACGACACTCTGGGGATTCAGAGAGATCCAGGCAGAATCGGGCGACCAGAGTAACCAAGAAACTCTCACACTCCATGCAGAGAAAGAGATCTATGACATTTAGCTACCTGAGGATATCTGATGAGAAAATATCTACATAACTGGTAAATATACAGACATTAATTAATTAATCAAAATTAATTAAAATTAATAGCATGATATATGACTGGATAAATCATGTTTGATTTCATATTTAGAAATCTTAATTATTAAAGAATATATATATGGTTATAGCATCCTATCTGCAGCTGGGATTAATATAGCCATTAATGTATTTGTGTGATTAATATCACGTTAGCATATCATGACCATTTATCCAGCTGTATTGATTGGCTCTAAAATAAGATAAAATATCTATTTAGACAAATTAATTAAAATATCAGCTTATGTAATATGTAGATTTCTCATTGGATGGATCAAGGAGTGGTTATTGACTATTTAAATATTATTTTTATTTAATATTACATAGGAATAGATCTTAAATCCCTAGAAGAGGTTTAACCAGCATTGAAAGGGTTATTTCTAACTGCTAGCTAAGTTCTATTGCCCTACACTGCAGCTCAGTGTGAAACTCACATTCTTTCTCCCTGTAAAGCCTATCATAAATTGTCCTGACAGCTAAGTGCTGTAGAGGCGTTTATATTAACCAGGAAGTAAATGGCCTATTGTATTGCATATATTGTTTTATACTGAATATTCATTGATTATTGCCATATTGTATTGCATATTGTTATACTCGAATTCCATTGATTATTATCATGCATGTTACTCATCATTATTATTTAAATTGTTAAGAAATAAATATCTATTTTTATAACAATTTGTGATTTTTAATTACCGGTATATGGTTATACATTTCATTTAACACGATAACGATTAGGGATCTGAGAATTGAAAATCGTGGGCAATTTCTCATCTGTTTACATTATTATCCCATAAATATCCCCACAAATTGGAGGCACACGGCTGAGATCGTTTAAGTTGAAATTATATTCCATATAAAATAATATTTGTGTAATTCATGCAATTAATCTTAATATAGAAAAGAGTTTTGTATTGAGATTAAATCACTGTATAAAATATGGGCAGCGATACATCTGTAACAGATAATACTGAAATAATTGAAGACCTAAGAAAACATGCTTTAATCAATATTCATACACATATGAAAAATGATTTAAGCTATGACGTTTGGTTAAAGAGCGTAGAATGGGATGCTAAACGGACGCTTATGACTGATGAACACATACTGAAACAACTTAAAGTAATTGCTGAACAAAAGAACATAGAGAAAAAGATGGGGTACATAATACAATCCTGGCCTTTCTTTATGACAGCACTTCTTAAGGCGTTAGATGAAAACAAGGTATTGAATACCAAACTGGACACGTACAGTGAACAATTTGGCATTCAAGATGGGAAACTCCAAGATTTACTTGCTGAGCATAAAACTCGTCAGGCTGATCATGAAAAAGAAATGACAGCTTTGATGGATAAATATGCACAGGAAATAAATCAGCTCAAAATGCAATTGGATAAATATGAAAAGGATAGCCAGGAATCAGGCAGTGAGGTTGATAGCCATCATTCTGTGCCAAAAAGTTGCACAAAAATGAAAGAAAAGACTATCTATAAATCCCCTCCTTGTCATGATTTTCCCACACCAGACCAGGTTTTCATAAAACAGTCTGTAAGGAATGAGGTGAGTAATTCAGGAATATCACCTGTGAAACAGAATTCTCCATCTCCTGGCATTGCCAAACAACCTTGGCAATCTTGGGCAGAACAGTTTGAAAAAGCTGTCTTGGCCAAACTTGAGAGGGAGAGTCCAGTTCAAGATGATAGGAATGAAAACAGACATGGTTCTGTACACTGGCAGGATTCTGATGCTGATCAGAATTGTGACAGTGAACAAGAAGCTCAGAGTGATGGGAGTGAAAGTGATTGCACTGTCCACTCTGAAGGCCATGTGACTGATATGCCATCTGCACTGTTGTACGGGTCTAATTCCTCTTCAGCAGACAGATCGCATAGACATTTACCCAAAAACAGAAACAGAAGTCGTAAATCAACGACGCCTGTTTATGAATCGCCAAAGGTTGTTAAGTTCCTTAGAGAGACTGTCCCACAATTTTCTAGAGGTTCAGGAAACATATCTGAACATCTGGAAAATTATGATAGAGCAATGAATTCATTGGGCATGTATGATGACATTCAAAAGAAATGGTTCATTACATGGACCTTTGATTCAATGTGCCGTGTTCATCTTGAAAGTCTTCAAGCTATGCAGTTAATGTCCTGGTCCAAGATGAAATATGAAATAATCATGGAATATGGTAAGTATAAAACCGTTGCTTCTGCAAAGAAGGCGCTTTATAACTTAAAGTGCCGCCCAGATCAAAGTCCCAGAGAATTTTTAGTAATTCTTAAGAATGCATACTCCGTGGCCCAAAGAAAACCCAGGTATGAAAGCACAGACTTCAAAGATCTGTATTTCCATGCCATGCCGGTAAGTATACAAATGAATCTAGCAAGAGATTATGATTGTAAACTACCATTAGAATGGCTAGTCAGTCAGTGCATGAAATTGTATACCATACACCATGCACATGACGAAAATCAGCCAAAGGTTAAGAAACCTGGTGATAAAATGGTATCAGAGACTAAAATTCAGTTAGGTTTAGAAACCCAACAGAAAAAGAGGACCTATTCTGAGGTTTTGAAAACACCAAAGCCTCAGAAACAGGAAAACGCCAGAAGCAATTCTGCAAACTCCTCTGACAATAACTCTGAAAAATCCAATACCAATGGGAATAAACGCCCCTGGGTCAATAAAAACCAAGGCAATTCCCAATGGAGAAGGAATCCTCAGGGAAATAGGAGATATGGAAACAGAAACAACCAATCTGCTTCCAATAACTCCCAACAGTCTCAGCCATCCCAGCCAAACTCTAATGGTCAAAGACAAAACGGCAATGGGGGAAATAATTTGCGTCATCAGGTTGGTCAATTGACAGATCAGATGGGCAAATTAATGGAGCAAATGACAAAAATCAACCAAGTCTTTGCTATCAATCCTTTTTTAGGAACAGCTCAAATTGCAGAGACACCTGTGCAATTGCAACAGCAACAACAAGTGCCGCAGCAAATATAGCTACAGTGACTAAACAGGATAGGTTGTCAGTAGATGTAATACCTAACCCTGTTTCCTTTCCAGGTACTAACAGTCAAATAAACAATAGTTGTGTTAGGAAACCTATTGCCAATTCCGTCACTTCACTTCCGGGTGAAGGAGGCGCAACGTGTTCCTCTGTTTTTTCATTTCAGCCAAAGGCTAAAATAGCCCCAGCAACCACTAGTTTCCAGGATCCAGACCTGAAAGGGTTAACTGATGAGATGCCGACCACTAGTTCCCGCTTGACAGTTCAAGATAATCCTAAAAAGGATGGGCCTGTGGGTAAGACTGAGCATTCCTCAGTACAGGTAGAAACTACTGCTGTGACCGGTAATGTATGGAAAACAAGTAATATGTTGACACATTCTAAATTCTTATGTGAATTAGAAGAACATGAAGGAAGGTACTACATGTCTGTAGAAATACAGGATTCGCTACCCCAGCCTTTCAAAGGGTTAATAGATACTGGTTCACAAGCCACGATCTTATCCAATACCTACTTCCAGCAGGTAATGGACTTAGCAACGGATAAGCCGAAGCTAAGAAATTTCCCCAATGCTTTGTTGAGCGTTGGAGGAAATGCACTTCATGTTATTGGCAATACCTGGTTAAAGTTTAAAATAGGTAACAAAACCTTTAGACACCCGGTGATAGTGGTAGATCTTCCCTATAACCGACTGATTCTGGGTATAGACATACTCAGAAGACTTAACACAATTATTGACTGTGTGAATGGAATTGTATGGTCACAAGCTAAGGTTCCTATAACCTATGAGAAATCACATGTACAATCTGATCGTAACTGCCATGTGATAGAAGAAAGACCTGACTCAATAGAGGTACATTTTAGGAATAGTCAGTCACCTGACGTGACTATCCTGCAGGTGAATGACGCAATCGCACCTGTAGATGAAAATTCCGTAAGAATTGCTCCAGAGAGAATCCAGAATGTCTCTCTGGAAGGTGATGTTTTAACCAT
The DNA here is from genome assembly GCF_036172605.1 of Pelobates fuscus. Taxonomy (NCBI): domain Eukaryota; kingdom Metazoa; phylum Chordata; class Amphibia; order Anura; family Pelobatidae; genus Pelobates; species Pelobates fuscus. Next base: position 309,120,648 of record NC_086318.1, on the reverse strand, counting down.
TTCTCTCCACAGGGACTATGTTGAATCTGTCGATCTGGCAGGTCATGCTCAATTCCTTGCCAGAATTGAAAGGGTTAATAACAACTTGTTCTTTCCTATTCAAATAAATGACTTAGGAAGAAGTAGGAATGCAAAGCTGGACTTAAAGAGTGAGAACAGCTATATTAGCAGAAGTCTGTTAAAGCAGATCGCTAATCCTAAAATGATCAGGTACGCTTCCCCACATGACAGGTGGATCCAGAACCTGGATGGCGAATCAGAGAGTCACAATGTGATAGCAAAATGTTTACTATCTATTTCCATCGGAAATAAGACAGTTAAACATTTATTCCTAGTGATAGACGAACCTCGCTATCAGGTTTACATTGGCAATGATGTCATACATCGCTTTGCCATACACCTTGACCTGATTAATTCCAACTTGTGGACAAGGTTAAAAGGTAATCCTTGTGGATACCTACACGAGGAAAACGCCCTGAAATCAGGACAAATACTCCCATATGCGGTAAGTATCCAAGTTCCTGATGACATAACCATTCCACAAGGGACAAGTAACTTTCTTTTACCCCTACAGGTCAAGGAGGGTCAGAGATTAGAAAACTCTGATGCCCTAATCTGTTTATCCAACAGGATACAACGATTAGGGATGGTGGTAACACATACACCAATGGTAAGTATTGGTAAGAATCCCACCTATATTATGGTCAACAATGTTACACCCAATAGTGTTACTTTACCAAAAGGAACATTATTAGGTCTAGCATTGGATGCTGAGTACTATACATTTGGTTTCCAAAACCAAATTATAGGCCTCATCCCTGAAGAATACTTAACTGAGGACGAAATTGTCGATCAAATATTCCATTCCTCCCCAGAAGGATTATTTACTATCCTATCTGTATATCCCTTCAACGTCGAAGACGGCTCGTGTAAAATCGAAGAAGCATCAATCACCTTCGATCATCCGCTCAATGAGCAGGAATCACAAGAGTATCACGACCAAAGAGAAAAGGTAAGTCAACACCGAACTGACCTAACTTCTAGGCTTGAAGAAGCTTATGAGATAGGCCAGCCTGAAATCTTTCCAGGATTTCAGGAAAGGCTAGAAGAGCAAATATCTTTAGCTGACGGTTGCTCCAACGATGCTGAGCGGCAGCAGCTAAAGGAAATCCTTTTGGAATTCCAAGATATTTTTGCCAAAGATTCCTACGACTGTGGGTTAACTAACCTCCACGTAGCCAGAATACAAACTGATCCAAATTTACCACCTGTATTCATCAAACAATATAGACTCCCATTAGCGTCATACGATGGTCTACAAGACATCATTCAGAATCTAAAGGAAAGGGGTATTATACGTCCAGTGCACAGTTCGTATAATAATCCGATCTTGGGGATTCTGAAACCTAATGGACAATGGCGTTTATGCGCTGACTTACGACAGCTAAATAAACGCGTCTATATGTCTGGTTGGCCAGTGCCATACATAGACCAATGTTTGGTACAAATGCAGGGATCCAAAATATTCACTGCCATTGACTGTGCGCAGGGATATTGGACTGTACCAGTCCATAATGAAGACCAATACAAATTGGCCTTCACATTTGGAAAGCAGCAGTATACCTGGACCCGTATGCCTTTCGGTTACATAAACTCTGGTCATGAATTCGCTGTGTTCATGCATAAAGCTATGCCTGACGCACTCGAGAGAGGAACGTTATCATATGTCGACGATGTCTTGCTGAAAAGCACTTCCTTTGATAAGCATATCATAGAGATTAGACATGTTCTCACTCAGTTAAGAGAGGCAGGGATTAAACTGTCATTACATAAGGCGCAATGGTGTCGCACTCATGTCAATTTCCTCGGACATGAGGTAACCTCTGAAGGATTAAATCCCCAGAGGAAGAAGGTTGAAGCCGTACTAAAGGCTAAAACACCTTCAAACATCAGGGAATTAAGATCGTTCCTTGGTATGACTAACTACTCCCGTAAGTTTATAGATAACTATGCAGAAATAACGAAACCACTCTTACACCTGCTTAAAAAGGAAACTACCTGGAACTGGGGGGAGCCTCAGGACCTAGCGGTAAGTGAACTGAGGAGGAAGCTCACTCAGGCACCCTGTTTAGCATACCCAGAGGGGGGTAAACCCTTCTATCTGGAGACAGGTTATACCGATTTAAGCATAAGTGCTGTTCTGTACCAGAAGCAGGACAGTTTAAACAAAGTTATTGCATATGCTAGCAAGACTTTGTCACCTGTTGAAGTTAAATTCAACACGTGTGAGAAGGCGTTATTGTCGACTGTCTGGGCACTACAAAATTTTCGTAGCTATATCCAAGGTGAGAAAATAATTGTAGAAACAGCTCACCAACCTCTACAGTATCTGCAGAGTGAAAGAATTAGAGACGGTAATCTCTCTAACAGTCGGATTACTGCATGGACTCTATCCTTACAAGGATGGCCGTTAGAAGTTCGTTATAAACATAATAAGAGAAGCCCAGTTGCCCAAGGTTTAGCAGAATTACATGACTGTACTGCTCCATCTCTGGATGATAATGACACCGGAGATGATTTCCTAGAAGAGCAATTGCTTTCCCCTTATAAAGTTTATGACGAGGAATACTGTCGACCACTACCGTGGGTATACATTGATGGTTGTTCATATCACCACGTCGCTGGTGCTGAACGGAAGTTAGTTGCAGGTATCGGAATCGCCTGGATAGGTGATTATCCCAATGTATCTATAGGATACAATATTGGTCCCAAAAGCAGTCAGATAGCCGAACTCTGTGCAGTATATAAGACCATTCAAATGGCAATAGAATATAGTATCAAAGAATTTGTTATCATAACTGATTCCAACTATGTTCGCAACAGTTTCGTTGAATATCTGCCTAGCTGGAAACGTAACCAAATGCTTAAAAGCAATAACAAACCTGTTAAACATGGGAAATTGTTTTGTAAAATCAAGTTGGTTAAGGAACATGGTTTAACCATATATTGGAAGAAAACCAAAGGCCATTCTAAAATAGAAGGTATTGACAAGGATGGTAATGACTTAGCCGATTCACTGGCAAAACAAGCAGCCATCAATGGTGAAACCCTAAACATTGATGATCTTATGGGTTCAATTCACGTTGAAGCCATAACTAGACGACAGGCTAGAGATAATGCCGACTTAAATGTCGTGCAATGGAGTCAAGAAGCTCCTAGTGAGGACCTGATTACCAGTCAGAAGAATGATCCTGTCATAAGTATATTATATAAACATATAGAAGACCCTACTGTCAATCCCATCACAGATGAGGATTGCAAAGATAATGAAGATTTACGAATCTTGATGAGATATAAAGTCCAATTTAGTATCATGGATGGGTTGCTGGTCAGAACTTCTAAACATGGTATTCAACAATGGGTAGTCCCAACTGTATACCGAGGGTTAATGCTCCAACACGCACATGATGCACCTACATCTGGGCATCGTGGTGATAAGATCACATATGAGATATTGCGTGATTATGCATATTGGCCACACATGTTAAGAGATGTTAAGACATACTGTCAGGGATGCTTGATTTGTCCGCAATATCAACCCCATGGTCCAACCCATCGTGCACCACTTCAGAAGAGGGGGGTGTCATTACCCTGGTCTGATATTCAAATTGACTTTATAGGTCCTGTAACAAGATCTTCAAGAGGTAACAAATACATGTTAACCGTTACATGTATGTACACAAAGTGGATAGAATGTTTGCCTTGTAAAGAGAACACGAGTACCGTGTGCGCCACTTTGTTGATTAACCATGTCTTTTCCAGGTTCGGTCTGCCTCAAAGAATTGAGTCAGACAGAGGTAGTCATTTTACCAGCGAAGTAATGGCTAAGATGTGGAATATTCTAGGTGTTAAACGAAAGCTACATATTGCATACCGCGCTGCGTCTAGCGGGGGGGTAGAGCGATATAACCAGTCTATCGTTAATATTCTGAAGAAGTATGTTAAGGAGTCTGGTAAAGACTGGGACATTAAATTGCCCCTAGTTTTAATGGCTATTAGAGCTACACCTAGCACTGCTACCAAATTGTCACCTTTTGAATTGATGACAGGAAGAAAGATGGTTTTACCACAGCATTTACTATATCGTACTTCGGATCATAATTTGATCAATGCTGCCACTACGCATCAGTATATCGAAGATTTGCGCAAGCATTTACAGCATGCGTTTGCTTTTGCCCAAAAGAATCTAGAAAAAGCAGCGACAGGGGTTAAGACCTATTATGATTTAAAAACCACGAAAAAGGAATATGAGATAACAGATCAAGTCTATCTGTATAATTTTGCGCGAAATCAAGTCAAGGAAAAGAAATTTTTACCTTCTTGGAAAGGGCCATATGTCATCATTGACAAAATTTCCCCAGTAGCGTACAAAATAAAAATTCCTAAGGATGGTAATTTTATTGAAAAGTGGGTTCACATTAACCAGTTGCGTGCTTGTCATCCTAAATCTCAATTAAGGATTATAGGTGTGGATTCGGATGCAGAAGGGTGAACGACTAACCTGGATGAATGCTTGATTCACGTGGTATAGTATGATGTAAAATGTTGTGATGTGTCATGATCTCATGTACGTTCATGTCATTAACCATTTCCTTGCCATCCAATAACTACATTTTCTAAGCAGGTTACTAGCTAGTTTTACTGCTATAGGCATATTGCTGAGGAGTCAGTAATAAATGTAGTGAGGGATGAAGTTATAAAAATAGAATTAGAAAGAATACATATGTTGATGAATCGTAATAATGTGTTGTCCTAGGCCAAGTGATGTCATACTGTTATAAGTTTGTATACTTAACAAACCTTGAATCATTAGTAGATAAGTCTGAAACGAGTTCCTGATCCGTGACTGTCGAAAGATGTCCAAGAAGGATGTGGCGTGTTTCTGGATCGTACTGCTCCTGTGCCAAGAGCTACGGACCGACCCGATCGCAGAGATGGGACCATCCTCCGGCATCCTGATTCAAGAGACACCAGGGTTCATCTTAACAGAGAAGAGGATCCTTACCCGACGTGTGTTCGTCAGCTTGGACCCCAAGATTTCCATCGAGAAGGCGTACAACATTTCATCGATGCAGCTTCCTGAGTTACAGACTTGGTACCAGATGCACCTCCAAAGAGCACAGGACCGTGTGCGAAACATCTTGGAGCAAGCCCGGAAACCATTTGTATCCAGTTCTGTTTCGATGAGCAACCGACCCAAAAGGTTCCTCACCGCTATAATTGTTGCATTAGTTTGTGCCACTGTCTGTGCAGTTGTCGCAACTGGAATGTCTGCAGCCAACTCTATTACTGTCCAAAAGCTGGATATGGAAATCTATGCGCTAAAGCAACACATTAACGATATTCATCAGGTGATAAAAGAGCAAAGAACACTTCTCCAAGACGTGTTAACTATTGTGGAAGACACAGTTGTTACAACAAATTTGCATTCGGAGTTAATTGCCAAATCCACTGAATTGCACCAAAGTCATGACTTATTTAAGCGTGAACTTCTATTTCTGCATGACCCGATATTGTTCCACACACTTGCTTTTCTCGACGAAGTGCAAACTGGAATGACCGAATTGGCAGGGGGACGCATACCTCTGTATTTTGTATCCAAGGATATTGTTCATGCGATGCTTGCCAATGTGGATGGAGAAACAATTGAGCCTATGCAATTAAATCTGGCCTTTGAGATGGGGAGCGCTATACCTCTCTTAATTGATCCGGAACGTATGGAGATTTGCTTTTTATTGGCCATACCATATGTAACTCCCAAAAACATTTTTCAAATGAAAACAATTTACAACGTTGGTACATGGAAGGACAATATCCATGTAAAAGTCCAAACCCCAGACGTTTTGGCTTTTCAACCGTGGGTACCAGATTTGAATGACCGTTTTGAATGACTGTAAAAAATTCAAAGACAATAATTTCCAATGTGATGGAACACCTTTTGTGTACGATTCTACCAATGCTTTGTGTGGGATCGAGTACCTTAAACATGGCTCTGAAACATGTCAAGTGACTATGTCAAAAACCGACAGTAATGCGTTAGTACATGCTATCTTAGTAAAAGATAAATGGTTGGTAAGCACATGTCTTAAAAACATGAGTGTTTTTCGCAGGGACCAGGTGACTAATAAAGTAATTGCCTTACCAGCACCTGTATCACTGATCAAGGTACCCCACAACTCTCGTATCACCATCGGTGACGTTACGCTATACCCAGTGTACACTGACGTCCTCGAAAGTGCTATTGAGATGGTGGATCCCTTCCAGAATATAGATATCCCTCTAGATCCTAATCTAAAGTTCTTGCTGGACCATAAGCCCAACCACACTATCCAAATGTCAATCAAGAAAGATAACATTTCTGTGGACACATTTAAATACTCTGAGTTAGATACTGACCTTATTGATCGTGTTGACTGGTTCATCCATGTTAAGATTGTTATTGGGTGTATTATGATAATAATGATATTATGGTTGATTGTACTAAGCATAAAGTTCAAAACACTTACAGGTACAAATATATACGAAAATGTTCATTCCACGCATGAGCCTAGGTCAGAAATGATATGATTGCACAATATGTCTTGTGACTTCCATAGTGCCTATTCATAAGCTAAATTATTTGGCTATGACAGGCACTAAAGGGGGGTTATGTCAGGGTATTTATATCGGCAGACATTTTGTGCTATGATAGAAATACAAAGTGTATATTCTGAAGTCATTGCTAAACAGACCAGACTCCATTTTGTATCTCAAGTTAACAAAGAGACACAAAATTTCTATCCTTTCTCTTTGACTGACTGCTTTGCCCAAGCTGAATAGAATGTATATATAACCAAACCAAATAGATAAGACATTGAGAATGGGGGTGGACAGACTGTCTAATTACTAATGGAATATAATAAATTCTATTCCCAGACTTTGGTGACAGAGGATTAAATAATTAAATTTTACTTTCGATATTGTACAACGTCCCATTATAGTTTAAGGTGAAACTTAGTTCACAAACTATCAATTTTAGGAATTATAGCAGAACTTGCAGACGCATGGTCTGGACAAAACTGAGAAAGACCCTGTGATCTGACAGATAAAATAAATTATTGGATACATAAAGATAACGTAAATGACGTCAAAAATAGCCACCAGGAAAAGTTAACTCTTTCCTGGATAGGTATGTGTAGTGGAACAAGGCTGCCCTCTTGAGTTCGAATATTAAAATGATTACCTAGAAGGCAACCACACCCCACATTTGTGATTGGCTATCACCTAAGGAATTTTTCCCTTTAAAAAGTTAAGACAAGGGAAGAGAGGGAGATTCAGAAATTCGAAGATTCAAAGATTGAAGAGAGACACATTACGACACTCTGGGGATTCAGAGAGATCCAGGCAGAATCGGGCGACCAGAGTAACCAAGAAACTCTCACACTCCATGCAGAGAAAGAGATCTATGACATTTAGCTACCTGAGGATATCTGATGAGAAAATATCTACATAACTGGTAAATATACAGACATTAATTAATTAATCAAAATTAATTAAAATTAATAGCATGATATATGACTGGATAAATCATGTTTGATTTCATATTTAGAAATCTTAATTATTAAAGAATATATATATGGTTATAGCATCCTATCTGCAGCTGGGATTAATATAGCCATTAATGTATTTGTGTGATTAATATCACGTTAGCATATCATGACCATTTATCCAGCTGTATTGATTGGCTCTAAAATAAGATAAAATATCTATTTAGACAAATTAATTAAAATATCAGCTTATGTAATATGTAGATTTCTCATTGGATGGATCAAGGAGTGGTTATTGACTATTTAAATATTATTTTTATTTAATATTACATAGGAATAGATCTTAAATCCCTAGAAGAGGTTTAACCAGCATTGAAAGGGTTATTTCTAACTGCTAGCTAAGTTCTATTGCCCTACACTGCAGCTCAGTGTGAAACTCACATTCTTTCTCCCTGTAAAGCCTATCATAAATTGTCCTGACAGCTAAGTGCTGTAGAGGCGTTTATATTAACCAGGAAGTAAATGGCCTATTGTATTGCATATATTGTTTTATACTGAATATTCATTGATTATTGCCATATTGTATTGCATATTGTTATACTCGAATTCCATTGATTATTATCATGCATGTTACTCATCATTATTATTTAAATTGTTAAGAAATAAATATCTATTTTTATAACAATTTGTGATTTTTAATTACCGGTATATGGTTATACATTTCATTTAACACGATAACGATTAGGGATCTGAGAATTGAAAATCGTGGGCAATTTCTCATCTGTTTACATTATTATCCCATAAATATCCCCACACTTATTCTAAACATGTTTAACCTTATAGATCCAGAATCACAGGGAATACTTTAGTTTGGTTGTACAGTAGACTTCTGTTCCTGAAGAGTATAAACAAAATGATTTAACTCCTACATGGCAGAGAATTGAGCAGTACGACAGCAGGGGAATCATCTATACACCACAGACCCTTCATTAAGCCAAAGTTTTTTTGTTGCTTATCACGCCCTTTTAAATCCTCAGAGATTGTAAGCTAGTTTCAGCATTGTCTTCTTCACCTGTTCCCCCTTTCTATAATTGTAAAGGACTACGGAGTGTGTCAGAATGATGTGACCCTATCACACAGAGAATAGGGAAATAGCTAGTATGTAGGAGGTAAAAGACAGACAGAGGTTATGTGTGCCCGAAATAGGCAAAAATTGCAAAGTAGGAAAACTAGTTGAGGTCAAGGATTCCAGAAGTACTCACAAACAAAATAACAAGCCGAGGTTATGGATACCAAAAAAACAAGATAGTCAAAACTAAGCCAGGTCAGCAACACCCTCTCGGGTAATGAACCCAAAACAGGGCACCTACCAAAGGAAGAGGGAAATTAGCCATTTTCCCTCCCCGGTGTCATGTGACTCGTTAGTGTTACAAGGTCTCATGTGTGAATGGGGAGCAGGTGTGTTAAATTTGGTGTTATCGCTCTCAAGCTCTCACATACTGGTCACTGGAAGTTCAACATGGCCAAGACCAAAGAGCGGCTTTACAGGGCAGGTTCCACTCAGAACAGGTCTCACCATGTTCCACAAAAGAAGTTGAGTGCACGTGCTCAGCGTCATATCCAGAGGTTGTATTTGGGAAATAGATGTATGAGTGCTGCCAGCATTGCTGCAGAGGTTGAAGGGGTGGGGGGTCAGCCTGTCAGTGCTCAGACCATACGCGGCACACTGCATCAAATTGGTCTGCATGACTGTTGTCCCAGAAGGAAGTCTCTTCTAAAAATTATGCACAAAACAGTTTGCTGAAGACAAGCAGACTAAGGACATGGATTACTGGAACCATATCTTGTGGTCCGATGAGACCGAGATAAACTTATTTGGTTCAGATGGTGTCAAGCGTGTGTGGCGGCAACCAGGTACAAAGATAAGTGTGTCTTGCCTACAGTTAAGCATGGTTGTGAGAGTGTCATGGTCTGGGCCTGCATGAGTGCTGTCGGCACTGGGGAGCTACAGTTCATTGAGGGAACCATGAATGCCAACATGTACTGTGACATACTGAAGCAGAGCATGATCCCCTCTCTCTTCGGAGACTGGGCCGCAGGGCAGTATTCCAACACGATAACGACCCCAAACACACCTCCAAGATGACCATTGCCTTGCTAAAGAAGCTGAAGGTAAAGGTGATGGACTTGCCATGCATGTCTCCAGACCTAAACCCTATTGAGCATCTGTGAGGCATCCTCAAATGGAAGGTGGGGGAGTGCAAGGTCTCTAACATCCACCAGCTCCGTGATGTCATCATGGAGGAGTGGAAGAAGACTCCAGTGGCAACCTGTGAAGCTCTGGTGGACTCCATGCCCATGAGGGTTAAGGCAGTGCTGAAAAATAATGGTGACCACACAAAATATTGACACTTTGGGCCCAATTTGGACATTTCCACTTAGGGGTGTACTCACTTTTGTTGCGAACGGTTTAGACATTAATGGCTGTGTGTTGAGTTATTTTGAGGGGACAACAAATTCACACTGTTATACAGGCTGTACACTTACTACTTTACATTGTAGCAGAGTGTCATTTCTTCAGTGTTGTCACATGAAAAGATATAATAAAATATTTACAAAAATGTGAGGGGTGTACTCACTTTTGTGAGATACTGTAAATACTATTAATAACTCTAAAGTGGACATGCCTTATTGTAGTTGTTAGTGTTTTATACTTTTCTCATATGAAAAGAATTGACTAGCCCTGTGCAAACATGGGGAATAATTTACTAGTTAGTAGTTGCAAAAAATTAGCACAAACTGATTTTAGTTGGATTCATCTTAATTTAAAAAGTTGGTGAGTTCATACAGGTGAGTTCATACAAGGTGAGTTCATACAGGCCTTAATGGAGACTAAGAAAGAAATCTTCTAAAAGATAATTTCTTTACATTTATCCTAACAATAGAATGATGAGTAAAATGCTGAATGTTATGTTTAGTATATTTTTTTATATGGAGAAATTGTATTCTCAGATTTGCTGAGATGATGTTACTAAGAAACTCTCAATAGTCTTCTTGCTTTGCGCAGTTAAAAAGGACTAATGAACCTACATTTGATTGCATGATCATAATTCTGTTATTGCTCCTATATCATTACTGCTAATACACCTATAATTATTCTATGGATTTTATTACCCTTAATAATTATTAAGTCAAGAGTAGGATTATGTGGTTACTCCATAAATTTGGAAATATGCATAATAAACAACTGCCATATGTTATTTTTTTTTACATGTTTATTTTAGCTATTAAAATAAAAAAAGAGATCATTTTAGAGCTATTTTAGAAAAAAATATTAAATATTAATATGAACATTAATAATTAATATATGTAATTCGCCATTCCATTTGTATTGTACTTTGTACTTTCTAATGCAAACTTTTACATTTAAATTGTTTTTGTTTTGTGAGTGGTTGCCTGGCTATTTAGCATTGGATGTCACCTTTTGTCTCACACTTCACTGCAACAAAATTTAACTAGTTGGTGCCTTTTTTTAGGCCTACCCGAGTTTTGTTTCAGCACACCATAACCCTAAAATAAAATAATTCTGCTTATAATAAGATTCACACAGATTTACAATAGATTCATGCATCAGTCCTGTTTGTTAAATGCCCCATATGACTAGGATCTAAATTACATGTTGGTACTTAAAGGAACATATCTGTATTCTTAACCCTACAGTCCTGATGCCCCTTCTTAATTATGTCATTCTCCCTGGGTAAAATTAAAAAAATAAACAAACTACTCACCTTCTCTCCAGTTGAGAGTCTTCCTAGGGGCTGCCGCATCCTCCACCTCGGTTTGCGTTATAGAGGCTCGTTCCAAGCTTTCTAATTGGTTTAATATTTGGTTTTAGGAGGTAGGACAGGGGGACAGGACTGCAGATGCTATAACAACTTCAATAAGATGAATTTGTTAAACTGCCTATAGTATCCTTTTAATGCTAACCCTATTCCAACCCTACAACTAAACCTACACTAACCCTTTGCTTACACTACATCTAAGAATACACCTGCCCCAACTTTACCCCTCAACCTGACTCTAGATTATCCCTAAAACTAAACAGCATTACAGTGTTAACCCTAATACAGCATTAACCTTTACACTAACACTAACCCTACACCAGAGTCCACTGCTGATCACTTTCCGCAGAGAAAGATGCAAGTAGGTCCTATCAGGGTCTTTTCAGACCCTCAGGATCTTATTCTGTCTGGGAGGCTGGCAGAGAAACAATGTAGCTGAACCTCAGGCACAATTGATACTTGGATCTCATCAGTTTTAGCAGGGATTACCCTATTTACACCAAGACCCTGGGCTTTCCATAATGTCGTAATGGCATGAAACCACACTGTTTTTAGCAGAGCATACAACATCCTAATGTCGTGGAGGAACTAAAGCAGTGGTGTCCAAAAGGTAGATTCCCAGATTTTGCAGAACTACAACTCCCACGATGCTTTGCATGCCTTTGCATGTCTTTAGAATGACAATGTATCACGTAAATTGTAGTTTTAAAACATCTGGGGATCTACCTTTTGGGCACCTCTGGACTAAAACCAGATAGGTTGAATTATTGTATATACTTTTAATGTGCATCGGGCCATCAATGCCCTAAATACAGATTTTCAGAACTTTGAGTTTCAGAAAGCGGGAGGACATCCAGTCAGAGATGGAAGAAAGGCAAGCAGTGACATGTTGCAGGACGGCAGGGGAGAGGCCCGGGGAGGAGAGATATATCTGGGTGTCATCAGCGTACAGGTGGTAGTGGAATCCAAAAGAGGTAATAAGTTTGCCAAGAGAGGCAGAATAAAGAGAAAATAGAAGGGGACCAAGGACAGAGCCTTGGGGGGACTCCAACTGTGACAGGATGAGGGGAGGAGGTATCATTAGAAAAGGAGACGCTGAATGAGCGTTGGGAGAGATAAGAGGAAAACCACAGAGACCGAGTGACTGAAGAGTTTGAAGAAGGAAAGCATGATCAACTGTATCAAAGATAGCAGAGCGGTCAAGAAGAATTAGTATGGAGTAGCAGATTTAGCTGCAATTAGGTCGTTAGTAACTTTAATAAGAGCAGTCTCAGTAAAGTGAAGAGGACAGAAGCCAGATTGAAGAGGGCCAATGAAAGAGTTGGAATTGAGGAAGTGAGACATACGGATAAAGACAAGTCTTTCCAGAAGCAATGAGGAGAAAGGGAGCAGGGATATGGGTCAAGAGGTGTTTGTTTCAGGATAGGTACTACAGTGGCATGTTTAAGGTCAGCAGGAACAATGCCAGAAGAGAGAGCAGTTGAAGATGTGTGTTGAGGAAGGTGCAAGACAAGGAGAGAGAGATCTGATAAGGCGAGACGGGATAGGATCGAGCGGGCAAGTGGTTGGGCAAGAGGAAAGGAGAAGCGCAGTCGCCTTTTGTTCAGTAAAAAAAAGAAAGTCTGAAGGGTAGGAAAGGCATGATCTATGTGTGGTTGAGAAAGAGATTGACAGGGTGGGGAGAATTCTTTCCTTAGCTATTCAATCTTGTCGGTAAAGTAACATGTAAGTAACATGTATTGGCTGTAAGGTTAGTTTGGGGGGTGGCCACAGCACGGCTAAGAAGAGAATTAAAGGTGTCAAAGATTGCGGGAGCATGAACTTATGAGAGGAAAATTATGACTGTTTGGTGAGGGCAAGAGCTGCGCTGTATGAACCCACTATGAATCTATAATGGAGAAAGTCTGACTGGGTTCAAGATTTCCTCCAGGAGCGCTCAGCACAACGGGAGCATCTTTGCAGGTAGAGTGTTGATTTAGTATGCCACGGTTGAGGGCGTGCCCTCCTCGAGGTGCATGTTTGGAGCGGGGCTCAGCCAAAGAGAGGGGGCCAGCCATAGAGACTGGTGCTGCAAGAGTGAAAATGGTCACCTAAACAGTGAACATCTAAACATATACACTTTTATGTTCCTAACACTAAGGTGTTCTTTGAAGACCAGACTAACCAAACTGAAAGCATAACTGACTTAGAGAATGTTTCCAATTTTATCATTTTGACCATCAATTTGCAATTTACTTTGCATTTTCACTTGGTAAAAAAAAGTAACTCCAAAACTCAGTAATTTTCATAGAATTTTATTTTCCATCTCATTTTCACTGAGTTTATTCTAATAATCTCATAGAAAAACTATGGTGTTGCAAGAGTCATTGGCATAGAAGTGACAGGTATGACAGGATATAATCTCATTCTTCACACTGAAAGCTATATATAATGAACCTACGACACAATACAGCCCTCTTCCCACGCACCATATTTACAGTCTAAACCATTTATTACCAGTTACATCATCTTGCACAATGCACAAACATATCAATCTTTGGGTAATCTTAGTCTTTAGACTATCTGCAGATATCTCATAATTAGATGTGAGGAAGAGACCTCAAGTGATTGAATAACATATGCCAGATCATGAAAAATTGAATAAAAGGATAGAGTTGGCACAACAAGGCTGAATATTTAATTTTGTGGCTGTGTACTCTAAAATAGCATGTGATCTCTAATGACTTAGAGAGGAACATTCAATGCAGTAGAGACTGCGCCTCATTTGTTTGTAGTGTCCCAACGGGTGCGTGACAAATCAGCTGCAGCGTGTTCCATCAGCAGCATCCAGAATTCAGGGGAAAAAAAGAGCGTGATGAGCTTTTAGTAACTGCCCATGAGAAAAGAGAGAGAAAGTGTAAATCAGACCCAGGTGCAGTGCAGTAAGCCAAGCAGAAGAACAGTTTGTTAATGGGAGTTTGAATAATTCACGTCACATACAATGATGGTAAGCTTTAAATGCAACCAGGGGATCAGCATATTTATTCCTAAAATAGCTGGGCATGATTTGCTTGGAAAATTCATTAATTTTTGACTCGTGTTAAGATAAACTGGGACACTTGATCCTCCAGGATCTGAAAAGATGCCCTGCATGTAAAGTGCTTAGCATATCATATTCATTACAAATCTATAGCACTAAATGGGATTGCCAGCTGCCGATGACTATTGCATTCACCATGAATACGCAGACTTGATAGAGAAATAATTGTTTTTAACTGAAGAATATAATTTAATTTTCTTACATGTGTAGGCTGATACAGGAATATTTACACCATCAACAACTTATTAAGGTGGTACAGTGTACAACATCTTGTTCCCTGGTAACTGCATTGTTATTTTTAACCCCTCCCAACACCATCATCAACCCTTCGCATGCTCTGCAACTTTTAGATAAGCTCTTTTGAATTCCCTCTTCTGCTACAGACAAATAGGTAATGGGATTTCCCTGCTTTTGTAGCCTGATACACTTGGGATGCTTCGCAGCACAAACCAGATGCAATTTAAGGTGATCCTGTGACATCTACAACGCCAAAAGAAAGTATTTAAATGTATTCTCAAAAGGGCAGTTGAGAAACATTAAGGTATCCTTAAGGTAAATCTGTTTGCAGAGAGCACAGCATATGACGAGGTATACTCATATGTGATGATATCTTAGTTTTTATCTATTTAATATACACTGTGTGCAGAATTATTAGGCAAATGAGTATTTTGACCACATCATCCTCTTTATGCATGTTGTCTTACTCCAAGCTGTATAGGCTCGAAAGCCTACTACCAATTAAGCATATTAGGTGATGTGCATCTCTGTAATGAGAAGGGGTGTGGTCTAATGACATCAACACCCTATATCAGGTGTGCATAATTATTAGGCAACTTCCTTTCCTTTGGCAAAATGGGTCAAAAGAAGGACTTGACAGGCTCAGAAAAGTCAAAAATAGTGAGATATCTTGCAGAGGGATGCAGCACTCTTAAAATTGCAAAGCTTCTGAAGCGTGATCATCGAACAATCAAGCGTTTCATTCAAAATAGTCAACAGGGTCGCAAGAAGCGTGTGGAGAAACCAAGGCGCAAAATAACTGCCCATGAACTGAGAAAAGTCAAGCGTGCGGCTGCCAAGATGCCACTTGCCACCAGTTTGCCCATATTTCAGAGCTGCAACATCACTGGAGTGCCCAAAAGCACAAGGTGTGCAATACTCAGAGACATGGCCAAGGTAAGAAAGGCTGAAAGACGACCACCACTGAACAAGACACACAAGCTGAAACGTCAAGACTGGGCCAAGAAATATCTCAAGACTGATTTTTCTAAGGTTTTATGGACTGATGAAATGAGAGTGAGTCTTGATGGGCCAGATGGATGGATTGGTAAAGGGCAGAGAGCTCCAGTCCGACTCAGACGCCAGCAAGGTGGAGTTGAAGTACTGGTTTGGGCTGGTATCATCAAAGATGAGCTTTTGGGGCCTTTTCGGGTTGAGGATGGAGTCAAGCTCAACTCCCAGTTTCTGGAAGACACCTTCTTCAAGCAGTGGTACAGGAAGAAGTCTGCACCCTTCAAGAAAAACATGATTTTCATGCAGGACAATGCTCCATCACACGCGTCCAAGTACTCCACAGCGTGGCTGGCAAGAAAGGGTATAAAAGAAGAAAATCTAATGACATGGCCTCCTTGTTCACCTGATCTGAACCCCATTGAGAACCTGTGGTCCATCATCAAATGTGAGATTTACAAGGAGGGAAAACAGTACACCTCTCTGAACAGTGTCTGGGAGGCTGTGGTTGCTGCTGCACGCAATGTTGATGGTGAACAGATCAAAACACTGACAGAATCCATGGATGGCAGGCTTTTGAGTGTCCTTGCAAAGAAAGGTGGCTATATTGGTCACTGATTTGTTTTTGTTATGTTTTTGAATGTCAGAAATGTATATTTGTGAATGTTGAGATGTTATATTGGTTTCACTGGTAAAAATAAATAATTGAAATGGGTATATATTTGTTTTTTGTTAAGTTGCCTAATAATTATGCACAGTAATAGTCACCTGCACACACAGATATCCCCCTAAAATAGCTAAAACTAAAAACAAACTAAAAACTACTTCCAAAAATATTCAGCTTTGATATTAATGAGTTTTTTGGGTTCATTGAGAACATGGTTGTTGTTCAATAATAAAATTAATCCTCAAAAATACAACTTGCCTAATAATTCTGCACTCCCTGTATTTGCAAATGGACAAAGAGGAAAACTTTCATTTTGGGGGTGTTGTGGCAATGGACAGACCCTGAGACATTTAGGTGACTTACCTATAACAAAATATGTATCTAAAATGTAATTTAGAACAAGAGCAATGTTTTTTTATTTACACAGACTGATTTCTAAACACATGTATTGTAGTTTAAAGACATATTACTTTGAGTTGTATTGCCATGGATCCCTTTTATACACTCAGACACAAAACAATATTGAGGAACACAGAAAAGAGGGACATTAGGATAACAAAAAGGGACAAGGGATTTGGGCCCAAAGTATGGGTTGTCCTTCCTAAATTGAGACACATGCTTGGTATGCTGATCCATCAATATATGTTACCATCCCATCCTATTACACCACATGGTTGTTTGTCCCCTCTGGAAATACAAGGGTTCTCAGAATAATAATTGTTTTTTTTTCATTAACCAACACAAAAATGGACCTGAGAGCCAATGTAATCGTGTGTATGTTTTTACTGTAGTCTACTCTCCAGGGGGGAGTGGCCCTTGCGTGGGGACCTGCATATAAGGCCAGTTGTGGCTGCCATTAAAGAGATTTGTTTTACCATTCATGAAGTCTAGGCTCATGTTTGGGGGATCGGAGAGCTATATTTACTCTGGGGATTGCTATAATCACTATACTCCCTTGGCTTACAACGATTGCTCTTGTAAGAGCTGCCTTCTTTGCTCTCTGGATTAGGAGAGGTCTACCCACTGGAAGCTGGATCCTGCTCTTGGGTCCACGGTGGGTGGAGGACAGCGAGACCCCAACCAAGCTGCAGCGGTTTGTGGGGTTTGCGGTGGTTATGGTGTCTGGTGCGGTGCTTATGGTACTCCAGAATTACTAGGAAGCAGCGATTGACAGAGGTACCCGGTCGGGGGATGCCAGGCGGTCTGTCACAATAACATATATCTATAATAAGATGCAATTGTTGCACTCTAATATATATGTATATATATATATATATATATATATATATATATATATAGAGAGAGAGAGAGAGAGAGAGAGAGAGAGAGAGAGAGAGAGAGAGATTAAAAAAATCTTCAATAAATAAGAAATTATACAAATGAAAATTACGGGTTCATAACAATACGGGGTGCGTTGCTACGTGGGCACGTCTAATGGGTGGGTTCTCAGCTCGATTGGGAATCATGTCGATAGGAAAGCGCTATGGAATTTGTTGGCGCTATATAAATATAATAATAATAACTCTAGAGTGCAACAGTGTGATTAGTCAGTCCCAGTTCTGAAACGTCCTTCGTTGTCCCAGTGTTCGGCACAAACATATGTATATATTACTAACACGGTAACGATCAAACGGCGATATCTACTCTGTCTGAGTACAATTTTAAACATAGATAAGACTTACATTACATAGATTCTGACCACAGTAGATCATGTATTTATTTTCGTCATGTTTATATTTTAGTATTGCAGCACAGAATAGCCATTTCCTATTATTCCTCATTGTCATGGTTAATTTCATCATGGCTATGGGGGTTATATATATATATATATATAAATAGTTCAGAACTTGAATTTGTTCTGTAGGTTAGAGCTATAGACCAGAACAATCCAGACTCAGACGAGACAGGACAAATAAGAAGCTTGTGAAATTTTGTTTTCCTTCTTGCTAACTCTTAGTATAGCAACATGAATTGATTTTTATTTTTTCCGTCCCACAGGGTTCTTTGGGTGAAAAATTTAGAGGTCAGCAGGTGTTTTTCAGTGCCATTAAGGTGTCTTTGCAGGTATCACTAACAAACCTTCCAATAGCTGTTAGCAGGGATTTTTTTCTCCCAAAGGCAGCATTAAATCGACCTGCGTAAGTCTGCAGAATTCAGAGTAACCTGTTAGCTCCTCTTCAATACATTATATTGATTTTATGTTATGGGTGGGAAAAACAAACAATATTTACATAACCAATTCAGTGGAAATGAAAAGCAATTAAATATCTGTAAACAGAACTGCAATTGATTAGCATATCTCTGATTTATGTAATTGCTTATTTATGAATATATTTTAGAATATATTTAGTTTGAAAATCTATTGATTCGGATGTTGTTAAAAAAAAAAAGAAATGGAACAAAAATATAACATGATCATCCCCTCTGTGCAATTCTAATTGCTAGTTACATAAACAGAATGCACAAGGGGAGTATGGAGCATATTGTAGGCTCCCCAAGAGAATTCTATTTGTCAAACTAGGCTTTGAGAGGTTATAGAATAAAAACTACAGCTTTCACTGCATCCTGCTCTTTCCCAAAGCTCCAAAGGTGCATAGGTCTTTCTTGCCAATCTTTGCTGAACCTGTTTTATTTACTGCACAAGGTCACAACAATGCCCCCTTCCAAGATGGCATATGGGCCATAAATAAGCAGTAAGTCTTCTACTATCTGATGCATACGGTCTCATTTATTTAATCCTGATGGCCCATAAATAATTTAGACACTGATCAAGAATTGGTCAACCTAGTGAGATGATCCTGCATAGATTAGCATAATAAAAGAAAGATTAGATGCCAACTGAACCAAATACACAGGGATAGGACTCTTTGCCATAACAAATTCTACAGTGGAGACGAGACACACAACTTTATAAAAAATTAAATGAAGACTTTTTCCAGAACACGTACTTTAGAAATATGTACTTTTCGATTTTTTTCATGACATATTTAAATATTTAATATTTCTATGCATGTTCTCTTTAAACCGTTTTCTCTGTATATTTTTTTTATAGTTTTAGTTTTTATCTGAAATGCTTTTATTTTTACATATAATCTGTTATACAATATAATTTACTAACCTTGCTGTACAGTATTTTGCTTATGACCTACTTGTTATTGCAATGGGCAACAGCAGTGAATCATGACTGCTTCATGCGATTGTGACTCCCATCTCTCCCAGACAGCCCAGGACATGGATACCCAGGTGCTACGCTAAGACAGAAGCAACTATGAGTGTTTATTTGTCACTCTGTGTATGTATTTGTGTGTGTCAACTGTTTTATTTTACTCGTTTAAATTAATGTAATCTACTTATTTTATAGTTTATAGATTTTTTTTTGTAGTATAATAATTGATACCAGTTATTCGTCAATTTATTTCACGTTTTATCCATTATCATCGTTGCTAAGCACAGTTGATGCAGTCATGATGCTCTACAAATAAATAAATAAAAAGGTACCACTTTACTAAAATCTTTATTGTTTAATGTCTTTCACAACATATCACATGTGCTGATGGGAACACACAATATGTATCCGTTTACCATCTGCTGGCTATTGTGCAAGCTAAGTAATTAACACACTTCAATTACTACATGTGCTCTGCTGTCCTTAAAAGCAAATGAGTCACTGACCAGGAGAAATATATTATTTCAACCCAAATAAATATTCTTTGGTTCTCTCCATTACTCATAGTTCTTAAATAAAATTACAAAAATTGATTTTTTTTAAATTACCTTAAGACCACTATAGGCACCCAGATGACATCAACTCAATTAAGTGGTCTGACTGCCCAGTCCCCCTAATTTTAACCTTGCAGCTGTAAACATAGCAATTTCAGAAAAAAACAGCTATGTTTACATTGCAGGGTTAATCCAGCCTCTAGTGGCTGTGTCCCTGACAGCCACTAGAGGCTCCTTCTGCGATTCTCAGTGAGAAAATCACACTGAAATGACTCTGAACGTCCTCACGGAGTCAAGCGTCATTTCAGATCCCCATAGGAAAGCATTGAGTAATGCTTTCCTATGGGCGGTTTGAATGCGCGCAGCTCTGGCCACGCATGCGCATTCGGCTCCACTCATGTGCTGACATCGGCAGGGGGAGGAGAGGTCACCAGTGCCGAGGGAGCCCGGCACTGGATTAAAGTAAGTGGTTTTAACCCCTTCAGCCCAGCGGGAGGGGGGTCCAAAGGGAGGGGGGGACCTATTAACCCTATAGTGCCAGGAAAACAGGTTTGTTTTCCCGGTACTATAGGATCCCTTTAACTTTGTTTCTCTAAACATTGCTCTAAACATTGACCATCAATATTTAACCTTGTCGAAATCCCTTGGTACTGAAGAATGTAGGTTAACAATCTGTGGAGAACACCAAGGTTCATTTATATTGTTCAGGGACTGTCAACCATGTTGTTTGATGTAAAAGAGAACTTAGCTACACAGAAAGTACCCGGGTTTTGATCCACAAGATACGCATCTGTTTGTGGCAACTTGTGGCCAAGTTGCTCTAATATTGGTGGTTAATGTTTAGAGAAAGTTAAATAAGAATGCCGTAGTATTTAAATAATAACTTTTCCCAATCTGACACTGTCTAAATTGCCCCGTGATTACTACTGACATCTCATCAGACCATAGATTTTGACATTTTCTATTGAAATAAGTGCTCTATGACTTGGCAGTGGTCAAATGTGAATTTTAATTGATTTTATAATGCTTCTACAATCAATCCAAGATACATAGAAAGATTTCATACACAGAAGAACCTCTTGAGGTATGAACAATGTCACAGATATTGACATTGGCCTCCAGAATAGTACAGGAATTTACAATTCACATTATAGAAAAAAAAAAAAAATACAATAAAGTAACACAATCTAGTAATTCAAATATATGATAGCAGTTAATAGAGATTTGCACAAGGAAATCCCTTGACAAAAGAACATTATGCCTCTCACAATCAGGAAACGACATTGGATTCTTTCATTAAAGCAGAAATAAATATATTTTTCTTTTTTATGTCTGTAGTTTATCACATGCCATAACAACAATATAAGGCCTGTTAATTATTGTGACTAATAAAATATGATTTAGAATTTGCTTTGAATAATGCTTAATAATGCCAAAGATAAAACATGCCATTTTATAGCAAATAAATATAAATAAAACAAGCCCCACATTTATATTTCAATCTACATTCAACATTTATTTTAAATATATTTTATGAATATAGAATTCACGATCTAAAGCACTAACATCAGCTGTCTTAATGCGATAGATTCAAATAGTTGATCATTCCATGCAGCTAGATTTTTAATGTTAACAGGAACAGACTGGACTGAAGGAGAAAATGGAAGGTAAAAGTTAGTCAGTGCAAGGTTACAAGGGGTCAGCATGATAGGAGGTGTTATTGGGTTCAGTTAAAAGTAAACCTGTCATGACAGGTCCATGTTAACATGACCCTCCCACCAAATGTATTGAATACTATAGAGATACATGATGTATTCAGTGTTCAATAGTTAGATATTACCTCACCACATCTCCAATCTAATGTCGCCATGTTGTAAAGAGAGCTGGGTATAACCTTCTGAATCACCCACTTATGGTCCGCTCACACTCTACTCATTTCTTTCTTTCATTTTTCCTGCTTGGAGACACTTCCTCAATGATGCCAAAATCATTTATTATTATAATAAAAAGGCTAAAAAAGCTAAAAAACAAAAAAAAAAAAAAAAGATTCATGCCAACACCCATTTATCATTAAAAAGTGACCATAGACTTTTCAGGTAAGAAAAAAAGCCAAAAACTCCAAATAATTAGATTTTTTTTTTTTATTTTTTTTTTACCAGAAAAGTCTGTGGTCATTTGGTAATTTTTTCATGATAAATGGGTGTTAGCATGAATCACTAATTAGTTTTTGTTTTAGTTTTTTTTAGCTTATTGGTATAATTTAGCAATTTAAGGGTTAAGCACTGAATCCATGCCAACCCACATCAGTTGTAAAGACCCCCATTTCTAGGATCAATATCCAGGACATATCTTTTTGAATCTTATTTATATTTCCCACATGTTATCAGTAATGTCAGTCACTCCATTCCTGTACTTCCTATCTAGTGCTAGCAGTATTGGTTAGGGAGTTACCATAGCAAACACAGCACATGCACAGTAACTGCTATGCTTGGAGGGCAGATCGACAGACAGTAGGAGGTGCTTTCTGCTCTCCCTTGTCACCCATCTCCTATTAGCAGGGTCTATGCTAAAGATTTGATTGATAACTAGGAGAAAGGTTTTTAATACTTAATTTTGAAGCAGGCACTGAGAATAGCATTGCAATAAAAAAATGACATATACTAGCTTAGTATACCCACACAAATGGGAAGGGGCTAGGTGTGCCAACAAACTAATGGCCAAAATATACGGTTCCCAGTAAAATATGTGCTGTTGATATGCAGTAGGTCCGGTAAACAAAATGGAGGGACTGCACTCATGTTAAAATGGAATAAACCACTATGCATTAGTTCTCCAGAGTCCAGACCACTGGAATGGCAAGGCCCAAAGGGCCTAAACTAGAAATATTTATGTTATATACTAGAAATTATTTAGTAGGAGGACTAGGGACCTCCACTCATATTTCTTAGGCTCCAGTACCATCATGGCTGCCTCTTAGCTTACTGGCATATATTCTTTCTTTTAGCAATTTCACTAGTGGAATGTATGCATTACATGTATAACTACCTGAAGTTTAAAGTGTCATCTACATATTTGGCGGGTGAAATGCAAAACATGCACTGTTATTATCCATGTGTATTTGTAACTGTATTTTAGATGTGTTAGTAGAAGTAAGCATATACTGCATTATGTAACCAGATTTAATTAAACACGGCACTGTGATTGTATCACTGAGTTAGAGTCTAATCAGGAAAGCAAGCACATACTAGATGCATAAGATAACGGTTGTAAAGTGATCTGTACGTTGATTCCCCAGCACAGTCATTTTTGCATAAATTCCCCATCAGTGGATGCTTTGTAAAGTAACCATCTGCCTAACTGAAGAGGTCTAATGGTCCGCATCTCATTATTGTGCTTGTGGTACTTTACCAGGAAAAAAAAAGAAAAATGTGAAAGTACATTTAGTCCATTTGTCTGGAATTAAAAAAAAGAAAATCCAGTTGTAAAAACGTGCTTTTAATTCCTGGGTGAGCTCAATGCATATTCTATGTCTCTGTTGATTTCCTTTATTTTAGTGGTGACGTCTGAAATGACTACTTCTTTAGATTTATATGCCTATAGTTTTAGTCTATATTTGGTTCAAATCTATCAATGCAGTAAACCAAGTTGCTATTCTTTACCTAATTCATTGAAATAGCACACACAGCACTAACAGAACATAGAAAACCACAGAGATCAATAAAATTAAAAATGTCTTTACTTGGTTTTTAACTTTTTTTCGTAGTCTACTATTATTTTTCAGTACTTTAAAGGGAGTTTAAAAGCCTTTAAAAGCCTTACAAATCACTGTCCTAAGGCTTTTAAAGGTATACGGTATGTAACACTTTCACGCATTACCTTTCCAATTTAATTTCATGCTTTATCAACACTTATTAATGCTTTATTCTTGCAATATATGAAATCCCTATATATTAAAAAAAAAAACGGTATTGTGACTTGATTACTTAATTACTAGTGTATGCAAATATCTTGTATGGCAGGTCTTACAGGTTTTCTATAGTGTTAGGAATACAACTTTGGCGCGTGGACCTTGGCTGGGTCCCATGAAGAACCACTACGAGAGCCCAAGCAGAGAAACCTGTTCACAATGTGTGCACTGATCCGTCAGCATCCATCCAGGCTCCAAGACCTGAAGCTATCCTCTATAGTTCAGTGTTTTTGGCATTTAGCTTGTAGATTATGAGTGTGTGGAACTTGCGGAAGACACTTATTGAGCCTGTATCTGTATGCATATCATATATATGATTCTATTCAGTGTCTATGTGCCGCTTGTTTTTAATATGCTCTGTGCTGTTGTGAATGTTTATGCCTGGACGCTTTGCCACTCTCTACGTAAATAGACCAAGCTTGTTTCTTACTATATGAAAAATATGCAGTTTATCCTATGCCATGTTATTGTCTCTCTTTAACAGCTTGCTTTTGCTACTGTGGCATCGCAGGCCCGTTTGTCAACTCGGGTGTCGATAATGAGCCCAATGTGACTATTTCATAGTGAGACTTTAAAGGGCATTATATTTGGCTCTTGAGTAAAATTACATAATCAGAGAACATATATAAATGCATTGCATGCATTTTACTAATAGTACTTAAAGTCTGCACTAATAATACAGAAGAAAACCCCAAAAGGGATTGAGATAATTAGCTTTTTTAAATTGGTGCACACACTATGTACAATGAAATTAGGAACTAAAGATTTTCAGTAGTCAATAGAGTCGAAGTCATCATAATGTTATGTTACAAAAAAAGTTGATCTAACTCCAAAATTCCATGACTATGCGCCCAAAATACCTGCAAGAACTGGTTGATTCAACTGAGACAGTATTCTGGAAAATTGTTAAAGATATTCCATAAATAAGTCAGGCTCTTCAAGAGTACAATGGGGTTTCTACTTTGTACTCTTATAATATAATATGGCAATGAATGCTATAAACCCTGTATAATATAGAGTCTTGTGTGTAAAACTACCTATAATTATGTAAAGCCGTAATACGATCACTAAATAAGATGTACCCTTAGTTACAGATGAGGACACTTTACCGTAATCATCAGTGCTTCTGAAATACAGAAGACAACGCAATGTTGGACACAAACTTTGTATATCATTACAGTATAATGCGGAGATAAACTCCTCATAATTAGTTATATTAATGATAAGATAAGATAATTCCCAGTGCTATCTGGAAAGAATGTAATGAAGCACTGGCTTGCTTATCAAGAAGCACTAGCTGTGGTGGAATGGGGAGAAACCCTCTTCCATTGCCAAAATCTACAACCCTGCATTACATAAAGACAGAAGAGAAGATTGCTCAAAGAGGCAGAGCCTGTCCTTGCAAACAAGGGATATGGTGTCCTCCTAAGTCACCAGGGATCATTAAAATAAAATGGCATTTATCTACGGCAACTGCAAATATCTATTTGTCTTCTAATGCAGATTTTCACCTTCCCCAGGTGATCACCATGCCTCCCAACAGTCCTGGATCTAGCAAGACTTTGGGGTTTTGTTCTGCTCTAGGGCACTGGGACCATGCAGAGAGCACTTCAGCAAAACTCTCTGCATGGTCTGTCCTTAGTGGGGCTCATCAGGTAAAGCTGTCATACAACCCCGGGCTGACATTCCCTTTCCATTATCAGCTCATCCCCTTTCTGGGCTGATTTTAAATTTTTGGCTTTGCAACTGATGCATGTGGCATAACTGGCATTCCTCTTTAGGCCCACCCATCCCTAAAGTGCATTCATACCTCCCCGTTTTGATGCATTACTTTGTCCACTACAAAATCATAATTTTGTATAGTTTCTAATAAATATATTTGTACTATAAGATATTTTATTCCTATAATTTTTCTGCATAAATTAGAAGATGGTACAAAGTAACAAAAAAATATTTAAATTTTTAATTATTAAAAGGACACTATAGTCACCAGAACCAATACAGATTAATGTAGTGTTCTTGTGTCTGCAGCCTGTCGATGCAGGCTTTGTAATGTAAACACTGCATTTTCATGGAAAAGGCAGTCTGTACATTGCTGCCTAGTAATAAATTTAGTGGCAGTCATTCAGACGGCCACTAGAGGTGCTGTTCAGCATCTCCACGCTCTGCATGATTGATTAGATGCAACTCTATGAAGGGATGCTGATTGGCACAACGTAAAAGCATTGAATTGACTAAGTTTATAAAGATTGATGATCTCACACACGGTGGCAGAGTCAGGTTGAACACATTTTCAGCTAAATTGGAACAGAGCAGGGGACCTAAACTGCCATACCAGGACAATAGTGTCAGGAATACCTTGGTATTTCTGAAACTATAGTGTTCCTTTAAATTGAATTTTTATTGAAAAATATAGGTATTTGCAGCACCAAGAGGACATATTTCTACCTGTGATGAACATGCCAGAAGATTGTAACGTTCCGGGATACTATCTTTGCTCTGTTCTCCCATTTTCTAGGTCTAAATTCTCTGATCCATTGGAATGATTGTAAACAATGTTTCATCTGCCTTTTGACTTTCAGGGCGAGCTTTGAAATTATGCCATAACGTTTGTACATGTATCTGTTTTGACAGCGAATGGAAGGCATACTTAAGTTAAAATCCTCCAAAAGAGGGTGCAATACCACATTCCGATTAGCTGTACTAAATTCAGAGCGTAAGCATACAATTAGGGACTACAGGAAAACGTACATTTGACTATTGTTTCTGGAAGCTGCTTAAGCAGTAAGTATTGCAGTTCACATGTTTTTTCCCCATATTAAATTTAGTGTAGGAACCACCAGTATTAACACGATATGGCCATATGGTGTAACCAAACCCCATATTTGTTTGCTAACAAAGGTGATTTTAAGTAGCTTTGTAAAACAGTATTTTTGTGTCTGTGTGCGCTGTTCCTTAAAGAGACACTATAGACACCAGAACTACAGCAGAATTAAGTGATTCTTGTGTCTACAGTGTGTGTCTCTGCAGGCTTTTCAATGTAAATGCTGCCTTTTCAGAGAACAGGCATTTTTTTACATTGGTATCTACTAACATCTCTAGTGCCAGTCACTCAGACGGCCACTAGAGGTGCTTCTTGTGTCAGCGCTATACAGTGTGCATGGAGGCGTTGAACGTTCCCCATAGAGATGCATTGATTCAATGTATCGCTTTGAGGAAATGCTGATTGGTTCAGGATGTTTTTTTTTGCCAGGAATGAGCAATGGGAAAGCATTGGGTTGGCTAAGAGTATTATAATTAATTAACTTAGCACCGGGGCAAGGCCAGCCACGGAGAGACTGGCATGACTTGGGAGAAAAGTTGGGTGAAATCACATTTTTAGAGCGATCTAAAAGAGCACGGAACCTAACGGCCATCAGACACTTTAGTGTTAGGAATACATGTTTGTATTCCTTGTCACTATAGCTTTCCTTTAATCTGTTTCCCTTTAATATTGTATAATTAGGCTGTGCCTAAAGCCTGACTGTATTCCTTACCTTAAACCCCTCCCTTCCCCTTTTTTATCTCTCTATCTCTCTCATGACTATCTTATTTCTATACTTCCTTTTTACGTCACCCTTCTTTTTCTTCTTCTGTTTGGTTGTTGAATATTTGCCCATGCTGCTTACTCCTTTACTCTTGGTAATAAAAATAATTTAAATATAAATAAATAAAACCAGCGGTATAGCATTCTAAATGTTGTTTTCTTTTGATGCAGCTGAACTGATTTACCTAATTTACTTAAAAAAAATATGAACTACAAAAAAAGTGCCAGTTATTTTGTGAGCAAAATTCACAGAAAAAAGTCCTGACTTAGGTGTTTATATGCAGAGAACGTAAATAGTCTAAAAATGGCTTTAGGTGTGAAATGATATATCAGAGAGGTTAAACACAGTGACATCACACACATAATGTGACATATCTAGCAAAAGATATGTTTGTGGTAATTATGGTAATTCACACATAGAACAGGCACTCGTGGGTGATGAACGTCAATGGTTTGGATCAATTAAATTCTCTTTACTCACCTTTCGAGATGACGTGTTGGTGATGTTTACACTGGACCATTTGACACTGTGAGTTCTATGTGATATTAGTGCTGTTCGTTCCTGTTTGCGACTTCTGGTTTAATTCAATAAACATGAAATTGGAGTGAATTTAAAACTGAATTGAAAAAATTGTCTAAATAAGCTGAAATTGTGACCAAATCTAAGACAAGTGTGCCTAAAATTTGGCATTTGGATTTGAATTCGATAAAATGTGATATTTAGTGAATCAAACCCTTTCATATTTAAGGTTTTAGGAAGAGAATATATAACACAAACATACAGTGATGTGCATCTAGGGATAAACTGCACTCTAGAGCATGACAGTAAAAAGAAAAATGTATACAGAGGCATCCAGCAATATTAAAATAGAAAACTAGGATATGAAGAACCATGCATTATTCAGGCTGCCAGACACAATTTATAATGATATGTTACTCTTTACATAAGCAAAAAATATATTGCCTGTGAGAGGATTAATATGTAGCTTTTCCCTTTTTAATCAATAAAACATCAGGCACTGATATGTGGATTAGATAGGTATAATAATGGATCAAATAAATTTGTGCAATGCACAATGTGATCAAAGCTATGATTTTACATCATATATATCAATCATATGGTCTGATACATATTTGTATGTTGATGGTGAGTAAGAACCCCACACAATGTTTGTTAGGATTGGAAACTTGCAGTCTTTCAGCAGTGTTAAGACCGGAAATCCCATCAATCTTAGGCATCAACTATTTAACAATGGCCATTTATCTATTCATCTAAGGATTTCTATAGTTCATTGATAGAATAAGCCCTAATTCATTATCATACCTGTGGATATTTCTAAAGGACAAAGAGGGACATTTTAATCATAGGGGTGTGAGTGGGGTGTTGTAAATAACCCTAGTAGAGTATCTAATAAATAAAAAAAAAATTATACATGTCCACTCGGCCAATATGGGGACACAAATTTCCATCCTGTGCTAATCTGCGAGAAAACGAGTCATGCAGGCCTAAAGTCTAATGTCACTATTGTCCTACAGACGACAAGGCCAAATATCAGCTATATTGGTCTTGCATCACAGAATTGTTTTCGTCAGGTTTCATTGTCCTAAAAAACAATAAAATAAAGTTATTCAAACTAAGCTTTTTTCTCAACTTGATTTTTTCTAACTAGAGACCATTGGCTGACTGACTAAACACTTTGTATCTGTTCCTTGTAGATTATATAAAAGAGACCCTTAGCATAGTCATAAATCTAGAAAACTCACAATTGTTGTATTAGAGTTTGTATGAAAGGAGCACTATAGAGAAAGGAAAACAAACCCGTTTTCCTGGCACTATAGGGTCATTAAGTCCCCTCCCACCCTCAGGTCCCCCCTCCCCCTGGGCTGAAGGGGTTAAAACCCCTTCAGCACTTACTTTAACCCAGCACCAGGCTTCCTCGGCGCTGGGGAACTCTCCTCTCCCTGCTGACATCAGCTCCGAATGCGCATGCGCTGCAAAAGCATTACTCAATGCTTTCCTATGCACGTCCAGCGTCTTCTCACTGTGATTTTCACAGTGAGAAGCGCGGAAGCGCCTCTAGCGGCTCTCAGTGAGACAACCACTAGAGGTTGGATTAACCCTTAGTGAAACATAGTAGCTGAAACTGCTATGTTTTCAGCTGCAGGGTTAAAACTAGAGGGACCTGGCACCCAGACCACTTCATTGAGCTGAAGTGGTCTGGGTGCCTATAGTGTTCCTTTAATCTTTCTTTCTATTTAATTTTTTTCTCACACTCATTAATGGCCATACTGCAATCCTATCTAACAGACCATCATGTGAGTAATCCTAATATGGCCAAGTTTAAGTGCCTAATTAGCTTTCCTACATTTATTTCATTTTTCTAGCAAGCAATCTGCCTATCTGTCTCAGGAGATAGTAGTGCGAAAGGGTTAATATTGACACTGTCAGCTTGATGTAGTCACTGAACCTTATTTTTTTTAACACAAAGGTTCCATCGCATTGAATTCAGATTGCATTAAGGTTGCATTCTTGTTTTACTTTATTTTCTATACCGTAAAAAATAATTTTCTTTCTACATCCATGACTTGAGAAAAGGTTAAATCATTGCTGCCATGCTGAGATATGTTATCGTACAGAGTACTTAAATGTAAAAACCACACTGACAATGGTTACACCCCTAACAGAAATTACTTTTGCTGTTTCAGATGTTCTGCTGTGATAAGCATAAAAACATTTTCAAGTCTTTTGTGTTAGCCGTATGCATAAAAAACAGATTATCTTCACATGGAGTGTCCTCATCTTATTGTCCAACTTGATTGCTTTTCCTTAATATATGAAACCCGCTAACCACATTTCTTACATTTAATTCCAGCCTTTCAATGAGAAAAAAACTTTGGAAGTACACAAAGTACAACAATGTTTTGCTACTGTGCATTCATTCTAGTTTGATCTACTTATTTTATATAACTTAAAAATTAGAAACAGCACTTTTTTTTTTTAAAGTGATCCAATTAGGAAAATTGATAAAATATGAGTATGATAACACAAACATGAAATGCTTGACCTTAAAGGGGCACTGTAGACATCAGGACAACTATAGCTTAATGCAGTTGTTCTGGTGAGTAGTCAGTCCTTGCAAGCATTTTAATGTAAACACTGTTTTTTTCTGAGAAAAGGAAGTGTTTACATTACAGCCTAGGAACACCTCCAGTGGCCACTCCTCAGATGACCACTTGAGGTGTTTCCTGGGTCAGTGTTGCATATTGTGCAGCACTGACGTTCAGCGTCTCCATGCTCTGCATTGATTCAATGTATTACTATGAGAATAGATAGATAATAATAGAGAGAGAGCAAGAGATAGATAGATAGATAGATAGATAGATAGATAGATAGATAGATAGATAGAGATAGATAGAACTGTTGATCTTGAGGAAAGTCCCGTGTAGTGGGCTGAAACGTCGATCATTTTAAATATGCTTTAATAAAACTTGGATTTTTTATCTGGACCGTGAGTGCTGCTACCTCTTTGGATTTCTTGGATATTTAAAGCCTTGGCCTAGCACCCGGCACACAAGGGGCATTTAAAGCGTGAGTGCAAGAGCATTTTTTTAGATAGATGGATTAGATAGATTATTGATAGATATATTAATAGATAGATAGATTAATAGATAGATAGATAGATAGATAGATAGATCTTTTCATCAGTGCAGGTTACTGAACATATTAAAAATCCATCTTACTGGCATTTTGCTGTTTAACTTCTTAGATTATTGGAATATGTATAACATTTATTGCTTGATCATTTCCTTTGAGCCATATAAATTGCACAGTATACTTTAGTTGCCAGACGATGCTGGTCAAATATTTAAATAGAGCTTAGAGAACTCTTTAAAGTAATACTGATCACAGCCAGCCATTACATTAGTATTAAGATTAGCACTTCCCTGACTTATATTTGTCTGTTACATAATAAAAAATGATAACTTGGTGCATAATTCATACAATCCATTCATCTGTATTTTAAAATTACAGTCTGCTGTTCAGATATCAAGGAAACCCAGTTCGGTTTGAATAACTCTTCAAAATAAATGTCATCTTTTCATGCATTCTATGTAAGAAATCTGATGTTCCCAAGTTTAACTCTAAATGCAATCACTGCCAATTCATTTATATAAGCATTGTCCCTCATATTTTTTTTTCAATAATTCACATCCATCACATTTACATCCATCACATTCCCATTTTGTGCCTAGAATCAATAGTACTACCATTTTGCTAATTTTAAATGGAGGAACATGTAGTCCAAGTTCACATAACACAAGTAACTTGGGTGTTGCCCAGTAAAACTGAGAGCGGCTATGAAAGGGATTTCAAACTCTGCCCCCCCCCCCCCCCCCAGATGTCGATGACCTCCCAGAATTCTTTGAATACAATATGAACATGAATGTTACATTTAGCCCAGAGTTGGTGAAAGGGAAATGTAAAATTTAGGCTTAAAAAACAAATCTAGACAGGTTCTTCAATATAGTATTCCATCTGTGTAATTAATATGAAGGGTTGTGGTCTTTCTTTACCAATAGTACATTGGCAGCATTCAATAAAGTCTAACAGAGTTTTGGGGGTTCGATGCTCCTTGTGGACCTCCACGAGAATTTAAAAGCTTGGGCACCAGATTCTACAGAAGGAATTTTCCATTAAGCTTCTTGGCTTAGCTGCCCGATTACGAGACTAAAGGGGAAATTATTTGATTTTAAGTTGACTGATCAAACTCAATCTCTCCCTTCTTTTGGATATGCTTTTCAAATTATCACAAGTTACATGCTTTTTTTTTTTTTTTTGCACACATTTCCATATACTTTAATGGTGACGTTTGCAGATATATCATTTGAAAAGTTTATCAGACTGTGATAATTTGAAAAGCTTATCCAAAACATCTAAGCGAAGGGCTTAGCCTGTTCTCACTCTTTGGGAATAACCATACCAACTCCCAAATTCTTAATCTAACTGTCCCTATTTTTTTCTGATCATTTGCATTTCAATGGGCCTAAGCTAGTCTAAATGTGCAGCTATTAGCCATTCTCTTGCACTTATATAATACCAGTTATCTCATTCCTTTTACCTTCATACTTGTGGATATTCATAGATAGCATCGCTTTTGTTTCTTTTGGTTCAGGTGGATAAACATCATTGCACTAAATGCGCACCCTCACCTTCTATATTTATTCCAAGCTGTCAAATATTTCTCCCTAAATCATTCCTTATGATTATGTTGAAGATCACCAATTTTGTTTTGTGTCATCATTACCATGTGGTATTGTCTGAGCAATAGTACTCTCTCCAAATATAACATTTTGGCACTAGCTTTAAAAACACCCACCTCTTATGACATCCACTTGACATCACAGGAGTTACTCTCCCATCTCCAATCTGTACTTAAGTTTACTTTACTTATCTCTCACCCACAGAACCAAAACCACTCATTCCAGATTTTTTATGGAACATACATTGGCAAAACAGAATTTCTATACACTGATACTCCACCAATTCCAAACTCCCAAATCTGTCATACTAAAAGCTCACTATGTGGTATAGTAGACCAACACTGCTGCATAACATGTTTTTTGAGGTATTATTCCAAAAAGGGTTGCATACCTCTGTGATAAAACTATTGAGCTACCAAATTCCCTGATACTTTTAATCACACTTTTATTCCTGTAAAGACATAAAATACTCCCTGATTAGATATCTTAGTATTGATCCCCTTCCACATGCTTGTGAGTGGATCTTTGGAACTCTTACTCATCTCAGATGATGGAGTTTGGGTGACCTAATTACAGAATGATTAGCATTGATTTTTGGAATCTGAACTAGTTACGTTTTTGGATTATTTTGGGTCGCAACTGAAATCAAAAAAAGAGATCAGGTGCAGTGGGTCCAGGAGTCAGTTAAGTCACTTAAGTCACACTACAAGTCAGACTCCCTCATCCCTGGGTGTTGCAATAGGCATACCAGACCAACCTGATTTTTTAGTTACGTTTTTGGGTTTGGCCAAATACATAAGGCTTTAGTCTCATCCTGCACCTTTTTCTTCACCATATTTTTTTCGTCACCATATTTTTCGATGATGCTCTTTTTGATGTTTACCTTTCTCTAAGGTACTGCCTTAGTAATTCACAAGCTAATTCAGGGCACCTTTGGAATTCTGTCAGTTGTTTTTCTTCTTTTTCTCATATTTTCTTCGGGCTTTCTTTTCCCTCCTCTATTTTTAGTTCTGAGTGATTGTTCTGCTGTATTATTGCCTGTTAATACTATTTTACTTGTCCACTACACGTATATCTCTTTGGGATTATAAAAAATTCTTAAAAATACATTTTACATATCCGGAAGAGTAGAGTTTAGCTTCAGAGCAGCTACTATTTTAAGTTTCAGTCTACTGCATTTTTCATTATTAAACATTTTTAGAAAGTTCCCAGCCATAAAAATACATTTTCTTCTCAGTAGTGAGTTTGGACTCTGAAGTAGGATAAATGGATTAAATGTCTGCCGTATTAACTTGAATGTGCTTTCCGAGTGAGACTGGTATCAATAGGAAAAACCAATGGGCTTAGATGACAGAGTGACACAGGGTTCATAAAGTAGTACCAGTATAATTATAAACGGCAATGTTACTATGGTAACCACAAAATCTGTTGATTTTCTAAAAACTAAATAGAAATATAACTAGACCAGGTCATAAGTTCAGAGTGTTACTAAGTTGTGTGGTTAAACACCCCACTTGATCTCTTCTTCAGCAAAACAAATTTACAGCTATGCAAATATCCAACTGAATCACATCAAAATTGTGTGCAGTTAAAGGAACAGTTTAGGCACCATATCAACTTAATTGAAATTAAGTTGTTATCGAGGTCTCAGTCAATCAGTGAATCCACCTTCATTAAACTGGCTGGAAAAGAAACGTACCTTTTTCAAGCCAGTTTTATTAAAGGGGGATTCACTGACTGACTGAGAGCATCAATTGACCCCTCTCAGCCATTCAGCTGCACCGTTGCCCGATTCTGCAAGAGCCTTCCATTTTACAGATTTTTACAAAACAGAAGGACAGAGTGGCCAGGAGATGCAGTGCTGGAACACAGACTTAGGGGATAAACCATTTAAGAAAGGTTCATCCCCTTAAGGTGAGCCAATGCCAAGGCCTTCCTGGCACCATAACAACTTAATTTTGATGAAGTTGTTATGGTGCAAGGAGTGTTCCCTTAATTGTGCTTCAGCTGCAAATCCTGTCCCTAAAATGAACTAGATAATCAATCTTGAATTGTCACGCTTTAAGACTGAGCCCGGAGAGTTTTAAAATTATGAACAACTATGAATATGCAAAACTGTCCTCAAAAGTAGACTAATATGAAATTGTATAACTTACAAACATGCATAAGCCTTAAAATGTTATTCCAAGCATTACAATCACTACAGCCCGCTGTTGTGGTTATTATATCAGGAGTACCCTGGCCCAGTTCCCAGGTGATGGGGCAAATCATTTAGCAATGGTTTGCCCCCTAACCTGGGTACCTGCAGAGCTCCGTTGCTCCCTGGTAGTCCAGTGCTGTAATACATAGTCCTGTTTGTACTGTATGCTATAGTTTGTACTGTATGCTATAGTTGTTCTATTTTCTTTAGAAATTATTAAGAATTGATCATTTAAAAAAAAAAAAAAAAATTGTTAATTTTTTTAATTTTTTAGCCAGTCCTTAAAGTTTACTTGTGAGGTTAGAGGATCTAATTAATGCTCACAAAAGCTTGAAATTTCACTTGCCAATGTCTGGTGGCAACTGGATGTTGGGAGGTATGATATATAAGTTTATAAGCTAGGAAGCATGACTTGGGGCAAGATATAATGAGTAAACATTTCAGTATATGGAATGTGATCATTTGTGTTTATGACACAATTATATTTACTATATACAGTTATATTTACTATAGATAAACCCCCTCTTAAACACAGATCGAATTGATTTGTTTGGTTACACTCGAAGCTTGAACATATCAAGCTTAGTATGTTGAAAAAATAATCTATGCCTAAACTCATTTAAAACTAGCACAGTGACAATAAATTGTCATGCTTTTAGTTTTAAACGAGTTTAGGCATGGATTTTGTTTCTTAGCAGTTTTAGTAAATCATGACACTTAGGGGTGAAGCAGGTCTCCGTCCACTGCTGTTCTGAGATTGAATACTTCATTACTGTCAGTATCATGATACAGATAATTTGAATCAGGGTTTTTACCATTCATTCAGAGCTAGAAATATAAATCACGTTTGTCAGTCACGGCCCGGTTTACTTCTTTTTCACTTTTATGGATCCATAAAGGTGACTTCGGTAATTGAAACCCAAGACTTGATGTTCCTGGACTAATCAGTGATTTTCTACGTATTTGCAGGAGCGAAACACTCCACAAAGTAGGGGAAACAAAGGCTTCAAAAAGCAATGTAGAAATACCCAGCAAAATAATACATTGTTATAAAAATCGATTGAAATAATAGTGAATATAAAGGTATAAAGATCAAGTCATTGTAATACAACAACTAACACACAACATCACAACAATCACAACCAATTTACAGGGCTATTCATTAAATTGAGATCTATCTAGGAACTCAAAGTGGATTTAAAATATGAGGGCAAAATAGTCAATTTGGAAAAATGATCCACGTCAGCTGTGCTCCCTAGTCAGCTATGTTGGCTTTAAAATGAATCCACCACTTGTGGGGACACCGAATTAGTTGCAAAGACTCCTACAAGGTGACATGTTATGGAATGTTAAACATTTTTAAACCAAATCTTAAACCAGTGTAAAAAAACGTAATTGCATTGATTTTAAATTATTAACCTGCAATTTATGAAAAAATGTATGATTGCCACCTTGGCCCTATTTTATTGCTACACATTAAAACTACACTGATTTTATTATAACTATAAAGGGAGAATACTTCCCCTTACTTGGCTGTAGAAATGAAAAATAAAAATTCTT
Source organism: Pelobates fuscus (assembly GCF_036172605.1). Lineage (NCBI taxonomy): Eukaryota > Metazoa > Chordata > Amphibia > Anura > Pelobatidae > Pelobates > Pelobates fuscus. The sequence goes on along the minus strand of NC_086318.1, from coordinate 309,083,952 downwards.
TAAACTCGGATACAAATTTCCAAACGCAAGCATAAGAAAAAGGTTTATTTTTTCCTTCTTTTTTGTTTTTTTTATTAAGCGGCAATTAAAAAAAAAAAACCCCAAAAAACAAAACAAAACAAGGGAGTACAATAAAATTGATTACACCATTGCTCAGAAAACATGATAACAATTGTGGGTCTTGTGGGTCTTCTATTGCTAGATATGAAACCAACAATATTTACTCCCTCGGTGAAACAAAACATTTCCTGCAGAGCAGGACATTAGCTGCCACTTCAAGAAACATCAAGTAGAAGTGTGCCCAGGAGCTCTGCCACAAGGACCTTCCAGTTAATTGCAGCATCCATTATGGTACTCTCATTGGCACTAACATCTGCCTCAGCCTGTTGAAATATTAATGCTCGGAGCATACTTTAGAATCACTTCTACTCATATGAAGCATGTAGTCATATTGTACAAAAACAAATATATTCCCACGCACCGGTGATATATCGATGTAGTCATATTAAAGCAAATAAAGATTTAAACACACACAAATATAGCTGCTGTACAAATCGTTTATAGATTTCTATTACTATCAGACATACTTTACTAAGATTCCTCATTAATAATGCAGTGATCATCAATCTTGAAAAATGGAATACACTCTCAAAACATTGCCAATCTACAGTATATCAAATGCAGCGTCTCTGTGCTTAGCAGCCTGAGATTTCTGACCCTCAGTCATGGTCATGTCAGTGATTAAAACATGGTTTAATGCCCCAAAGGTAAAATGGGTCGAAAAAAATCAAGCCAAACGGTGACCTGTCTGGGAGAACGAAACAGTTGCATTGTGTGGCTTGATTTTTTCGACCCATTTTACCTTTAGGTGCCAGGCCTGGAGTCTGTATACTTTACTGAGTTTAATAAATGACACCTCAAAAAATTAAGGCCATCTGAGGTCTCTTTAGTAGCCAGTACATGATTCCAAACCTCCCAACTTTTCAAATGGACAAAGAAGGACATTTAAATTTTAGAAGTGGCAAATTACAATGTAATTTAGAACAAGGACAATGCATCCTGTATACACAGACTAATTTCTAAACACATAGTAGTTTAAAGATACATTACTGAGAGTTCTGTTACACACTCAGTGAAGTAGGCTGGCCCACCCAAGTGGAGAATGCAGAGTACCGTTTAAACCAGGGGTAGTCAACCTTTTAATACCAACTGCCCACTTTTGTATCTTTGTTGATGGTAAAATTTCCTTACCGCCCACCAGTGACGCAGTAACTAATTTTATAGCGCAAGTGCAATTTTTTTTTTATTTTTAACATTTATTTTCCTTTTTTTTATATACTTTTTTCTGTGTGTGTCTGTGAGGTGCAGTGTGTATGTGTTTGTATGTATATGAAGGGTGCAGTTTAATATGTGTTTGTGTGTAAAGGGTGTAGTGTGTGAGAGGTGCAGCGTGTGTATGAAGGAGCAGTGAGTGGGTAAAGGGTGCGGCGGCAGTGCGTAAGTGAGGGGGCAGTGCGTGTGTGAGGGGTGTAGTGTGTGTGTTTGTGTGTGAAGGGTGCATAGGGTCTATGCTGTGTGTAGGTGGGTGAGATGTGAAAATCTATCTTAATGTCTAACCCTCCCTTCTTCATACCTTTTACCAGGGAGGGGGGGGCATATGCCCAAGCGGGCTTACAGCAAGGCTGGCTCTACTTGGGCCAGCAGGGGAGATGAAAGGATGCTCCCTGCCGGCCTTGGTCCATGGCCAGCGAGGCTCACTGGGTGTTCTCTGCAGAATCCACCATCGCCCACCTGAAATCCCAAACTGCCCACTAGTGGGCGGTAGGGACAAAATTGACTATCCCTGGTTTAAACATTCTCTGCAGGATCCTAATGGCCTGAACATAGCACTCACACTATGCTTGTTGGGGATAGTACCCTGGTGTCTACAAATGTGGGACTCCAGAGAACTAAGTTTGGACAGGACTAAAAAATCAGGACGGTCCCACAAAAACTGGGACTGTTGGGAGGCCTGAATAAGGCTATTTGTGCCGTCTGTCTTGGATATTTCAAGATGTAGGTAAATTTGTTCGGGAGAAGGTGGATACCTTGTACTGCATGGGGATTTAAATGATATTACATGAATTTATATATGTCTGCAATACCCACTTGATATGTATATGAAAATATGGTTTTCTACATGCCTGAAATGTCTCCTTTCTTTATGCACATGAAGATGGTTTGATTTTTAAATTGATTCAACAATTTCATATAAGGCACTTTACAATATTTCATGGGTTACCAATATACTAAGTTTCTTGAATTGGGTCTGCATGGGAGGTTGCATCCTATAGTTATGCACTCTGAATAAAATATAATCTGAATATAGCAGTAATGAGTTCAACAAAGTCAGATTTATATTATATTTTTTTTCTGGGGGAAGGGGGGTTTAGAGTGGCACCTTAGAATTCTGTGTTCATAGATGCCCAAGACGTAATCCAGCCCTTGTCCTTTCACAACCATTCTTGGACAAATACATTTTATGGGGAAGAGCTATCAACGTGATCTGTAAAATGTCCTTAATTTGTTCATATTTATTTTTTTTCATATGTATTAAATTGTCCTAAAAACGGTCTAAACAGTGTTTTCATTTCTCTGCCTAAATTCTGCTATTTTTCACAGAAAAGTCCATATCAGAAAAGACCCCCAAATCTGGAGTGTTTAAGTAAAGATAAGTAAAACAGAAGACTTATATGGAGGAAAAAGCTTGATAAATCTGTTGCTTTGCCAGAAAAAAAATGCATCCATTCAAAAATGCTCCTAAATGTAGCAACAGACAAAAAACAAAAAACAAAACAACAGACTTAATACATTTTGCAAAAGAAATTAATTTTAAAAAAAGTCGCAAAACTGTGATAAATCTCCCCTTCTGTTTCTACTTGTCTGGTAAAATGTTATATGTGTCACAGAATCAATTTTCTACAATGTAACTCAGCCCCAGGTTTAATTTCTATGCTCCGTGGGTTGCACAGCAGCAGAAAGAGGTGAATAAAAACCCGGGCCCTGTTTGTATCTGCTGAGCTTCTTACTGTGACATTTATCGGGGCCATACCTTCCTGCATTGAGAGGTATGCAAGACGGGCGGGGCAAACTTTAAGAGGATGCCACCATAATGGGCGGACCCACCCAGCAAGTGGGCTCTGCTGCTCAACAACTAAGGCCTTAATTGATTATTGTAATATCCAAAAATATTAGATCATTTGGAGAGTTTATCCAACAATATTAAATTGAGGCCTATATCAGGATGGCAGGACAGGACATGAAAATATGTCCTGACGAAAGGGCTATCGGTAGTTGCTTTTCTGCTTGGTATAGCTTACCATAGACAGGCTAGCTATCTGTCATCTACACATTGTTTGAGGTATTAATGTAGTAATATAGTAACAACTGCAACAATGTAATTGTAAATTGACATAATGGTCTTGTTTTTGATTCAGTTGATTAGATGGATATACCTTAAGGCTAAAAAAGTGACCAGCGATGTCTCTCCTCTATGACAAAACTCTACATGCTTTACTGAGCTGGTTTATGATTTAATGACTTGCTTTGCTCTCTTTTCTATCCAACCTGAACACCTCAGAGATCCACAGCATTTTCTATGGAAATCTGTCCTCCTGCTACATCAGCCATACGCTAATTATCAGGTACATGACTAATATCTCAAACACTAACAGTGTTATTCAATAAAGTGAGTATTTAAAGGGACACTATTGTCACCAGAACAACTACAGCTTAATGTAGTTGCCTGGTGAGTATAATAGCTCCCTTCAGGCATTTTCATGTAAACACTGTCTTTTCAGGCATTATATTGAAATCTGTCAGGTAAGCATCACTTATTTTAGCTTCTGCCTTATTCATTGTTTTTATTACAACTGCACACTTTTATTTATATTTAATCTATCATACTTATATTTCATCTATCATACAAGTTTAGACCTACTTCCACCTTCTTATAAATAACCTCTCTATGCCAATACTGGTTTATTCAATAAGTATTGCAATCCTTCATTTTAATTTAATTTTCTTCTTTTAGGTTCACCTTCTTGGTTCCTCAAAATTTCCAGTTTAGCGAATACTCAAAACAGCAGCAACATGGAGTGATATTTAGCTAGCTTTGCTCATTTGTTACATTTGATCAATTTAGAATGTCCCCTTTCCCCTCTACATCCATTTCACAGTAGCTACTGCCCAACAATGGTGGAAGTCATTTCTGGTGGAATTGGAAGAAGATCTTGCTCTTTGGAAGATCTTTGGCTTGGGGATGATCACATATATCATCCCCAAGCCATAAGGATACAGGCAATAAAATGTGATATACTACAAAAAAAACAACAACAACAATCGCATCACCAAACATCCCAAGTGATCCTATTTAGAAAGGGTAGTCTCTATTTTGGGTCCAAGCCCTTCTAGCCCTTTTCTATAAGTTACTGTTCCACTTTTCTAGGAGCACCATTTTGTTGGTGTGTATAAATGGGTTCCACAACAATAATACTCACATTAATGTGTCCTTAATCTACAATAAATGTGTTTAGAAATCAGTCTGTGTAAATAAGATACATTGTTCTTATTCCAAATTACATTTTAGTGGTATAAATTGTTATTAGTAAGTCACCTAAATTTTCTCAAAACAGCCCTGCCACTGACCACATCCTACTCACACCATTCTGTCTACATGAAATATTGGGGATTATACACCGCTACTATGCAAGTGAATAGTTCAGCAAATGAAAATTCACGTTTTGAAGGTTTTCCGAAGCTACAGCGGCTGATATATCTATATTACAGGATTTGTAGACATTGCTTCCAATTTCTCCAGCAAATTAAATATCATGATATGATTCCAATACGGTAAAATATTCAATGCCTTTGCTATATGGGACACTTTACTTTTTGAAAATCGTGCTGTGACATTTGTTTATTTCTCTCAACCTTTTTAATGCCTACCATTTTCACTGCCTCTGTCACTAATTATAGTGCAGGTTTTTATTCTAGACATACAATAAATTACCCTACTAGTCTAACTGCAAGCATGAATTAGTAAAAGGAACTGCTGCCTTTTCCTAATTATCTAATTATCTTGTATTAAATGGGAAATTAATCTACTTACATGTGGTGCTTTTACAAATGTGTGACCTTTTTGCACTGAAGTAGTTAAACAAGGGAAGTAAAGAAGAAGTGCATAGCTAGAGTTATAAAATCTTTTCATTTTTTTTTTCATTGTGAAACTGTGAAAGTGACTCTGTAGGCACTATAACCATTTAATTTCTTTGAATTGGTTATAGTGCCTGGTGTCCCCTGGCAACAGTTGCAGAGCTACCATGGTCACAGCTGCCCCCCCTTGACAACCCCTCCTGAAAAGTGAGAATTTCACCTCTCACGGCCACACTCCGCTCCCTCCCACAAACTCTTTTACACCTTGTACCCAGGAAAGTTGGAAAAGTGTCCTGGGGGAGGCGTGGGCTGTTTCTGTCGGGTACCTGCATGCAGAAATCTGGCCTGGTTCTGGCTCACAAAGCAGTCCCTGCTCTTTGATCTGGTTCATCACCATGTGCTTTGGTTCATCGCCATCTTTTTCCAGTTGGACTCCCCCAAACTGCTGAGTGTTCTTTCAGCAGCCCCTCAGGCTCGTCCGGTGCGGCTGGAGGAAGGACAGGAGGATGATGGGGGTTGGCCACAATCTGAGTAAAGCACCTGATGACAGCAGATGAGGGGGTCCTGCCCCGAGGGAATTAATTGCCCCAGTGGGGGTGGTAAGAAGGACCCTGATGATCCTGATATCAAACAAAAGAGGGATATGATCAAAGAGGTGGCATTATGTACTGCTGTTATCTGTGCTTGCTGACTGCACTTGTATAAAGTTTTTGACTGTGCGTCTCAAATCAGTGAGTGTGTGTGTCTGTCAGTAAGAGTGTGTCTGTCAGTGTGTGTCAAATCAATGATAGTGTGTCTGTCAGTGAGTGTGTGTATCTGTCAGTGAGTGTGTATCTGTCAGTGAGAGTGTGTGTCTGTCAGTGAGTGTATGTGTCTGTCAGTGAGTGTATGTGTCTGTCAGTAAGTGTTTGTGTCTGTCAGTGTGTGTCAAATCACTGAGAGTGTGTGTCAGTGAGTGTGTTTGTCTGTGAGTGTGTGTCTGTCAGTGAATGTGTGTATGTCAGTATATGTCCATCAGTAAGTGTGTGTGTTTCTGTCACTGAAGATGTGTGTTGATTAAACAGTCTCTGTGCCAATAAGTATATGTCAATGTATGTGTCACATACATTGGGCCCTTCTAGGATTCTTGCACCAGCACTGTGATTCCTAGTTACGCCCATGCCTGGCACTGTCCTTCTATTCATTGTTAAACCCTTTTTGGCAGTTTAACACTGAATGAGGGTTTCTAACTTCCCAAAGCCCTGTCCCCACTGCAGGTGTAGCTAAGGCAGAGATTATAAACTTCTTTATAGCCATACCGATTCATACTTGCAATGGCACTGTGATAGGCTGAATGAGGTCTGCTGACACTCTCAGCATATCATAGCCGCCTATTGTTGCTTAGGCCAATACTTCCTCATTAGCCCAAGCAGAATAGGGGGCATAATGGGTTTGTGGGGACTCTTGTTTAGCGTGAGACTCCAGACACCATGACTACTTCAATGAGATGAAGCAGTTATGGTGCCTACGGTGTCTTTTAAAAGTTCACTTTATCATAAAGAAGAATAGACTAAACTGTGATAACATCAATGATTTTGAGGGCAAATTACAAAGTTGGTTTTCAGAATATCTGTATACTGCCTACACAAAGACAAGTATGTTATGAACAAATATTAATATTTTTGCAAATCCATGTATTTATATATCTGGAATCTGATTTGCTGGCCCTGACAAGAGATTCCTACTCTTTAGCGCTCACCTTTTTATTGGTATTAGGGTATTAGATTTCTTCTACGTCTGTGTATGTTAGCCCACTTTTGAAAATTCATTTTTGGACTAAACCCACCCATATTTAGGCTGTGGCATAGTTTCTGGTGTAGATTTATAAAAGTGATTCTGAAAAGTGTTTGTCTATTGTGGTATATAAAATATTCACATGTATTAAATTGTTCTAAAATTGATCTAAAGAGAATCAGCTTTTATTTGCCTAAATTATGCCATTTTGTGCAGAACTCAACCCCCCCCCCCCCCAAAAAAAAATAATTCAGGAAAAGTGACAATACCTTCCTCATGAAATTCAGATATATTTCTACATGGCTCAGAACTCTCGGGTATGTCACAGTAACCTCTAAACACATGAATCAGCACCGGAGAGTCAGTCCTGTTTCTGTCTCCTGATACTTTATCAAAATCTTAATAAGTGTTATCAGAAACGAAACACGTTGATTGCTAGGAGCTTATGTGATAGGGAGCTAATGACTGTATGTCGAGTGCTTTACTATATATATTTTAGTGGAAAAAAGACTTTTTTCATTTTTTTTTGCAGTAAACTTTTCACGTTTCAGAAAAGGCACTTCAATTTGGTGTTTCAACAGAAAATATAAGTGAAACAGAACACTGAATAACAACTGATTGACATCTTGATAGATTTGTGCACTGCTATAAAATGGTGTACAATCAAAAATCCTGTTTAGGACTTAAAAGAAGAAACAGATGAAAAACCACAAATGGACAGATTAAAAGAATTGTTCAGAAAACATAAAATAAATTCCCCAAAATGCTGTGAGACTGCTATACATCCCCTTCAACCTATGTTTGTTTTCTTAAAAATCCTCTGGTAACATATGATCCATGTCATGGAATAAATCTTCTAGATTGTAGCTCAGCCTCAGGTATTATTTTTACAGTCTCTGGGTCACGTGCTTCAGCAGAACTCTATGCATGATCCTGTATGTTGGGGATTGACCAGTAGTCTCTCTAAAAGCCTGGTGTGCTTAACCCAAGGCTCACATGCCCCTTCAGTGGGCTGGTATGCCCAGCTCCCAGTGAGGTCTGCCCATAATGGATACCTCCAGTGACACATCATTTCTCAGGTTGGTGACATCCAGTTGAAATCCTGCCCACCTGTCCTGATTTTATACCTTCCAATGTTAGAAGGTGCGCAGACGTTGTAATATACTATGTCTGGCTGAGCAACATGGCAAACATAGGCTGCCATGGTTGGCAACCACTCCAGCATTAAACAAGGAACTGAGCTATTGACATATTACAAAATCACACAGATAATTGGGTAACATAATTTTACATGATGTGCAGACAATACATTTTCCTTATAAGTTCAAGACTATCGTGAGCACATCTTCAGTTTAACAACACATGGTGATATACCATTAGCATTGCACACATGAAATAGATTAGAAATACAGCTAAACAGATCTAATTTTAAAATACCTACCCCTTCCTTCAATAGGCATGCACAGACAGAATAAGTCTCCTCTGCATTAATGACAGGCAAAATACCACATTTCCCAATAACAATAATATCAGAGATCCTATGGGTATAAAGAGCTCTCCAACATTTCCCAAGGGAACCCAAAGCCTGTGTTTAAATCAAGTTCACTGATAGAACGCATAACTAAACAAGGGTACTCTGCTCTCAGAGGATAACCATTGACAAGCACAAGCAGTCACACAAAAGAAAAGCTTTTCAGATGTATTTCCACTGCACTAATCTAGTGTTAGAGAATGGTACAGAGGATACCTATGATTATCTTTCTCAATTCTGCATGGGGTTAGACATGACTAATGGTGTGCTATTTCCTCGCTTTGTGGCTAATGCTCTCTGCTCCCTCCCAAATGCGGTTTCATTAGTTATAGCATAAGAGATACACTGTATAAACTTTATGTCTAGGGATGTTGTTTGATGTATTCCTCATGATTTGGCAATCACCAGACCTGGAAACAGAATTAGTATAATAATGCATAATCTTTACTCAGATAGATGGTTACTAATAGAATTCTATTGCAAATCACTGTGCTACTAATATGAAACATGTACATAACAAATCACGCTTCTTATAAATTGGTTCAACTGCGTGAATCTGTACTGCTGATATGCGTAAAGGCATTTTTTCTGTGCATCCGAAGTTAATCACAGCCTTAACACTTTATTTGCCGTTTGAATGCCTGCAATATTTGGATCAAAGACAGAAAGTAATGCTGCCCGGATGGTGTGTCATATTTCAAATTATTGCACATTATATAAACACTGTGTTCCATAAAATAAACAATACTAAAAAAAATCATCCATAGTAGCTTGATCTCACAGTGAAATGCCAAGCATTGTAAGATTATTACACCACATAACTAGAGTTTCATGTAGGTATGTGCATTACATCCAATAAATGTCATATCACAAGCAGAGCTGGACTGGGAAATAAATTTGGCCACAGCATTTTTTTAAACAGCGGCCCAAGGAAAAGTGGGCGAGACCAGAGAGGGGGTGTTTTGTCATCGCCAGTGACAAGCACGTCCCTTCTGCAAGTGAGAATGTTGCTTTAATGCTCTTCCAGGGCAGACCTTACACAGAGCCTTGCTGAGTTTTTGCATGTTCTACACAGCACAAGCAAATTTAATGTTTTTTGTGACTTGTCTCTGGTGTCTCCATAAGTAAGACAGCAGAAGACAAAAGGACCAGGATAGTGTATTGTAAATGTGTTTGGAGACTGCGTGTGCAGAGTGAGCTGATTGTGGTGTGGTGTTTTCCGTTTCAGTCATGTTGTGTTTGTGGTGTAAAATATGTAGCTTGGGGTGAGTGAGTAATTGTGTGTATAAGGAACAAAGTGTTTATAGGGGATGTAGTAAGTGTGTGCATAGGGGCTGTAGTGTATCTGCATATAGTTGATGTAGTGTGTATAGAAGCTGTAGAGAATGTTTGTGTGTGAGGAGTGCATTGTGTGAAGGGTGCAGTGTGTGTGTGAGGAGTGCAGTGTGTGTAAGGGTACAATGTGTGTGAGGGGTGGACTATGTGTGTGTGAAAGGTGCAGTGTGTGTGCGAGGGTTACAGTGTGTGTGTGCAGAGTGCAGGGTGTGAGGGCAGCAGTGTGTGTGAGAAGGGCAGGATGCAGGGTGTTCTCCCCACCAGCAGTTCATTGCAGACAATAGGGCCGGCGCTTGATTAGCATCGGCTCTGCATGGGCTGGCAGGAGAGATCCACTGATCTTCCATGTGAGCCTCAGTTTATTTTCTCAGTTTGCCTGATGACCAGTCCTTGGCCTGATAACAAGCTGTATCTAGCTCATCATTACAAGCTGAATCTAGCTTGTAAGGCCACATGAATCTAAAGTTAAAACTGTAAAAAAAAATATTTTTGCAAATCATTTTCTTGTATTTTATCTGGTAGCATTTTTATCTGGTAGCATCTGGAAGCAAATTTTGTCCCCGTCTGACTCTTTTTGTTACCGGGCTTGTCTGTTCGAGCATTACAAAATATTCTCCCCTTGTATTGCACTTTAAAAGTGATTCTACATGGTCATGAACTTTAACACATTTTGTTCTGATTGGTTGATTGCATCACGTACTCTTTTTTTAACATCAGTAAATGTTATGAGGTGATGAAGAATTGCGATGCAAATGCAAGATGACCAGCTCCATTCGGAAAAACTGTCAGGTCTTCAAGTGGTACATACAGTTAAAATTTACGATAGCTTGGTTATATGAGAATGATAGCTTGGTTATATGAGAATAATATGAAGCTCTTGGGAATAATATTTTAAACTGATTTATGGAAAGACAATTTTAAGTGCCAAAGCCATCTTAAATACATATCACTTTTGCTCTTGAGCTAAAATGCTGTATAACGTATCAGGCTTATGCTAAAAAAAGAATAAATACAGCATTTGTAGCACGTTTTAGAAGCCTTGCAGGCTGCACTATTCTGTGCTCAGTGTTGCTGACCTATTTTTTTTATTATTTTTTTTATATATAACACTCAACTAGCGAGAGATAAGGAGACTTTTAAGGAAATTTCTGATTGAAGAAAGAAAGCTGTTGGGAAATATTTTCTATTCAAATATTTTGCCTAAATGTTTAAATTACCTTGCATGTGTCCACTAATTCCCCTTTTTAAAAAAAAAAAAAATATATATATATCATTGTAGATGTGGCTAAAGAGCAAACTTTCTATGGATTTCTGCAGGCTCTAGGTATGTAGGATACAGTGTTTTATAGAGCACCTCAACAGTTGCAATCAAATAAAGGACCAGGATTAGTTGATAGATCTCAGAACTTCCTTGTCTCTGAAGATATCGCTACAATTTTTTTTTTCCATTTGTATTTATTTAGTACACCAAATAAAGAAAACAGACAAAATCAGTTCATATAGTGATGTCGGGTCTTAATTGGGACATCTAAAATTTAATAATCTGAAATACTCATTATGATTGTGTTGGAATTTCACTAAAATTCCACCTTAGTCAAGAGATATAAAGAGACAAAGTAGGGTCTACTTTGTCACTGTATTTCTACTCCGCCTGACAATCGTAGCCTCTGGGCAGCGCTACAGAGTAAAACCTGACATCCGTGATGGGTGCAAAGACATGGCTCTGAATACGGAGGATCCTGTGGTCTCACGGCATCCTCTGTAGAACTATACTCTTGCGCATGCACAAGAGCCTGGAGCTGAAGAGGATAAAATGGAGGAAGATGGCAGCACCTGCAAGGGACAGGTTCAGGTAAGTTAATCTCACCTTTACCTGCCGCGGCCACCAAAACCCCAGAGGCAATGTCACCGTCAGGAGTCTTTACGAATTCGACAAAATTCCCAGACTGTGAAAGTGCAACTTTAAATAACTTAGTATGCTATACCTATCTGCACAGTCAATGCTCATCGAGTTCATTTGGAGCACCAGGGATTTGTGTATTAGGATCGACACTCAGCTGGTTTGGTTGGGGGTCATGGTGTGGAAGTTAAGCAGGCAGATGTGGGTTGATAGTAGGGGTGTTTCTGTTTCCTGTAAACATTCTATATATAAGTGTGCACATTCTCAGGCTCTATAAACATTTTGAGCTGGCTAATAGGCTCTACTTCTCCCTATTGGAGGATTGGATTGTCCCTTCTCCATAGAAAAGTTGAGTGCCCTGGGCACCGAAGAAAGTCACAATCTATCACATTAAAGGAATAGTCCAAGTACCTTCACTACTAAAAAGTCAAAATGTTTAAAAATGGTACAGTGCTTATTGTGCCCAAAGAATTCCTACAAGAAAAGGGTAATACCAGGGGAAAAAAAATATAGCTTTTTCTCAAATAAAATTACACTTCTAAGTACTACCAAAAACAAATAAACTTGCAAAGAGGGACTTTGGAAAAGCCAAGAATGGTAAAAAATGCTACTTTATATGCTAAACTAAAATTCCTATGATTATCGCAGCCATTGATTCCAAGGACACATAATGACAGTCCATTCTCTCGTGCAATATACATGCACAACGATAGCTATGGGACCCTACAAGGCCACTACATAGAAGATGCATCACCTGTAGAGGTACTTGTTAATGTATAGTTAAAAGTAGATTTAGAATGCTTTACAAGCTCTGAGGTAGTGCTAATACCCACTCTAATGAGCATTTATAAAATGTCATTTGTATACTGCATTACATGATGACCTATATGATGATTGTTAATGTGATTTGCAGTGTACTAGAACAGACGATGCTGCAATTTAATAAACAATGATTACATAACTGTGCATCTAAACAAGATTTTAATGGAATCTTTTATATTGAATTTGCGTCTTCTCTATGATGGGAAAGAACAGAATCCTGGCCAGAAGCACTTCAATGGAAGGTTTATCTTCACTTAGATGTTGGGATTTAATTAGATGTTGACGTGTCCTTTTGTAAGTTAATTACGGACTTGCTATAAAGTTTGATGAAGTAGATTGGAAGCCGTAGAATAGCCTCTAGATCAATGTTAGCACGGTTACTCTGAGACCTAAACATTTTCATTATTCAACAAAGCAGAAGAAATATCAGTAAAGAGGTACACCAACTTTTGTATCCACTACATCCCACTGTAGTGGTTATAATGTGAGGAGTACCGTAACCCTGTTTCCGATGGGCTTCTAGTCTTCTTTGTAGGCAGAGCTGTAGAAGCTGGTTGCTCTCAGCCAATGACTGAATGCCTGTGCATAGAAATATGCACATAATTAATATTAGCCAGCCCAGAACTTTACTTTCATAGCAAAACGTTTCATGTACAGACTCCAGGCACCATGACCAGTTCAAATCACTGTTACTTGTTTGAGTCACATAACTATTACACCTATATTTGAGCATATTACCTTTTTTGAACATAAACATAATAACCAACAAAGCATAAGGTGCTATATGTGTCACAGTTCCATACATGTGATACCATAGCATCACAAGAAGCCAATCCTTCTTAATGAAAATCATGTACACACCATTACACTTCTGGGAGTGTTATAAGTAGGAAATAATTGAAAGCAATAAGTTCATAGTAGTCAGTATATGCCTGGTGGGACAGGCCTATATGCTCAGATTATTTGTATTATGCTATTTTTTTTACACAGCCAAAGGTCACCCAAACATGAACAGATTGACTTTTAATGTACCTGTAGGAGCAGGATTTGTGAAGTGCCACCCTCAAAAATCAAAACCAATAAAAAAAAAAAATTTCAAAACAGAATTAATGTGTACTAGCCTGGAATTCTAGTTCCGCGCTGGTTGACTCCCCAATGATGCTGTTACACCTCCTGCAGCTGACGGGTTAAACACCATATGTGCAGACTTCCATAGCAAAACATTCAACATACAGACTTCAGACACCATGACCACTCCAAATCATTGAGGTGGTTACGGTACATAAGTATTAAAGTAAATTAGATGGAAATGGTTACTTCAAGCACCATACATAGATACATTCATGTGCACCTAATCACACACATTCTCACGCGCACATACATACACAATCACATACACAAATAATAACACACAATTTTCATTTATTTTTTGCGAGGCCCATCCAGCATCCCTACCTATACCTTGGACAGCTGGAGTACATCTCTTCCCTGGTAGCTAGAGGAGAACTGCTGGGATCACTGTGGTCTGGCTGCACAGCTACGTTGTGCACCTAGTAATAATGCCTGGGCTGGAGTGACATCACATCCTGGCTCATGACATCACTACAGGTTGCATGAAGGAGCTGAGCAAGCAGAGCACAGTAAGAACAGTGCTTCCCCGCTGTCCCCACCTGGTTATTTGGGCAGACTACACAGCAGTGGTGCCTACTCTGCCTTACTTGAAGCTCCCTAAAGCACTGGGCATTTCTTGTGTCATTTGACGCTAGTGCCCTCCCTACCAACATGCAGCGTGATCATCCTGCTCTCAGGGTCCTGTCCCTCGTCTTTTTCCCTATTGTCCCTAGATGCAGGACAGAACTGTCTCTAACAAGTACCACACAAGTACATCATATAAAAATAAACAGAAAACACAATAAAAATTAACAGAAATCACTATGCTGACTAAGAATGTTTCCTTTTTGACTAAAAAAAGAGTATATAGTTAAAACATAAACACTGATAATAGGTGAGGATTGTACTGTAGTGGTTATAGTGCCAGGGATGCCCTGATGTCCCCTGGCATTAGTAGTCATACCATTTTAAAAGGATTTTACTTGTAATTTTGAGTCCGCTGGGCAGAGCTCTCTGCTCTTCTGGACCCGGAAGCTCTCTGCCTGAGCTGAGCCTGGTGGTGTATAGACTAGCTCAATGGCTGAGAGTGATCAGCTGACGGATTAGCTCAGGAAGCTAAAAGAAGCTTCAGGCTCTCAGACAGGAAAGAGAAAGGTTTGGAGTGGTGCACAGCAGACCCCAGGTATTAAGTCAAACCGTTCTAAAACAATTAAAATATTTACAGAACACTCCTGGCATTATAATCACGACAACATGCTTTAGTGGTTGTGGTACTTGGAGTGCTCCTTTAAAAAAACTTACTCTAACAATTCTCTACTGACAAGGCAGTGCAATTTGTTTGCAATAGATGATTTTTCACAAAATTTAGGGAATAGCGAGCATAGAGATTTTAATTATAAAAGGCCATACCAGCGTTATTTAAGCTGACTGCACTCCCAGAGTAACCCAACCTCTCTGATTGTAATATGCTAAACATGTAAATATTAAAAAAAATAATAATTAATTTACAGATTTTTGCAGCACTGAAATAATTATAGCTTCAAGCAAGTGACACAATAAGAATGAAATCATAAGTTAAAAGCACCAAAGCAGAAACGGTTATAGTTTTTTTGTTTGCATTGTCTATTATAGTACAGAAGTTTAATGCATCAAATTGTTCAAGGTGATAAAGATATTATTCTCATTTTATCCTGTACCTCTTGCCCAGCCAGTGACTGAAGAGGTCTGGAATATTGCATTGCCACTATAACTTGACTTTAATGTCTGTTTAGTGTCTGCACTTATCGGTGAGTATTTGCTACTTTAGATCTCAGTGTTTGATGGTTCTTAATAACCTTCCAGGAAAGGCAATCAGTTTATATATATATATATATATATATATATATATATATGTGTGTGTGTATATATATATATCTGAGTGGCATGCTGAAACAAAGCTTTTATAACGCATAATAATGCCATGGACAAATCAGTTTAAGGTGGTACCGGTAATTCAGAATGGTAGTTTGAAATTATGGGTAATAGAAAAAAAACGATTAAGTGTAAATATATCTGATTAGTTCTTAAATCTAATGCTGTTTACTGTTGATTGAATATTATTGGCTAACATTCTTACAATGGTATTAACGGAGACTACTGGATTTAGACAATTATAGAAGCACCGAGTTATGTACGCTTTTTTAGTATTTCGATTTTTTTTTATATTTGTTATTTATGTTTTTTTTTAATTATTAAACAAATAAATGATAAATATATGTTTTTTAATTTTATTAATTAACTAATGTGTATTTTCATTAAAAAGTCAGATCATATTTTGTATTTAAAGAAATACTCTAAGCACCATAACCTGTAGAAAGTACAGAGTTAGTTAAGTGTTAATATATATATATATATGTATATATTAACATATTTATTTATTTTGTATATTTTTTAAACATATAAAGTAACTAATATGTATTTTCATATTTTGTAGTTAAAGGAACACTACAAGGACAATGACTTGTACAGCTCACAGATGCTCTGAGCCAATGAGCAAAGCTCCACTCAGGAACTTTTGACTATCCAACATTATTAATGGAGGTGGGTAGTGGCACCTGATAAAGCCCGGGTAAGAATTCAAACAGTTAAAAAAATGTTGACTCTACGCAATGTGTGTGTTTGTGGGGGTGGAGTAATTCTGCACCATTGCCATTACAATGAACTTGGTTATGGTGCTTAGAGTGAGTCAAGCATGTCAAACTTACGGCCCACAATGAATATCTTTGCGGCCCAGCGAGCCACTAGTTGGACATGTTTACTGTTAAGGCACAGTAGGCCCCTGCTCTCCCCACATTGCAGGTGCCTACTCTGATAAATTTACCCAGCCGGGGAGGAGAGGTCGCTAGCAGCAGCGAGGGAGCTCAGTCTGTTCTTTCTGCTCCTCACTGCTCCCTCGCACGCCCTCTGTAGTGATGCCGGGTGCCGGAATATGACATAATTCCAGCCCGGCATGTCACGATTCGGGAACCTAACACGCTAACAGGTCACAGATAGTAAAGGGTGCAATACCGGTCCTTAGAATGACCGGGTTAAGCACACTAAGAATAGTCAGGAGACAAGCCAAGTAAAGGGAGCCAGAAAACAGGAGAACGAGAAACAAGCCGAGGTCAAAGGAATGGAGAATACAGGAGAATCGGAATAACAAGCCAAATAATCGGTAACCAGAGAGAAACACGAGCAAACTGCAATACAGGTATCATTAGACCACAACAGGGCACTGAGAGACAGGAAAGGTAAGTATGTAAATCCTGTGCTTAATTCTGATCGGATAACTTCCAATCAGAATTAACAATTACACGTGGGGGATATCTATACCTCCCACTGTGATTATTGTGCTGTTGCTTTAACGCCGGGTCACGTGAGTGACCCCGGCGTTTGGATAAATGTGCCGGCTCCCAGCGTGCAGCGTTATACATGCTGCCGCTGGGAGGAGAGGAGGAGACACGAGCGGCGCGTCAAGCAAAGAGGACGCCGCTCGCCGACAGGTAGGGGAAGATTGCAGCCTTGCCTCACAGCCGCCCGCGGAGCCCTGACACGGCATCACTAAACAGCGTTTGAGGGAGCAGTGAGGAGTAGGAAGGGAGGTCTCCAGAGAGAAAATGGACCCCAGGGAGAGGCCCCACACCAGCTCTCAAAGCTAGGGAGCAATTAAAAAAATGATTTGTGAGTGTGTGCAAGAATGTGTAAATGTGTGTGTGTGTCTGTCTGTCAGTGTGTGTGTCTATCAGTGAGTGTGTGTGTCTATCAGTGTGTGTTTGTGTCTGTCAGCGAGTGTGTGTCTGTGTGTCTGTCAGTGTGTGTGGGTGTGTGTGTGTGTTTGTCTGTTGGTGTGTGTGTCTGTCAGTGAGTAAGTGTGTGTGTCTGTCAGTGTGTGTGTCTGTCTGAGTGTGTGTCTGTCAGTGAGTGAGTAAGTGTGTGTGTCACTGTGTGTGTCTGTCAGTGAGTGTGTGTTGGTCAGTGTTGCGATGGCTGTAGCTGGACAGTGGCGGACCTGGAGGTGCACAGAGGCACGCAACGCCACATCACATTCCAACACGACGTCAACATGCTCCACCTTCACAGGGTTTCAAGGAGTAGCGGGAGGATCTGCTGTGGCACAGGGTGCAGATGGTGCCATTGGGGGTATAGCAGAGGCTGGACTCCGGAGTCGCATACTGGCAGCGGCAATGTGAGTGGAGTCTGCCTGTTGGCTAATATATATGTATATATTTATTTTTTTTAAACAGGGGCTGGGATTTAGTAGAGGGGGGACTGGGATTTAGTATAGGGGGGCTGGGGTTTAGTAGAGGTGAATGTTGAGGTTTAGAAGAGGGGGATGCTGTTTATATACTGTACTTTTTAAAATAAACATAAGTTTCTATGAAAATTTATGTTTTTTGGGGGGGTTTTTATGCGGCCCACATAAACGTAAACCTTGTTTATTTGGTCCATGCTAGCCTTTGAGTTTGACATGCTTGCTCTAAGTGATCAAAAGCAATGAGGTTGGATTCTAATGTTGTATTACAACACCTATATATTTTGATTACCGTATATACTCGAGTATAAGCCGACCCGAAAATAAGCCGAGGCCCCTAATTTTACCCCAAAAAACTGGGAAAACTTATTGACTCGAGTATAAGACTAGGGTGGGAAATGCAGCAGCTACTGGTAAATTTCTAAATAAAATTAGATCCTAAAAAAAATATATTAATTGAATATTTATTTACAGTGTGTGTATAATGAATGCAGTGTGAGTGTATGAATGCAGTGTGAGTGTATGAATGCAGCGTGTGTATATGAATGCAGCGTGTGTATGAGTGCAGCGTGTGTATGAGTGCAGCGTGTGTGTATGAATGCAGCGTGTGTGTATGAGCGGCAGGTGGGGACCCTAAATAACAATAAGGGGGGTCCTATTGTCCTCCCCTGTGGCCCCCATCCCTGCACAGCGGGTGGGGGCCCTAAATTGTAATAACCAATCGCTGCTCAGGGATGGGAGCCGAGGGGGAGGACAATAGGTCCCCCCCCTTATTGTTATTTATGGCCCCCACCCACTACTCAGGGTTGGGAGCTGGGGAGGAAAAGGTCCCCCGTTCAGTTTAAGACCTCCCACTCGTGCAGCACGGGTGGGGGCTTGGGAGGGGGGACACTAGGGTTTTTTTTGTTTTGTTTTTACAGTGAGCAGCCACTGTTTAGTAGACATGCCCCTACTGTATATTTTAGATCGGTGCAATTTGTTCGGTGTAATCTGTGTGAAAAATATTAAGATGAGATGCTTTTAAAACAGGTTTTACAGGGTCTTTGTGGATGAACTATCCATGAGACTTTTTCAATATCAGCTATGTTATTAATTATACTAAATTCTTGGCTGTAATGGCTAGTATTAAAGAGAAAAACCACTTGTTTTTGTTTCACTTTTTGTAAAGCAAGACTATCTTTTAGGCTCAGTCTCACTGTCTGTGCAAAACAGGACAGGAAATCCTATACTATTTACCCAGCTTTCAAATCCATGTGTCATCTCCCTCATTCTCATTTTCAATCTTTTTCCCTCAGAAATAAATAAAGAGCTACCTAACCACACTTTGATATCCATGCAGTTTATTCTTGTGGGCTTAATATTTAAAGTCCTATTCTTCTAAAAAGGCCTAAAAGTTCATTTCAAGCTTGGAGGGTCCATGAACTTTCAACATATTTGAAATTTCACTCACCAGTAGCCTGGGGGCAAATTATTATTTTGAGCAAGGTCCTTAGCACTCCCATTCAAGACTGCAACCAGTGACAATATATCTGTGCTGTTCGCTTGAGGATAGATGGACAGCTGAAAAGGCAGTGAATGCCAAGACTCAAATGCAAAGTGAAAATGGTGGGCTGAAAATGATAGCTAGAAAGGAATATAAAAATCATGCACAGGGGCCCCACTGAGTGTGCTGTCATTGACCCACACAGCTTGCTAGTCGAGGCATAAATATGTTATCGTTGGCTGGCACACCCACTGGACTTCACCACTAATTCAGTGATATAAGCAAGTTTTTAACAAAGTGGAACACATTTAAAATTAAAAGAATGCAATCTTTTTGATATTTTGATTAGGATGTGAGTAAATGTTTTTTTGTTTCTGAATGAGCAGGGTTCCAGCCTAAATAAAAATATAACTGAAAAGAAAACAGAAAATGACTTGTAGATACACTGTATTTCCAACACCGACATGGAAAATTACCGTATATACTCGAGTTATATAAGCCGAGTTTTTCAGCACATTTTTTGGCTTATCTCGGCTTATACTCGGCTTATACTCGAGTCAATAGTCTGTATTATGGCAATTTAAATTGCCATAATACAGACTGGGGCTGTGGGGGCTGCAGAGAGCGTTACTTACCTGTCCTGCAGCTCCTGTCAGCTCTCTCCTCCTCCGCGCCATCCGTTCAGCACCTCGGTCAGCTCCCAGTGTAAATGCGGCTCTCGCGAGACTTACAGTGGGAGCTGACAGAAGAGCTGACCGGACGGCGCGGAGGAGGAGGGAGCTGACAGGAGCTGCAGGACAGGTAAGTAACGCTCTCTGCCAGCCCCCCTCTCCCCCCCACTGAACTGTCAATGCTGGACCACCAGGGAAGGAGAGCCCCCCTCCCTGCCATGTATCAAGCAGGGAGGGGGGACGAAAAAAATATATAGTAATAATAAATAAAAAAAGAATTAAATTGAATAATAAATAATAATAAAAACATAATAATAATTAAATTAAATAAAATAATAATAATACATAATAATAAAAAAAAAAAAATAATTGCCCACCCCCCACCAGGGCTCTGCAACACACACACACACACACCACTCATACACACACGCTGCACTCATACACGCTGCACTCATACATACACGCTGCACTCATACACACACGCTGCACTCATACACACACGCTGCATTCATACACACACGCTGCATTCATACACACACACTGCATTCATACACACACGCTGCACTCATACACACACGCTGCATTCATACACACACGCTGCATTCATACACACATGCTGCATTCATACACACACGCTGCATTCATACACACACGCTGCACTCATACACACACGCTGCACTCATACACACGCTGCACTCATACACACGCTGCACTCATCTTTACTTAGTATTAGTATATTTGGCTGAAAGACCAATTTAGGTCTTTCAGCCTTTTGGTAGATATCTCCCTGATACCGTGGCATCTTGCAGCCGTGGCAGGAATAGGATCGGAGTTTAATTCATTAGAATGAAATTCCGATCAGAACAAAGTCCCGAATTGCATCCTAATATGAATGGAGAAACTGTTCCCATTCTGTTTGGACGAAATTCGGTAGCTTCGCCAGCATTCTAAGTGACAGGACGTTCAGGAATACTGACAGGAAGCATCGCAAGATAACTGATCAAAGATGAGAATTGTAGGAAAATTGCTTTGATCACCGGAAACGAAGCACCGTTTGCTCCTCCGCTGGTCAAAACTGGTCAAGCGTAGGAAACCTCCATAAGAGAAATAGTCCCTACTTTTGTCTTAAGATTTAAAGCAAACTAGAGCAGACAGGAAGAAATGAAGAACAGATCCTGACAGAGGGAGAGAAGAGGAATCGATTAAAGAAAGGTAAGTTCAGCATGACTGTGCCGCTTTAATAATGTGATTATTTCAGTAAAGAAAATTAAACCCTGTGTTGAAAATGACATTACACACAGTATGCATTTCCTTTTGAAAAGCTTGGCTGTATGTGGTGCTTAATGGATTTTTATATTGAAGGTCAATTCTCTGTGTTAAGATCTGTCATAACTGCTAAAATAAGAGAAAGATTTAAAAAAAAAAATCAGATGACTAATGTTAGACGAGGTCAGTAGCATTGTGAAAGCAAAAGAAAGAGGTGACAGTGCCACGGCTTGTAATGTTTTCATTTATAGATACAGTCAGATATAATGATGACCTTTGATCATGTAGCACAAAAGCAATTATAAATTGCAAATTAATAGATCTACTTGGTAGCTGTGTATCTCTTCATTATCCTCATGTGTCATATAAAGAATGAGAAAAAAGAAAAAAAACACAGTAACAATTTAATAATTATTAGTTTGAAATCAATGTACAATGTTATTCGTTACATTGTGAATTGTCAGGAATTCAAAGGTTATCCACTAAACTCTGAAATTTAGATTTAAGGCTTCGGTTTAATATGTTGTAAATCTTTGCAAATAATGTATTATTTTTGGATAAACTTCTAAAATATATATATTTTTTAAAAACAAATTAAAATGCCAAAAATATATAATATATAAGAAAATATAATCTGTATATTAAAAAATATTGAAATATTATAAAATTATATTATTTTTCATAATTATTAATCATTTTAAAAGTGTATCCAAAAATATTAAATTTGTAAAACGTATTTAACAATTTTAAATTTGAACCTAAATCTAAATGGAAAAATAAAAGTGGGAAATTAAAAATGGAAAAATATGGCTTAGTTAACTGAATAGGAGAATTTTACCAAATAAGTTAGTTTAGCCTCAGTTTTGCCATTGGATTTTATTTGTGAAAATCTAGAGAATACTGAATAGCTCTGAAAATGAACTTGAAAAGAATTGGACATTTTTTTTTTCAGTTTTGCTATTTTGGTCTGAAATGTGAAATTTATATAAAATGTACAACAATTCACACCATAGCAAAGAAATCTGACTACTCAGTCATGATGTAAAGTTGTACATTGAGTAAGCTGAAATATAAAGAATCCAATTTTTGGCAACAGGATTTTTTTTTTTTTAGTACTTTCTGCTTTTTACTACAGAAGCCACTAAGTAGAAGGAAGGAGCAAAAAAAGAACTGAATCGAAAAACAAAACAGATCATGGATTCTCCCGAAAAAGGCGCCCGAAAAAGGCAATAGGCTATAAGTGTTTTGCTGTAAACAAGCAAAAACTGGATCCATATGCAAATGTATTCTGCTACAAAGATAGACTAGTAGCAAAAGGATTTATGTAGAAGTATGGAGAAGACTATGATAAGATCTTTGCACCTGTCATCAAGTTTAATACAGTCCGAAAAGCCCTAACTATTGCAACAGTTACATGTAGAGCAGCTAGATGTAAAACCAGCGTTCACGAATGGTAAAATACATTAAAAGCTTTACACGATGGAGCCTGAAGGACTTTACACAAATAAAGGTCAAGTATGCATGCTATAGAAAGGAATATATGGACCAAAACAAGATGCAAGAACGTGGAATGAAAAAGTATGTGACATTCTTATAGAACAAAACTTAATTCAGGGTAAAGGGGACACATGTCTATTCATCAGACAAAGACAAGGAAAACTGACTTATCTACTAGTTTATGTAGATTACATGATCTTGTGCAGCAAAAGACGAAAGGACTGTACAGAGATTGTTAAAGAGATTGTTGCAAAATTGAACAAAGAAGCAAAAGTAAAACTTAGTCTTTTATCTCGGACTGAAAGCTGAAGGAGTTAACAACGGCAGCTATCTTCTCAGTCTAAGGCCCAAAGTTATAGATTTAATAGAGTTTATGAATTTCAAGAAAGCCAATGCTGTAGCTTCACCCATGTGAACAAACTTCTTTGCAGAGACCGATGCAAGTGAGACCTTACTCAATAATGTCAGGGTTATTAACTAGAGTGAGAATTCAAAGTGAGTTTAACCCCTTACGGACACATGACATGTGTGACATGTCATGATTCCCTTTTATTCCAGAATTTTGGTCCTTAAGGGGTTAAAGCCAGAGTGGTTGAAAGTCCTGAGTATCCAATCCCATAGGCCCTCAAATCTGGGAGTAGAGAATTGCTCACCAAAAAGGAGTAGTTGGTACGGGACAAAAATTGCACACAATAAATGAGGGTCTTTGACACAGTAGTTTTCAAAGGAGGTTAAGTCTCATCCCATGAGATGTCATAAGAAGTGCGATAGGTGAGAATAGTAGAAGCAATTAAGGGGTACAGGGAACTGATCATATGCCAGGGAAGTCAGAGGCTGTAATGTGCCATGAAAGAGGAGGTGACAGACAAGTATAGGGGTTTCAATTCCCATAATGGCGAAATCCGCTTCTTGTTCCTCTGCCGGTAAGTTCAGGTTATTTAGTATTGGCGTTGGTGGGCCAGGGATCAAGTAGACACCACGGAGAACCAGTACTAAACTGGAGGGTGGCTCCAATAAAGGTAAGAGAGATATATTGTGATGGAAGCAGGTTATCGACAAGAGGCAAAGAATGATCAAGAGGTCTCTACACCCTGAGTATTCTAGGCTGCTAGTATGACTGCTGTCCCAAGTTGGATGGGCTAATGTAGAGGATCACTTTGAAATTAAATGTGCCACAACAGAGGGGCCTGCAAGTAGATGTAAGGAGAAATTTGACACAAACTGGGAAAACAGCTCCCACATTCTTTTTATACCATAATTACTGCAATAAGCTGTGGTGGTTATGATGCTTAAAAATCCATTTGTTTATTTCATAATTAGTGATGCTAGTCTTAGTCCAGCCAGGCTGAAGGAAAATGTTTTAAAAAGAAGAAAAAATCATTGGCTCACTTACTGTGCATCGAAATGGGAAACTATTAACTATTTGTAAAAAAACTTGTAAAAACCACATGCTCACTATAGCACCATTCCATTCATTACATCCTATACCACTATGTATTTCAAGAATGTAAATAAAATCTTTGTAGTGAAACAATAAAAGGCATGAAACTAGTATTTAAGCATGAGTGATGCATTTTCTAACATTACATAAGCTGCACATGAACAAATTATGCTTATACTAAAAAATGTTAAGGTCATTTTCTAAACCATAATTTATTAAAGAGTACAGGGAGCATTACGGAGACCGTACAATATTCAGTCCTTGACATGTGCTACTTTCATAAAATATTAAAAATATGGTAAGCCATCACAATGGCTTACACTCTTCTAACTATTTCATGTTCTTTCATGGTAGTCTAATACAATTTTATTTTTATAACTATATGTTTTGTTCCACTCTACACTTTAAAATGTCAGTAAATGAAAAAGTTATCATTATAAAACACTTAATCATAGTCTATTTGTGATCTACATGCAGTTATTATGCACTACATAAAAGAGTTAAGCATTTACTTAATAAAAAATATATCCCTACTGAAGTTGAAAATTATGTACAAGGTTGGATTAGGAGTCCTTTTTTTGCAACCATGCTTCATTAGTTCAACTATGTATACTTATATCAGTTTCCACCTCATTTCCTATCGGGTTTTTAGAAGAAAAACTAAGCATCACGTTTATTTGAGACAGAACAATACAGCAATATTGTATGCAGATTACTCTTCAGGGATACCAAACCAAATACAATTATGTTAAAGGAACACTATAGGATCAGGAACACAAACATGTATTCCTGACCCTATTGTGTTAAAAAACACCATCTAGCCCCCCTGGCCTCCCTTGCCCCACAAAATATTCCAGTCTGCTGGTGCTGGCTCTGTCTCTGATCTGCCTTCTTGGCTTACATCATCAGAAGTGGTGATCTCAGCCAAACACAACACTTTCCCATAGGAAAGCATTGGATTGGCTGAGCTTGTCAAGGAGGCAGATCAGGGGTAGAGCCAGCACAAGCCAAACACAGCCCTGGCCAATCAGCATCTCCTCATATAGATGCATTGAAACTCTGAGGAAAGTTCAGCGTATCCATGTAGAAGGTAGGGACCCTGAATGTCAGTGTGATTTATTTTTCAATTAAGGAGAACGATACATATACAGACACTTTGAAAACAAAATGTTTATAGTGAAACACATTAGTGCATATTACCACTATTTGTTTCTCTACTACACCACCGTTTTTTCCTTTGTTGGTTTATGTCCTCCATATTCAACTCACCCGGAACCATTGGCGGATCCAGGGGGGGGGCAACGGGGCAATTGCCCCCCCCGAGATTCCCCCCGGCCGGCTAGTGCAGGGCTGGCATTGCCCAAGTGCCAGCCCTGCAATGTGCCTGCGGACCGGGAAGAGAGATCAGTGATCTCCCTCCCCGGTCCGCAAGCACTGTGCTGGCAGCCGGCAGGAGAGTGAGAGAGGACCCGGCAGGAGCTCAGCCTGCAGCTCCTCCGGGTCCTCCTCTCACTAGCATGGAGCGTTGCCGCGGTAACCACGGCAACGCTCCAAATCTCGCGAGAGTGAACTCTAGCCCTGGAGCGCGGGCTAGAGTTCACTCTCCCCACCTGACCACCAGGGAATCACACTGGGACCACCAGGGACGGAGAAATGTCCCCCCTCCTCCTCCTCAATAAAGGTAAGAAGGGAGGGGGGACATAAATATATTCATTTTATTAAATACATTTTTTTTTTTATTAAAAAAACCTCCCTTCCCTCCTCCCCCAGTACACA
This sequence comes from Pelobates fuscus, assembly GCF_036172605.1. Taxonomy (NCBI): domain Eukaryota; kingdom Metazoa; phylum Chordata; class Amphibia; order Anura; family Pelobatidae; genus Pelobates; species Pelobates fuscus. The sequence goes on along the minus strand of NC_086318.1, from coordinate 309,057,881 downwards.
CACTGCCCCACAAACACACACTGTCCCCATACACACACTGACCCCTTAAAAACACTGACCCCATAAACACACTGACCCCATACACACACTGACCCCATACACACACTGACCCCATAAACACACTGACCCCATACACACACTGACCCCATAAACACACTGACCCCATAATCACACACTGACCCCATAAACACACTGACCCCATAAACACACTGACCCCATACACACACTGACCCCATAATCACACTGACCCCATACACACACTGACCCCATACACACACTGACCCCATAAACACACTGACCCCATACACACACTGACCCCATACACACACTGACCCCATAATCACACACTGACCCCATAATCACACTGACCCCATACACACACTGACCCCATACACACACTGACCCCATAAACACACTGACCCCATAATCACACACTGACCCCATACACACACGTCCCCATAATCACACTGACCCCATACACACACTGACCCCATACACACACGTCCCCATAATCACACTGACCCCATACACACACTGACCCCATAAACACACTGACCCATACACACACTGCCCCAAAAACACACACTGACCCCATAAACACACACTGACCCCATAAACACACTGTCCCCATACACACACTGACCCCATAAACACACTGACCCCTTAAAAACACTGACCCCATACACACACTGCCCCACAAACACACACTGTCCCCATACACACACTGTCCCCATAAACACACTGTCCCCATACACACACTGACCCCATAAACACACTGACCCCATAAACACACTGACCCCATAAACACTGTCCCCATACACACACTGACCCCATACACACACTGTCCCCATACACACACTGTCCCCATACACACACTGTCCCCATACACACACTGCCCCCATACACACACTGCCCCCATACACACACTGCCCCCATACACACACTGTCCCCATACACACACTGCCCCCATACACACACTGCCCCACAAACACTGTCCCCATACACACACTGCACACCCATACACACACTCCACACACACACACACAGACACATACAGTGCCGTACACACACTGCTGCCCCCCATACACGCATTGCCCCACACACACGACCCCCCCCATACACACACTGCCCCACACATACATACAGTGCCTCCCCATACATACAGTGCTCCCCATACACACACTGCCCCACAGACATACAGTGCCCCCCATACACACACTGCCACCCTCACACACACACTGCCCCACACATACACTGCCCCCTAACACACACACTGCAACCCTGAAATACACTGCCGCCCTTACGCACTCACACACACTTTACCGCTCACACACACACTGCACCTTTCACACACACCACTTCTCCTATGCCCTATATCCCAGCAGACCCCAGGTAAGTTGTCAAACTGTTCTTAAACGGTATGACTACTTACTCTGGGGTGGGATCCTGGCACTACTGGCACCATAACTACTACACTGAGCTGTAGTGGTTATTGTGCCATGATTATTTATTTAAATAATCTACAAGTGCCCCTCCCGAGATCAGGCTCTGGATCCGCCACTGCCCGGAACATTTGAGTAACTCCACCCATCACCATTTCACACTATATTGTGAATTGTCCAGGGAAGGGAGGGTGGGTTTTCTTGCCCAATCTAATCGACCAACCTACTTCTGAACGCTTAACCATTTTTCTTCTCTTTTTCAATTGATGTTTTTCTGTTTTATTAAAGAAACACTCCAAGCATCATAACCAACCAATACAGTGTATTCTGACTTCTTACCTAATGACATCAGGTGTCACTCTTTACCTCCACTACAGCTAAATAAGAGACGGAAGTTTCTGCGTAGGAGTTTCCATTAGGAGTTTGTGTTAAGCTAGGTTATGAGACATCGTACATTTTTAAATATATATATATATATATATATATATATATATATATATATATATATACTATCCAACTCACAACTGTCTAATAAACATCTAGAGGCAGAGAGACACGATAAATTGAATGTATTAATTTTAAAAGATATACAAACATTTCTGTGCCCTACAATCTCTAGGATATACATATTATTATATTATTTATTTGACCGACATGGTCTACCCAGATGTGAAAGGTTAGCCTCTGTTGGCCTTCTTTGTGAATGTGAAAAAATGTCAGCTCTATGTATATTAGCAATGCTATCCAATAGCTGACATCATTGCAACTCTAGATGCACTGCCTGATTTCTGGGGCAGGCTGAACTAAAGAATGAGCTACAGCATGGCATGATAAGTTGGGACCACCCTTAATGGTGACTCTGCACTCATATCAAACAGTGATCAATCACACATAAATGCATTCCATATAGATCACTCATTCTTTGAGAAGGTAACGCCGGCAAGCATTTGGTTCTATTATCTAGTGCTGGGATGAATGTATTATTGACTTTTAAATCTCCAAAGCAAGCTAGGTTGTAGTCTCTGGAAATATTTGGAGTAGTAGTGCATTTATGCCAATCAATAAAATCCCTCTCTTATATAGATTGTCTGCTGTTTATCAACAGCAGTGCTGAGGGCAGTTTAACTAATTCAATCCCACAATGGCAAGCAACTCATATCTGGCATTAAAAGGGTAGATGACTGACCTCGGGGGTGTTACTAGGTACAGAAGCATCGAGGGCTTCAGCCCAAAAGAAACCTTATTAACCCTTACATTGACAGACAGGTGGGGGTATGTTATAAAATATCCCCACCTTTCTATGCTATGTCCCCTCCTCGATAGCCATGAACAGTGTGCTTCTGATGCTCTCTAGCATCTCAATGAACGCATAGCTAGGTATTGAATGTGATCCCGCAATACTAGTTAACATGCAGCTAGTAATCAAAGTGGCAGGCAGCAAAGTTATGTCCCCCAGCACCTCGTTTCACAGCCACTTGGGGGCATCACCTACTCCCCCTTACGTAGCATGGTGGAGATTTATATTTCTTACTATAATTAGCTTTGAAAAGCAGCTGCCGGATGTCTTATTCAACAAAATAATAATCATCATCATCATCATCATCATCATCATCATCATCATAATAATAATAATAATAATAAACACATATCCTCTTTCCCCTTCCACCAGCTGTAGAGATATCGGGTAAATAGCCCTAAATCAGGGGCTTCAACCCCTCAAAGCCTCCCCCAGCAACAGTTACAGCTGACCTATGTAAGCAGACACTCCAGATGTGTGGGATGTGTCACTCCAATATTACACCTGTGGCAAGTAAACCTTTCAATTCAACCGGAGACATTTAAACCAGATAAGTTAAGGATTTAGTAGGCTGTTATCTGTTACCTATGCATCTTAAGTTTATAACATCCTTAAGAAGGAAGGAAGAGTCAAGATGTCTCTATGGCTCGGTCTCTCTCTCTCTCTCTCTCTCTCTCTCTCACTCACTCTCTCTCTCTCTCTCTCTCCATATTTATATCTTTTTATGAGTATGTATGCCTTCTGTACATATCTAAACTGTGTCTCTTTTTCCAGATTTACAACTACATTCAGTGTTAACAGGTTTATGACAGAGCTCTGTCACTTCTTATTTCTACATGCTTTCTTTGCTGCTCATATGGTACACACATTTATGTGAAAAATAAAAATTGAACTCATATTAAATACGAAAATATAACACATTCTCAATACCCACTTGGGGCTGCACATTGCAAATATTACAACAGATCTCCATGTAATATTCCGTCAACAATAATGTAATTCTCAATAAAATAAAAAAGAAACTATCACCATAGCCACTTCAGCTTATTGTATGAGTTATGGTACTAAAAGCTTATTTAAAGTAGTTAACAAAAGAAAGTCGTTTCACCAGCACCCAAAGCCCACCCACTCTCCTCATTACCCATCCAAAAGTGTTATATGGGTTAATGGTAGTTGACCATGCTAAATTGCCTTTATCATATATTTAAATCCTGTGACTGTCTAACCTGTACAAATATGTTAGCCAGAAAACAATGAGGTCAAAATGTATCATTATCATGACTGAAAGTGTGCTTTCCGTGGCAGACAACCTCCCAGTTTGATAAAATCTGGAGTCATTGCACCCAAAGCTTGTATGATAACTTCTACAATAAGCTGCATGCTATATGGCTGTGAACTGTCCCTTTAAATCTAAAATACCCAATGACTGAAAATATGTCTCTATAATTAATATCATGTAATTATAGCTGAATCAGTCAGCATTATATGGATTCCTAAACAGTCCGGCAAGAAACTATAAATCATGTAGTCCCAGTTGCACTCCCTCTAGGCAATATAGCAATATGCATTTACCATATTTCTGTACAAACTGTTTATTGTGGCTGTAATAATATCACACAAAATCTCTCTATGTTTAGCAAAACTATTCCAATTTTAGAACAATTGTGCCCCAATATGATGACCGCTTTCAATATTTCCCGGCATGCTCGTTTTCTTCTGATTGATGTCTTTTTAAATATTAATGTACGGATAAAGAGTGTACAGCAGTTATTGGGAATCGTGTACCCATAAATATTGTCATTGGCTGGTTACATCTAAATGCACTGGCCTGTAAAGTTTATTTGTCTTAGCGTAGCATAAATCCTGCTCAAGCTCTGTAGTATATATTTAATTTCTCTGGTAAACAATGTGGAACACAAAATGAGCACTCATTTTAGCATAACTACTGCAAAGAGATAGCAGGCATTAACCATTTTGTTGCCAGAGGCATCAACAAATAAACTCTCACAGATATCTTTCCAAGTATTAAAAAGATCAAGCTAGGGACGTAATAACAGTAATAACAGCCTGAACTACTACAATAACACCCCCAAAACAATATTAAAAAAAAAGAAATAAATACTTTAAATATATAAAAAATATAAATGTATATATAAATGAAACCAAGGATGGCTAAATATATATATATATATATATATATATATATATATATATATATAATGTGTATATACGTATATTCTAATTTGTGTCTGTCTAGCCACAAACATATACGAGCAGGTATATATATATATATATATATATATATATATACATACATATGTTTTATGTATGCACTCACCCATGGTCAGTGATAGTCAGAAGTAAAATATCCATTTGATTGGATTATATTTTTTATATATATATATATATATATATATATATATATATACAGACATTTAGTTGTATACATGCAGGTATACGTATATATGTATATATGTATATATATATATATATATATATATATATATATATATATATATATATGTATATATATATATATATATATATATATATATATATATATATATATATATATATGTAGGGCAATTATTTCACATGTGTACATTTAAGGTTATTATATTTCAAACATTTGCAAGGTGCATCCTGTAAGATCAAAGCTTTAACAATCCCATGAACAATATATGCCTCTATAACTATGATTGTATTTAAAATGATCTAGTAATGATTACAAATAAAGAAACACACAAGGCAGCAGGATGAGGAGTTCATCCAAGTGCTGAGAAATCTGTCACCTTCACACAGCTGTCCTGGTAAACGCTCACTTTACCTTCTGCAATGATTCTGCCATTTCACTAGCAGTCACAGCACCTGGGCTGTCTCTCCAAAAGTATAAAGAAAAACAAAATCCCCTTTAAAACGGTCACAAGATACCCAACTGGCAGAGACACTTGCAACATTGTAACGATTCTGTAACTCTGGTCAATCTCCAGCAACGTAAAAATTGCAGCAGCATAAAATATAATAATACCCTCTGCTTGAAGGGTTCTATGGTTTCTGGATTCTCTTAATTCTCTACGTTCTATTTTTTATTTTTATTTTAAATCATCATTATTGTTCTGCCAAAATTCTGACAGATCACACAAGGACTCAGCACAGAGTAACTGCATGCACCCTCTAGGTAGGGTATCACTTACCAGCAGTCCTTTAAGTAGCACAGAGTGGAGCTACAGCATATGCCTGGTGCTGTTACCGCAGTAGCTGCTGTATCCTATGAAGATGCTGATCTCAGTGTACACGAGGAAGGACTGAGTGGAAATGCTGAGCTGTGACACACACACAGGAGCCAGGGCTCAGGATTCGCTCTGTGCACATCCCTGGGAGACAGAAGCCAGGTGCAGGGTACACTCCCGCACAGAAGCGCAGGCACGTCACTCAGATAGCAATATAGCACACAGGCAGCTCTCCAAGCAAGCCATTGTCACTGGCTGCTAGCAGACTTGGAGGGAGGAGGTGCCTTTTCCCATGTAAGCCACTCTCAGAGTGTCATATTGTACCTTACCCGAAGTGAGGAAACTTCAGGGAGCACATTGCATGATCCCCTGCCTTTAGATACAGAGGAGTAAAATGCTTTTTCTACAATCCAGCAGTGAGGTGGAGAATATTTTTCTAAAACTAAATATACATTTCTGTACTTTTTTTTTTTTTTTAAAGAATGGAATCTTTGAGACTTCAAATTAAATGTTCTTATTTTATTTTTATTTTTTATTATATGCTAACTGCATGCACAAGGCGATGCATCACTGCATAGTGTGTGCAAATCAATGTGTCATTGCAATATATAGGAACTAAGACATTCTACAGCATTGAATATGTTGCATAAAGGTTAGAATAATATTTAGAGTCAAATTGGAAATATTAGAATGGAGAGATTAGATGGGATAATTCACTAAACTGATCATTCACCAACTAGTGAGGTGACAAATGAATAGCAACATTTAGGCTAAATAGATGATTTGGAGAAACATATTTATTTTAAAATGTTGACAAATGTGGAATTGAAAACAACAAACAGTGCATGCTTTCTATAATGTTATATTAGTAAGAATCCCAAGTATTTGCAGTTTCATTTATATCGATGCAGGGCCCAACAATATGCTCTATGCATTAATCCTGAAAAACAAGAGTGGGGTTTAAGGTTAGGGGGTTTAGGTTTATAGCGGCACTGTCAACCTCCTCCCCCCCTCCTTGGAAAATGAGTATATCATTAAGATAGAATGTTCATGAATTATTCAATTTGACTGTGTTGGAATTAAGCTGAAAATCCTACCTAGTTTTGAGATATACTGCGACAAAGTAGGGATTACTTCACATAGTTACATAGCTGAAAAGAGACTTGCGTCCATCAAGTTCAGCCTTCCTCACATATGCTTTTGCTGTTGATCCAAAAGAAGGCAAAAAAACCTAGTCTGAAGCGATTTTTCGGTGTATATTTTCTCTGCCTGACACTTCTAGACACTGGGTGGAGCTACCGCCATCTAGAAGTTTCAAACCCTTCAGCCGTCATCAGTAGCGGCTGCAAGGAATTTACTCTGTCTTTTGAGGATAAAGTGGTCTTGTGGGATCATTTATAGCCCTTATTGCTGTACTCTCACGTATGTGAGAGAGTACAGCAGTGACGGCTCCTGGAGCTGTAGCGACAAGAGATGGTGAGGACCCGCAAGAAGAAGATGGCCGTTCCCGCAAGGGACACTTAAATAGTACTTACCTTTACCTGCATCCCCTGGCAACCAGAACCCCTGCTGTGATGTTATCGTCGGAAATCTTTGCAAATTCCGCTTTAAGTGGCATTTTGTGTTAGGAGGACTTAATGTTAGCAGATTCACATGTCTGAACATCACAGAAATTGCAGTCATCACTAAGACAGGTTCCCCTAATCTTAAATTCACCTTAAATCTAACTTCTAACAAGTCCCTTAAATCCAACCCTCTAACCCTAGGTCCCCCTGAGGTTAAACATTCACTATTCCCCACCCCTAAATAAACATCCCCAAATCCTAATCCCTTCTTAATGTCCACTAACTATAAGTACCCTCTTAGCCTACATATCTCCTAACCTTATGCAACCCAAACCCTCATTTTATGGAAATAGAAAAGAAACTAGAAGGAAGGTAGCACCAATAATAAAATAGTATATATAAAATATAAAAGTGTATTTAAATAATTTAACTAAATAAAAAGTCCAACCAAATTGAAATAAAATTCAACTTGTAGGGGAACAGCCCAAATCTTGATAAAGGTTGGTGTCTTATATGGAGTTCTGGGTCATGTATGGCTTGGAGTCCAAGTGTCCATATGTAGAAAAAACAACAGAAAGGATCCAATAGTACAGTATGTTCCAGAGATTAAGACTCTGCAAATAACAAATAGGTCCTACTCACATTTACAGGAGCAAAGGTAGAAGAAAAAATCTTCTACACCGTATTTCACCTCTTGAAGGCTTTGTCAAGTAGAGATAGATCCATCTCTACTCACCTCTCAAAGTGTTTATCAAATAGAGATTGACCTATCTCTACTTGAGAAACCCTTTGAGAGGTGAAACGCGTTGTAGACGATTATTTTAATTTGTTTTATTAATAAAGGATTATTGGCTATTTTTATACAACATTTGTACCATACTCCTTTTATTTATTTTAATCAACTGCCAGGCATCCTGATTATCAACTCCAGTGAGGACCTCACCAAAGAATCCAGGGTGGGGATCATACCGCCTGCGCCCTATACATTGAGCATATACCTTTATTACTCCTGAGTTTCATATATACAGAGAGCACTATTTTCCTCTATTTTTTTAGCTGTTTTATATTACCCTGGGCTCCTTCAACGGCACCACGCTTCTGGACCAAAGAATTCCACCTACCCATATCCTAGAAGTGGGGATAATACCACTCTTCGCTGTTTATACCAGAGCTGGCCTTAGCTCAGGTAAATGTAAGTAGAACCTATTTGTTATTTGCACCTATTTGTCTTAATCTCTGGTACAGTACCATTGGATCCTTTCTTTTGTTTTTTCTACATATGCACACTTGGACTCTGAGCCATACCTAGAACCCCATATAAGACATCTACCTCTATCAAGATTTGGGCTGTTCCCCTACAAGTGGTATTTTTTTTTCAATTTGGTTGGACTTTTTACTGTGGACTTTTTATTTTATTTTATAATACACTTTTAGATTTTATGTATACAATTTTATTATTGGCGCTACATTCCTTATAGTTTCTTTTCTGTTTTCATAACTAATTAGGGTTTGTGAGGGAACCCTATTCCTTTAGGTGTGCTGCCTTTGCAACATTATCCTTTGTGGTTTTGTTAGCGCTGATCCTTTGTTTTGTTATGTTAACCCTAATTTTCTCCTTATTCCCACATAATGTTAATGGTGCTGTAATAATGATGTTCTCTTTTTAATGCAGAACTATTTCAGTGATGCGGATGCGGAGCATCTTAGATGTGTCATTTCTACAGGTTTAGTTTACTAGTAAATTAAAAGATAAGAGATCGCAAAAAAAAGAAAATAAGGTAAAATAAAACAGTAAGTAAAAAAGTACACTACAACAAATTAGGTTAAAGCTGCCAGCTACAATAAAAACCTTAGAAAATATGGACAAGAAATAAAATAAAATTAGTATCAACGCTTAGTAGATATTTCCTTATTATCCAAATGTAGGAAGCAACACAAAATGCAATAATATTATAGTTAACTTGAAAGTTCCAATATCAGTTTAAGAAAGGATATGTCCAAATGATTTCAGGAATTTGTAACTGTTGCAAGATAATCTGTACGTTCTGCAATCGAAGTCTGTTTCATTTAATGCAGCTTAGTATCCCACCTAGAGAGATGAGTGTCTGGTAATTCTCATATAGATGCCTGTACAACTTCTTGTATGCTTGATTTAAACAGTCCCGCTCGTCCTCGGAGAAGTAAACGGCCACTTCCTCAAACTCAAATTGTTCCTGCCTGGAGACACAGTCCGTTTAGTGAGCACTCACACTCCACACTGAGAATAGTTTAATAGTACACTGAAAATCAACCATTTTTTGCAGAGATAACGAATAGATACATTTCTTTTAAAGCCTGACTAATTTGGGCTAAATTTGACAAATCAATTATCAGCTCAAGACAATTCTCTATTTAGTCATGACATTCAGAAACTGTTTGATAGACAGAAACAATCCAATAGCAGGGGTATTAAGAGTCCTATCCAAGAGACAAGTGCGTATAAGGTGCAGATAACTGAGTGTACATGACAAATGCAGTAGTTAAAAAGATACTGTGTGTTGTGTGTAGACATAATGGAATTAGGAAACTTAAGGCCTGTAGAATGAACAGGGTGATTGAATGCAAAGTGAATTTCAAATTGAAGCTCAAAATAGATGAATCAGAAACATCCTCTAATTCAGCAATACTAAGTTCAGCTTCTTTCAACTTAAAGGGACACTATAGTAACCAGAACAACTACAGCTTATTGAATTTGTTCTGGTGAGTAGAATCATTACCTTCAGGCTTTTTGCTGTAAACACTGTCTTTTCAGAGAAAATGCAGTGTTTACATTACAGCCTAGTGATAACTTCACTGGCCACTCCTCAGATGGCTGTTAGACATCCTTCCTGGGTCATGGCTGCCTAAAATGCATCCAAACATTCAGTTTCTCCACCCTCTGCATGCAGACACTGAACTTTCCTCATAGAGATTCATTGATTCAATTTAATTGGCTAGGGCTGTGTTTGACTCATGCTGGCTCTGCCCCTGATCTGCCTCTTTGTCAGTCTCAGCCAATCCTATGGGGAAGCACTGTGATTGGATCAGACTACCACATGTCAGCAGACTGCTTGTTTTTCTGAGTCTAACAGCATGCAGATTTACAGCTTCAGGCTTGAATACAGTAAGATTTTTACTATATTTATGGAGGTATGAGGGGCCCAGGGGGGCTAGATGGTGGTTTTAACCCTGTAGGGTCAGGAATACATGTTTGTGTTCCTGACCCTATAGTGATCCTTTAAATGTGAAATTCACTTTGAATTCTCACTTTAGTGAATAACCCTGTGTAAAATAATGGAGAGTCACATTTCACATCATAATAAGTGAGAGATATATAGTGGGAGGGTATCTCAGAAGAAGTACCAGTAAGTTAGAGGGAGAGGTTTTGATGAGAGAGGTGGAAAGTCTTAGGTTACTTACAAGTAGGGTATAGATGCTGAGTTGGTGAGTTG